>NC_136727.1:4295060-4827560 GCF_936440315.1 Barbus barbus
CAAAGCAGTGATTTAATCAAAACGGCAAAACAGCCAAAGCATTTCGTGGTGGATCCACTACAAACGTTATGTGTTCAGATGTGGTTTTACTGACCAGAGAACATACAGACCCCGGCCCCACAGTAAGTCACCAATTCGCATCTTAATTGCCATGTGAGTAATTATTCATGTAGTCTCAAAAACAATAAGCAAATTTCAGATTTACAACTTCATATATGCACTGAACTTAAGTTATGAGGAAAAATATTGTCCGTTTTATTATTCTTATACACTTAAGCTAACTTAATAGGCTACTGTATGCGTTAAGCTGCTCCGGTAATTTTACATAAGGTCATCATACATTTTAATAAAATTAATCAGCACCATTCAAACTGCATATGGGATGGGGAGCAAAAGCAGAATTAGGGGTGGCAACTAGGCTATAGCGGTTGTGAGGGACAATACAAGTATGAAATTTTACATCAATAAAATGAGCCTTATTGGCATTTGTTTCCATTTATTATTTATTCTGTATATTATATATATTTTTTAAACATACTGTAATTGAGCTTTACTAAGTAAATGTGCAGATGTATTTTTAGTTCATATTTCTTTAAACGTATAAGAAATCAATAACATGCTGATTACAAAAAAATAATAATAAAAATATAGCTGCAAGCAGCGATGACGGGCCCAAGCCGCCAGTGCATACGCCACCCCGGTGGCATCGAAAAACGGTGCCCAGCGAGCACACACAATACAGTAACCCTCTGGCAGTTTGGTTTTAAGGGATACGGCAATTAAAGGGTTAATCCAAACCATCAACTCTGTGAAACACACACACACAGAACAACATATAAAACTTTAAATTCTGTCAAAATATATTTTTCATTGGTAGTTGATGTTAGTTAATGCATTTACTAATGTTAACAAATGAGAAATTATTAGTTACCAAAGCTTTTAATGATTTATAAGCATTTTTTAATGATTTATTTTTCCATTAACTAACATGAATAATTTTTACTAACACAAATAAATAAAGTAAAAAATATATTGTTAATATTTAATGTTATTTGTGAATTAACCAATGTTAAAAAACAACATTATTTAACTGTTGTTAATTTACATCATTAATAATTATATACCATTTAATGGTGATCAATATTAAAAAAATTTAAAGTTTTATCTTTTGAGCATGACTATTTTTCTAATATTAAAAATATTTTGTTCATTGTTAGTTCATTGTAAGTTCATACTTTCAATGAAGAATTAACATGCTGTAAAAAATATATTTTTCATTGTTAGTTCATGTTAATTAATGCATTCCCTACTGTTAACAAATGAGACTTAATTATAAAGTGTTATCAAAACCTGTAATGCTTTATAAGCATTTTTTAAGGATTTTATTGAGAAGTTTAAACAGACTCACTCTCTCTCTCTCTCTCTCTCTCTCTCTCTCTCTCTCTCTCTCTCTCTCTATCTATCTATCTCTCTCTCTCTCCCCCTCCACACTCACTGAACTCACACAGTCAGTCACTCACCCAGTCACCTACCGCACACATTAGGAGCACAGTGACAGGAGATCTCTAAGTTTTAAATTTTTCTCCTAAGCATAGTGTATTGTAAATTCATGAAATTAAGCACATATCCTTACACTGTATTGTTCTGTGTATGTAATTTTTTATGAAGTGTTTGGAAGCTGCTCTTAAAAGATAAAAAAAAAAAAGTTTTCTCTTTTTTCTGTAACTTTAATAAATTGCCATTAAAACACCGTTAAAGATATCCTAAATCCTAAATCACAGTAACCCTCTGGCAGTTTGGTTTTAAGGGATACGGCAATTAAAGGGTTAATCCAAACCATCAACTCTGTGAAACACACACACACAGAACAACATATAAAACTTTAAATTCTATGAAAATATATTTTTTCTCTCTCTCCCCCTCCACACTCACTGAACTCACACAGTCAGTCACCCACCCAGTCACCTACCGCACACATTAGAAGCACAGTGACAGGATATCTCTGATAAGTTTTAAAATTTTCTTCTCGCCATAGTGTACTGTAAATTCATGGAATTAATCACATATCCTCAGACTGTCTTGTTCTGTGTTTGGTGTGAATTTGTGGTTTCTGCTTGGAGGTGTATGAATTTGTTTACAGCCCGTTTTGAAAAAAAAAAACACATAAAAAAAAAAAAGCCGACTTCCTGTTGGTCGTAGCTAATGTCTGTAAATTAGAAAGTTGTCCGGCTTAATGTGAACAATTTATGTACCAAGTTTGGTGTCTGTAGCTATCATTATATATATATAATCATTAATAATTATATTCCATTTAATGTTGATCAATATTAATTCCAAAATGTGTTAATATATTATTAAATTTTAAAGTTTCTCTTTTGAACATGACTATTTTTCTAACATTAAAAATATTTTGTTCATTGTTAGTTCATTGTAAGTTCATACTATCAATGAAGAATTAACATGCTGTAAAAAATTATATTTTTCATTGTTAGTTCATGTTAATTAATGCATTCCCTACTGTTAACAAATGAGACTTAATTATAAAGTGTTATGAAAACCTTTAATGCTTTATAAGCATATTTTAAAGATTTAAAAAAAAACAGACCCTCTCTCTCTTTCTCTCTCTCACCCAGCTCCTCAATCCACACAGTCACTCACACCCCACCCCACCCCCACCCCCTCACTCAGCTGCAGGCTGACAGGGAACTCTCACTCATAGAAGCATTGTAACAACTGTCTGATAGTTTTTAAATTTTCTCCTCTGCATAGTGTATTGTAAATTCATGAAATTAATCACATATCGTCAGACTGTATTGTTCTGTGTATGTAATTTTTTATGAAGTGTTTGGAAGCTGCTCTTAAAAGATAAAAAAAAAAAAAAATCAATTTTTTACTGTAACTTTAATAAATTGCCATTAAATCATCGTTCAAGATATCCTAAATCCGTCCGCAATTTAGCATCTTCAGTATTTTGGCATCATGAGAAAAAATGTTTGGTGTGATTTACGTGTTTCTGCTTTGAGGAGTATGAATTTGTTTACAGCCCGTTTTAAAAAAAACCCCACATTAAAATAAATATAGCCGACGTCCTGTTGGTCGTAGCTAATGACTGTAAATTAGAAAGTTGTCCGGATTAATAAGAACAATTTATGTACCGAGTTTGGTGTCTGTAGCTAAAACTAACCCCCCCATTTTTGACAAAAGGTGGCGCTATAGAGTGCCTCTTCCACGCCCGTTTATGAGGTTTTTCCAGTGTCTAACTATCATTAATACTCATATGTGTGTTGAGTTTCATGACATTCTAAACATGTTATCTGCCTCAAAATCACCAGAAACGAATTTTCAACTTTGACACGTTGCCATGGCAACATAATTTTAGATATCAATATTCCCTTCACAGTTTTACATCGGCCGTGTTTTGACATTATTCTGGTGAAGTTTGAAGCAAATCGAGCAAAAATAAGATGCTGAATTCAAATCATTTTGAAAACGACACACTTCCTGCAGCCAGTTGGTGGCGCTATAACTTTCAGTCATAATAGTCACATCTATCCGATCGGCATCATACAACGAACAAACCACTGGAGTTTGATCTACATCATACAATGTATGTGGACGTTATTAGGCATTTCCTGGGTCTCATTTTTCGCCATAACTTCATCGCCTCGCCACGGGCAAACCGTTCGACATATCAAAAATATCTTCGCAATTTAGCGTCCCCAATGTCTTGAGATCATGTTCACCGAGTTTGGTGGCAATCGTATGGAAATCCTCAGAGGAGTATATCAAATTCCAGAGCATGCGCTTTTTAAACAGCCCTGAATAGCCGACTTCCTGTTGGGCGGAGCCTAAGACATGCTGCGCGGAAGTTGTTCAGCTCAATGAGTTCTATATGTGTACCGAGTTTCATATGAATACGTGCAAGTATGTGTGAGCTATACATCAAGCTTTCTGACAATTTTCCAGGGGGCGCCGTAGAGCCCCTGTGCCACGCCCGGGTCCCAGCCTCAGCGGCGTCCTAATGGCCGCAGGTTCCAATGTGCGTGCCAATTTTCAAGAGTTTTCGGGCACGTTAAGGCCCCCAAAAGTGCCCGGATGATTGAAATAAAAAATAAAAAAAAAAAAAAAAAAAAAAAAAATAATAATCCTTAGAAGAACAATAGGGCCCTGCGCCTTACTGGCTTGGGCCCTAATAATGCCTTTTTGGAAAGATTCCAGGAAATACTGAGTACCAAAAGAAATACATGAAGTCTGTAAAATAAAACCACAATGCAGTAGATATATACAATTGTAACTGAACATTATGATAACCTAGTTACATAAATAGTCAAACATGGAAAGCAGCAGCTGTTAACTCACGCTCTATACATTAATTTAGAAGAGCTGAATTCAACGCTCAGACTCAATACTAAGTACTGCTAAATTACTTAGTCTACTGTCATAGTGGAGCGCAAGTGAGTTTTCACAAGTGTCAGTGTAGAGAAACTGCGCTCACATGAGTAACTACTCACCGGTAGCACTGTGTATTTTTGTCAGATGGAAAAGCTCAAAGAAGACTTCTTTAAAAGGTTCAAGGAACCTAATAAATTCTATCAAAGTAATAGGAACCTTCTGTCCATCTGACTTTTTCCTGCTTAAAATTCGTCTGATGTAGCTCATGTTTTAGGTCCTCCATATCTGCATCATATGCTTTGGCTAAGAGGGCTATGCTTTTTTCATCCAGGAAGTTTCTGCTAGGGGGGTTAAGTGCTTGGATCCCTTTCATGATCCCACAGTTTAATTCAGTGAAATGCCTCTCTATTTCTCCAATCATAATGTCAATGATTGGGTAGTAAACATGCAATTTAAAGGTTTCCTTACTGACCATCTCAACATCTACAGTTGGACAGGAAGTGACGAAACTAGATAACAGCTGTTTTTTTTATCTTAGGGAGTGGCATGTCTTCTTAATCTGTCTCGCTACGGTACTCTTCAAAGGTTTGTTTCAATGCTCCAATGAGATCAACTGGTTTAGACAGATCTAATGTCTGATAAAAATTGTGATACCAAGAACATTCTTAAAGACCAACAAAAGGCCAGTAAAATTCAAATCAATCTGACCAAGTAACCCCCTCGATCTTCTACAGCCCTATCAGGATGCCTTTCCTCTGAAATGTCCTCAAGCACTCTCTTGACAGCTGAAAATCGATCCATTAAGTCTGCACACCCACCTGGTATCACTCAACCTCTGGAGCTCTCTTGGTGCACCCTCAAACATCTCACTCTGCACTTTTAGCCATTTTTGGTGAACATATGAACTGGAAAAGAAAACATACAGCCTCTCCAGTAAGGAAAAGAAATGTGCCGCATCTGGAACCGACTTCACGCAATCCACAAGAACTATGTATAAATAATGTGCACTACCATAGAATGCATGTTTGGCTACCTCTCTGATTCTTGTTTGTACTCCTGTTCTGACCACTCATTACTGAGGCACCATCGAACCCTTGTCCAACAAAGTTTTTCCTGTAATCCAATCCACATTTCTAAAAGATGCCAACTATTACTTTTTTTTAACCCTGCAGCATCTAATTGCCCCGCTTCTTGGAATTCCAAAAAACTTGCACCATTCCATTATAATAGTACCTCAGCACAAAGGCAATCTGTTCTTTTTTTCAGAACCTTTGTCTCATCAGCTATAACAGCAAATTGCTCACTCTTCTTTACTTCCTCACATTCCAGGATTTCATTTTGAATGGTATTGCTTGTGTATTTTGCATTTTTTTGCATGTTGTGTCAATTGTTCACGTTTGCATCATGTTTTCCAATTAGATGTAATATCTCTAAAAAAAATCCCTGTTTGATGATGCTGCCGATTCATCGTGGACTCGCTGGGCAATGTTCTGTGTAGCTGTGAGGAGAAGAACTTCAGCTAAAGTTTTCACAAAATTCTGATTTTCAGTAACCCTTTTTTATGGTCATGATCCATCAGTGCAAACAGTGACGAGCTGTTCTCTTGCTCTCAAGCCAGGCAGTCATTACATTAATATGGACATCTGACTTTGCATGCAAACTGAATCCACTGTCTTTAAATGTGGCTTTCTTTCAGTTTGAGATAGCGGCATTAGGGAGTGGGAAGTGTCTGCAAGCGAAGCAGTATGCAGCATCCATGGATCCAGCCATGTGTATGCCTTGCACCACTCACTTTGAGAGCTTCTCTTTGCAGCTCCTTGAATACTTTTAGGCAATGTCTGCAAGTTTGACTGTGTGGGTCCCTCACTTCTGAATTTTTATATACATAACACAATACAATAACTTAAAATTACTGTACACTCATCAGTTACTTGATTCCTTTACAATAGGAATATCTCTGCTTCTAAAGGTGCTACAAACAGATCTAGCTGCAATTTTCAAGGAATCCATAGCTTCATTAGCTGCTTCAAGTGTATCTGATTAGGATTGAAGCTAAACTCTGAACCCTAAATAAGAAATCAATGACAGCATTTTCATGTTTAGGTTAAGCATCCCTTTAAATATGACCTAACCAAAATTAAGTATGACAATGTTGCTGACAATGGGCATACCATCAGGTCCTACTGGGCATGCAAAAGGTGTTTCTGTTTGCCTAATGCTGCCTTCTGCCTCGGTTTTGCTCTTTCCCTTCTTCTGTGCCACCACCTTCTTCCAGTATATCCTTCTCTCCCTCCGCTGTGTCTTCCTGTCCCTCAGTTACATCATTATCTCCTGCCACTACTCTTCGCTCCTGGTCCCCAGCTTCCTCTCTATCCTGCTCTATCCTGTTCACTCGTCTGACAACCAGATGAGTGAACACGGTCTGATATGAAAAGGATTCATAATAAGAATGAGAATGAAGTAATGCACGCGGAATTAAACAGCGAGCTCTCACTCAAAGAGGAAGAACCGCACCGCGGGCTTCCAGCCCCAAGCCAGAGTGCTAGATCTGGGGAATGCAGGTGGAGATAAGGCGAACCCGTCTCCAACCCATCCGCCAGATCCATGTTGCGATTAGGGTGACCACCCGTCCCGCATTTTGCGGGACCGTCCCGAAATTGGGAGCTTTGTACCGCTTCCTGCAAGAGGTAAGGTGCGTCCCGCATTTCAATTATGTATTCTGTATGTTTTTTTTTTCATCCCAGAAACTGAAATACCAAAATAAGAAATACATTAAAAACTGACTGGCATTTAAAACCCCATTTGCGCAGTCGTCATGTTCTAGCTAAGAAAATAACCAACCCACACAGTCGTAGACAGGGAGTTTTCCGCAGATGACGACTGCGTGGACGGCACAAAGGATGTGCGGACCTCATCAAGGGCTCGAGCACCACCGACGGAAATGGTGGAGCGCACACGGAAAAACACGATATTCTCCTTTCATTGAAAAAAAAAAAACCGGTTGCAGCTTTCAGACACGACTTTCTTCTCATTTTAATAGTTCATTTGAGGCGGTTTCTATGGCGTTATTTTAATGAAAAGTGTCCAGAGCGCATTCTTGTAATGCGAGAATGCAACAAATGTCTCTGTTTGCAGGATTATCTTCACTCTCACACAAAACAGATGCGCGCTCTCTCTCGATCAGACATTAGGGCTACGTGTGCAAGCTCAAAACTTATACTCTCTCCTGGATTTAATGTTGCCAGAAGCGCAACTTGGAGTGTGGGCAATGGGCATCCATCGGCAGAAACATAAATCGGCACACAAGACAACGGATGTAATGTAAATCAGTATTTAAATAACATAACAGTAGTAAATGTATCTGTCTCACACGTGTCCCGCATTGTCCCGCAAAATCACATCTACTGTCCCGCAACAGATCTATTGCCAGGTGGTCACCCTAATGCAGACACACCTATAAATACTCGCGCATACATATAAACTTCCATGCAGACACACCTATAAACATTCGCACATACATATAAACTCGATGCGCGCACATACACATCCATAAAACACTCGCGCATACAAATAAACTTCCATGCAGATACACATCCATAAAACACTCGCGCATACAAATAAACTTCCATGCAGACACACCTATAAACATTCGCACATACATATAAACTCGATGCGCGCGCATACACATCCATAAAACACTCGCGCATACATATAAACTTCCATGCAGACACACCTATAAATAGCTACTCGCACATTCGCACATACATATAAACTCGATGCGCGCGCATACACATCCATAAAACACTCGTGCATACATATAAACTTCCATGCAGACACACCTATAAACATTCGCACATACATATAAACTCGATGCGCGCGCATACACATCCATAAAACACTCGCGCATACATATAAACTTCCATGCAGACACACCTATAAACATTCGCACATACATATAAACTCGATGCGCGCGCATACACATCCATAAAACACTCGCGCATACAAATAAACTTCCATGCAGACACACATATAAATACTCGCGCATACATATAAACTCGATGCGCGCACATACACATCCATAAAACACTGGAGCATACAAATAAACTTCCATGCAGACACACCTATAAACATTCGCACATACATATAAACTCGATGCGCGCGCATACACATCCATAAAACACTCGCGCATACATATAAACTTCCATGCAGACACACCTATAAATAGCTACTCGCGCATACATATAAACTTCCATGCAGACACACCTATAAACATTCGCACATACATATAAACTCGATGCGCGCGCATACACATCCATAAAACACTCGCGCATACATATAAACTTCCATGCAGACACACCTATAAATAGCTACTCGCGCATACATATAAACTTCCATGCAGACACACCTATAAACATTCGCACATACATATAAACTCGATGCTCGCGCATACACATCCATAAAACACTCGCGCATACATATAAACTTCCATGCAGACACACCTATAAACATTCGCACATACATATAAACTCGATGCGCGCGCATACACATCCATAAAACACTCGCGCATACATATAAACTTCCATGCAGAAACACCTATAAATAGCTACTCACGCATACATATAAACTTCCATGCAGACACACCTATAAATAGCTACTCACGCATACATATAAACTTCCATGCAGACACACCTATAAATAGCTACTCGCGCATACATATAAACTTCCATGCAGACACACCTATAAATAGCTACTCACGCATACATATAAACTTCCATGCAGACACTCGCACATTCGCACATACATATAAACTCGATGCGCGCGCATACACATCCATAAAACACTTGCGCATACATATAAACTTCCATGCAGACACACCTATAAACATTCGCACATACATATAAACTCGATGCGCGCGCATACACATCCATAAAACACTCGCGCATACAAATAAACTTCCATGCAGACACACATATAAATACTCGCGCATACATATAAACTCGATGCGCGCACATACACATCCATAAAACACTGGAGCATACAAATAAACTTCCATGCAGACACACCTATAAATACTCGTGCATACATATAAACTTCCATGCAGACACACCTATAAACATTCGCACATACATATAAACTCGATATGCGCGCATACACATCCATAAAACACTCGCGCATACATATAAACTTCCATGCAGACACACCTATAAACATTCGCACATACATATAAACTCGATGCGCGCGCATACACATCCATAAAACACTCCCGCATACATATAAACTTCCATGCAGACACACCTATAAACATTCGCACATACATATAAACTCGATGCGCGCGCATACACATCCATAAAACACTCGCGCATACAAATAAACTTCCATGCAGACACACCTATAAATACTCGTGCATACATATAAACTTCCATGCAGACACACCTATAAACATTCGCACATACATATAAACTCGATGCGCGCGCATACACATCCATAAAACACTCGCGCATACAAATAAACTTCCATGCAGACACACCTATAAATACTCGTGCATACATATAAACTTCCATGCAGACACACCTATAAACATTCGCACATACATATAAACTCGATGCGCGCGCATACACATCCATAAAACACTCCCGCATACATATAAACTTCCATGCAGACACACCTATAAACATTCGCACATACATATAAACTCGATGCGCGCGCATACACATCCATAAAACACTCGCGCATACAAATAAACTTCCATGCAGACACACCTATAAATACTCGTGCATACATATAAACTTCCATGCAGACACACCTATAAACATTCGCACATACATATAAACTCGATGCGCGCGCATACACATCCATAAAACACTCCCGCATACATATAAACTTCCATGCAGACACACCTATAAACATTCGCACATACATATAAACTCGATGCGCGCGCATACACATCCATAAAACACTCGCGCATACAAATAAACTTCCATGCAGACACACCTATAAATACTCGTGCATACATATAAACTTCCATGCAGACACACCTATAAACATTCGCACATACATATAAACTGGATGCGCGCGCATACACATCCATAAAACACTCGCGCATACAAATAAACTTCCATGCAGACACACCTATAAATACTCGCGCATACATATAAACTTCCATGCAGACACACCTATAAACATTCGCACATACATATAAACTGGATGCGCGCGCATACACATCCATAAAACACTCGCGCATACAAATAAACTTCCATGCAGACACACCTATAAATACTCACGCATACATATAAACTTCCATGCAGACACACCTATAAACATTCGCACATACATATAAACTCGATGTGCGCGCATACACATCCATAAAACACTCGCGCATACAAATAAACTTCCATGCAGACACACATATAAATACTCGCGCATACATATAAACTCGATGCGCGCGCATACACATCCATAAAACACTCGCGCATACAAATAAACTTCCATGCAGACACACCTATAAACATTCGCACATACATATAAACTCGATGCGCGCGCATACACATCCATAAAACACTCGCGCATACATATAAACTTCCATGCAGACACACCTATAAATAGCTACTCGCGCATACATATAAACTTCCATGCAGACACACCTATAAACATTCGCACATACATATAAACTGGATGCGCGCGCATACACATCCATAAAACACTCGCGCATACAAATAAACTTCCATGCAGACACACCTATAAATACTCACGCATACATATAAACTTCCATGCAGACACACCTATAAATAGCTACTCGCACATTCGCACATACATATAAACTCGATGCGCGCGCATACACATCCATAAAACACTCGTGCATACATATAAACTTCCATGCAGACACACCTATAAACATTCGCACATACATATAAACTCGATGCGCGCGCATACACATCCATAAAACACTCGCGCATACATATAAACTTCCATGCAGACACACCTATAAACATTCGCACATACATATAAACTCGATGCGCGCGCATACACATCCATAAAACACTCGCGCATACAAATAAACTTCCATGCAGACACACATATAAATACTCGCGCATACATATAAACTCGATGCGCGCACATACACATCCATAAAACACTGGAGCATACAAATAAACTTCCATGCAGACACACCTATAAACATTCGCACATACATATAAACTCGATGCGCGCGCATACACATCCATAAAACACTCGCGCATACATATAAACTTCCATGCAGACACACCTATAAATAGCTACTCGCGCATACATATAAACTTCCATGCAGACACACCTATAAACATTCGCACATACATATAAACTCGATGCGCGCGCATACACATCCATAAAACACTCGCGCATACATATAAACTTCCATGCAGACACACCTATAAATAGCTACTCGCGCATACATATAAACTTCCATGCAGACACACCTATAAACATTCGCACATACATATAAACTCGATGCTCGCGCATACACATCCATAAAACACTCGCGCATACATATAAACTTCCATGCAGACACACCTATAAACATTCGCACATACATATAAACTCGATGCGCGCGCATACACATCCATAAAACACTCCCGCATACATATAAACTTCCATGCAGACACACCTATAAACATTCGCACATACATATAAACTCGATGCGCGCGCATACACATCCATAAAACACTCGCGCATACAAATAAACTTCCATGCAGACACACCTATAAATACTCGTGCATACATATAAACTTCCATGCAGACACACCTATAAACATTCGCACATACATATAAACTGGATGCGCGCGCATACACATCCATAAAACACTCGCGCATACAAATAAACTTCCATGCAGACACACCTATAAATACTCGCGCATACATATAAACTTCCATGCAGACACACCTATAAACATTCGCACATACATATAAACTGGATGCGCGCGCATACACATCCATAAAACACTCGCGCATACAAATAAACTTCCATGCAGACACACCTATAAATACTCACGCATACATATAAACTTCCATGCAGACACACCTATAAACATTCGCACATACATATAAACTCGATGTGCGCGCATACACATCCATAAAACACTCGCGCATACAAATAAACTTCCATGCAGACACACATATAAATACTCGCGCATACATATAAACTCGATGCGCGCACATACACATCCATAAAACACTGGAGCATACAAATAAACTTCCATGCAGACACACCTATAAATACTCGTGCATACATATAAACTTCCATGCAGACACACCTATAAACATTCGCACATACATATAAACTCGATGCGCGCGCATACACATCCATAAAACACTCCCGCATACATATAAACTTCCATGCAGACACACCTATAAACATTCGCACATACATATAAACTCGATGCGCGCGCATACACATCCATAAAACACTCCCGCATACATATAAACTTCCATGCAGACACCTATAAATAGCTACTCGCGCATACATATAAACTTCCATGCAGACACACCTATAAACATTCGCACATACATATAAACTCGATGCGCGCGCATACACATCCATAAAACACTCGCGCATACATATAAACTTCCATGCAGACACACCTATAAATAGCTACTCGCGCATACATATAAACTTCCATGCAGACACACCTATAAACATTCGCACATACATATAAACTCGATGCGCGCGCATACACATCCATAAAACACTCGCGCATACAAATAAACTTCCATGCAGACACACCTATAAATACTCACGCATACATATAAACTCGATGCGCGCACATACACATCCATAAAACACTGGAGCATACAAATAAACTTCCATGCAGACACACCTATAAACATTCGCACATACATATAAACTCGATGCGCGCGCATACACATCCATAAAACACTCCCGCATACATATAAACTTCCATGCAGACACACCTATAAATAGCTACTCGCGCATACATATAAACTTCCATGCAAACACACCTATAAATAGCTACTCGCACATTCGCACATACATATAAACTCGATGCGCGCGCATACACATCCATAAAACACTCGCGCATACATATAAACTTCCATGCAGACACACCTATAAATAGCTACTCGCGCATACATATAAACTTCCATGCAGACACACCTATAAACATTCGCACATACATATAAACTCGATGCGCGCGCATACACATCCATAAAACACTCGCGCATACAAATAAACTTCCATGCAGACACACCTATAAACATTCGCACATACATATAAACTGGATGCGCGCGCATACACATCCATAAAACACTCGCGCATACAAATAAACTTCCATGCAGACACACCTATAAACATTCGCACATACATATAAACTGGATGCGCGCGCATACACATCCATAAAACACTCGCGCATACAAATAAACTTCCATGCAGACACACCTATAAATACTCGCGCATACATATAAACTTCCATGCAGACACACCTATAAACATTCGCACATACATATAAACTGGATGCGCGCGCATACACATCCATAAAACACTCGCGCATACAAATAAACTTCCATACAGACACACCTATAAATACTCACGCATACATATAAACTTCCATGCAGACACACCTATAAACATTCGCACATACATATAAACTCGATGTGTGCGCATACACATCCATAAAACACTCGCGCATACATATAAACTTCCATGCAGACACACCTATAAACATGCGCACATACATATAAACTCGATGTGCGCGCATACACATCCATAAAACACTCGCGCATACAAATAAACTTCCATGCAGACACACATATAAATACTCGCGCATACATATAAACTCGATGCGCGCACATACACATCCATAAAACACTGGAGCATACAAATAAACTTCCATGCAGACACACCTATAAATACTCGTGCATACATATAAACTTCCATGCAGACACACCTATAAACATTCGCACATACATATAAACTCGATGCGCGCGCATACACATCCATAAAACACTCGCGCATACAAATAAACTTCCATGCAGACACACCTATAAATAGCTACTCGCGCATACATATAAACTTCCATGCAGACACACCTATAAACATTCGCACATACATATAAACTGGATGCGCGCGCATACACATCCATAAAACACTCGCGCATACAAATAAACTTCCATGCAGACACACCTATAAATACTCACGCATACATATAAACTTCCATGCAGACACACCTATAAACATTCGCACATACATATAAACTCGATGTGCGCGCATACACATCCATAAAACACTCGCGCATACATATAAACTTCCATGCAGACACACCTATAAACATTCGCACATACATATAAACTCGATGTGCGCGCATACACATCCATAAAACACTCGCGCATACAAATAAACTTCCATGCAGACACACATATAAATACTCGCGCATACATATAAACTCGATGCGCGCACATACGCATCCATAAAACACTGGAGCATACAAATAAACTTCCATGCAGACACACCTATAAATACTCGTGCATACATATAAACTTCCATGCAGACACACCTATAAGTAGCTACTCGCGCATACATATAAACTTCCATGCAGACACACCTATAAACATTCGCACATACATATAAACTCGATGCGCGCGCATACACATCCATAAAACACTCGCGCATACAAATAAACTTCCATGCAGACACACCTATAAATACTCGCGCATACATATAAACTTCCATGCAGACACACCTATAAACATTCGCACATACATATAAACTCGATGCGCGCGCATACACATCCATAAAACACTCGAGCATACAAATAAACTTCCATGCAGACACACCTATAAATAGCTACTCGCACATTCATATAAACTTCCATGCAGACACACCTATAAACATTCGCACATACATATAAACTCCATGCGCGCGCATACACATCCATAAAACACTCCCGCATACATATAAACTTCCATGCAGACACACCTATAAACATTCGCACATACATATAAACTCGATGCGCGCGCATACACATCCATAAAACACTCGCGCATACAAATAAACTTCCATGCAGACACACATATAAATACTCGCGCATACATATAAACTTCCATGCAGACACACCTATAAACATTCGCACATACATATAAACTCGATGCGCGCGCATACACATCCATAAAACACTCCCGCATACATATAAACTTCCATGCAGACACACCTATAAATAGCTACTCGCGCATACATATAAACTTCCATGCAGACACACCTATAAATAGCTACTCGCGCATACATATAAACTTCCATGCAGACACACCTATAAACATTCGCACATACATATAAACTCGATGCGCGCGCATACACATCCATAAAACACTCGCGCATACAAATAAACTTCCATGCAGACACACCTATAAACATTCGCACATACATATAAACTGGATGCGCGCGCATACACATCCATAAAACACTCGCGCATACAAATAAACTTCCATGCAGACACACCTATAAACATTCGCACATACATATAAACTCGATGTGCGCGCATACACATCCATAAAACACTCCCGCATACATATAAACTTCCATGCAGACACACCTATAAATAGCTACTCGAGTATACATATAAACTTCCATGCAGACTAGGGTGACCACCCGTCCCGCATTTTGCGGGACAGTCCCGAAATTGGGAACTTTGTACCGCTTCCTGCAAGAGGTAAGGTGCGTCCCGCATTTCAATTATGTATTCTGTATGTTTTTTTTTTTTCATCCCAGAAACTGAAATACCAAAATAAGAAATACATTAAAAACTGACTGGCATTTAAAACCCCATTTGCGCAGTCGTCATGTTCTAGCTAAGAAAATAACCAACCCACACAGTCGTAGACAGGGAGTTTTCCGCAGATGACGACTGCGTGGACGGCACAAAGGATGTGCGGACCTCATCAAGGGCTCGAGCACCACCGACGGAAATGGTGGAGCGCACACGGAAAAACATGATATTCTCCTTTCATTGAAAAAAAAAAAACGGTTGCAGCTTTCAGACACGACTTTCTTCTCATTTTAATAGTTCATTTGAGGCGGTTTCTATGGCGTTATTTTAATGAAAAGTGTCCAGAGCGCATTCTTGTAATGCGAGAATGCAACAAATGTCTCTGTTTGCAGGATTCTCTTCACTCTCACACAAAACAGATGCGCGCTCTCTCTCGATCAGACATTAGGGCTACGTGTGCAAGCTCAAAACTTATACTCTCTCCTGGATTTAATGTTGCCAGAAGCGCAACTTGGAGTGTGGGCAATGGGCATCCATCGGCAGAAACATAAATCGGCACACAAGACAACGGATGTAATGTAAATCAGTATTTAAATAACATAACAGTAGTAAATGTATCTGTCTCACACGTGTCCCGCATTGTCCCGCAAAATCACATCTACTGTCCCGCAACAGATCTATTGCCAGGTGGTCACCCTAATGCAGACACACCTATAAATACTGGCGCATACATATAAACTTCCATGCAGACACACCTATAAACATTCGCACATACATATAAACTCGATGCGCGCGCATACACATCTATAAAACACTCCCGCATACATATAAACTTCCATGCAGACACACCTATAAACATTCGCACATACATATAAACTCGATGCGCGCGCATACACATCCATAAAACACTCGCGCATACAAATAAACTTCCATGCAGACACACATATAAATACTCGCGCATACATATAAACTCGATGCGCGCACATACACATCCATAAAACACTGGAGCATACAAATAAACTTCCATGCAGACACACCTATAAATACTCGTGCATACATATAAACTTCCATGCAGACACGCCTATAAACATTCGCACATACATATAAACTCGATGCGCGCGCATACACATCCATAAAACACTCGCGCATACATATAAACTTCCATGCAGACACACCTATAAATAGCTACTCGCGCATACATATAAACTTCCATGCAGACACACCTATAAACATTCGCACATACATATAAACTCGATGCGCGCGCATACACATCCATAAAACACTTGCGCATACATATAAACTTCCATGCAGACACACCTATAAATAGCTACTCGCGCATACATATAAACTTCCATGCAGACACACCTATAAACATTCGCACATACATATAAACTCGATGCGCGCGCATACACATCCATAAAACACTCGCGCATACAAATAAACTTCCATGCAGACACACCTATAAATACTCACGCATACATATAAACTTCCATGCAGACACACCTATAAACATTCGCACATACATATAAACTCGATGCGCGCGCATACACATCCATAAAACACTCTCGCATACATATAAACTTCCATGCAGACACACCTATAAATAGCTACTCGCGCATACATATAAACTTCCATGCAGACACACCTATAAACATTCGCACATACATATAAACTCGATGCGCGCGCATACACATCCATAAAACACTCGAGCATACAAATAAACTTCCATGCAGACACACCTATAAACAGTCGCACATACATATAAACTCGATGCGCGCGCATACACATCCATAAAACACTCGCGCATACATATAAACTTCCATGCAGACACACCTATAAATAGCTACTCGCGCATACATATAAACTTCCATGCAGACACACCTATAAATAGCTACTCGCACATACATATAAACTCGATGCGCGCACATACACATCCATAAAACACTCGCGCATACAAATAAACTTCCATGCAGACACACATATAAATACTCGCGCATACATATAAACTCGATGTGCACACATACACATCCATAAAGCACTGGAGCATACAAATAAACTTCCATGCAGACACACCTATAAACACTCGCGCATACATATAAACTTCCATGCAGACACACCTATAAATAGCTACTCGCGCATACATATAAACTTCCATGCAGACACACCTATAAATAGCTACTCGCGCATACATATAAACTTCCATGCAGACACACCTATAAATAGCTACTTGCACATTCGCACATACATATAAACTCCATGCGCGCATCCATAAAACACTCGCGCATACAAATAAACTTCCATGCAGACACACATATAAATACTCGCACATACATATAAACTCGATGCGCGCACATACACATCCATAAAACACTGGAGCATACAAATAAACTTCCATGCAGACACACCTATAAATACTCGCGCATACATATAAACTTCCATGCAGACACACCTATAAACATTCGCACATGCATATAAACTCGATGCGCGCGCATACACATCCATAAAACACTCGCGCATACATATAAACTTCCATGCAGACACACCTATAAATAGCTACTCACGCATACATATAAACTTCCATGCAGACACACCTATAAATAGCTACTCGCGCATACATATAAACTTCCATGCAGACACACCTATAAACATTCGCACATACATATAAACTCGATGCGCGCGCATACACATCCATAAAACACTCGCGCATACAAATAAACTTCCATGCAGACACACATATAAATACTCGCGCATACATATAAACTCGATGCGCGCGCATACACATCCATAAAACACTGGAGCATACAAATAAACTTCCATGCAGACACACCTATAAATACTCGTGCATACATATAAACTTCCATGCAGACACACCTATAAACATTCGCACATACATATAAACTCGATGCGCGCGCATACACATCCATAAAACACTCGCGCATACATATAAACTTCCATGCAGACACACCTATAAATAGCTACTCGCGCATACATATAAACTTCCATGCAGACACACCTATAAATAGCTACTCGAGCATACATATAAACTTCCATGCAGACACACCTATAAACATTCGCACTTTCCTGTGTGTCCCCGTTTTTGTTACGTCCTTTTCGAGCCATTTGTTACGCCCCATGGCTCGAAAAGGACGTAACAAAAACGGGGACACACAGGAAAGTGCGGATATTATATAAGATTTATTAACAAAACAGAACTTTACATAAAAAAAACAATGTAACATGAAGCAGTCAGAAATCAGTGGTGTAAAGTTAAGTGAATGCATGAAATGTAATGAGCTGAAGTAATGTTGGATGCATAAAGTAAAATAACATTAACCCAAAACCAAACAAGACCAGGTCCAGAGTGCAGACACCCAGGCCAGTGATCATGCAGCTTTTAAAAGGACGAGACAGGAAACCAACAGCAGGTGTCCTCGATGAACCCATCAGAGAACAATTAGCTGAGAGGCGGAGCGGTCACACAAGTCGCCCAGGGATGACACGCATAACACATGGGTCGTCACACCCCACCCCTTAAGACAGGGGTCTGTCAAGAATCCCTGTAATAACAAAAAAAAAACAATTTTTAACTGCACTTCAGTTACCCAAAGGAGCACGCGACAGTGCATCAGCAACAATATTTTCAGATCCTCTAACATGTCGAATATCAAGGGAGTAAGCCTGCAGAAACAAAGACCAACGAATAAGCCTTTGGTTCGGGCAATGAAAAGAATTCAAAAACGTCAACGGATTGTGGTCCGTATGAACCACAACAGGTTGACCCAAACCAACATACACATCAAAGTGTTGTAATGCCCAAATCAAAGCCAAAGCTTCCTTTTCTATCACAGAATAATTCAGTTGATACGAGTTAAACTTGCGAGAGAAGAAACTGACAGGGCGGACCATGCCTTCCTTATCGTCCTGTTGGAGGACAGCCCCTGCACCAACTTGGCTTGCATCCACCTGTAACGAAAAAGGCCGCTCAAAACAAGGGGCAGCGAGCACAGCAGAAGAACACAACAGAGATTTAACATTTTCAAAAGCCAGTACACGTGATGACCAAACAAATTTTGCCTTGGCCTTTAAAAGATCAGTGAGCGGTGCGACAACTGAAGAGAAATTACGGCAAAAGGAACGGTAGTAGCCTACCAATCCTAAAAAACGCATAAGCTCCTTTTTTGTAGTAGGAACAGGATAGTCACAAATAGCCTGAACTTTAGCACTTAAAGGCCGTACCTCTCCATTCCCCACCACTTTGCCAAGATAGGTTATAGTAACCTGAGCAAAACTACATTTTGCCAGGTTTACCGTCAATTTGGCCTCTGACAAACGCCTCAAGACCGAACGCAAACGGTTTAAATGTGAATCCCAACTATCACTGAACACTACAAGGTCATCTAAATACACCGCACACCCCTCGAGGCCTGAAACTACTCGGTTCATCAGCCACTGAAAGGTGGCAGGTGCATTTCTTAGCCCAAAACTCATGACCCGGTACGAAAAGAGGCCTGATGGAATTACAAACGAGGAAATTTCCTGAGCTCTTTGACTCAAAGGCACCTGCCAGTACCCTCTCAGCAGGTCAAGCTTGGTTACAAATTTGGCAGATCCAACCTGGTCCACGCAATCATCCACTCGTGGAAGTGGGAAACAATCAGGCTTTGTTATACCATTAAGTTTACGAAAGTCTGTGCAAAACCTTACCGAACCATCAGACTTTGCAACCAGCAGGCAAGGAGATGCCCAGTCTGAATTCGAAGGAATTGCTATGTCGTTTCCCACCATATACTTGATCTCTGCTTCCATCAACTTTCGTTTCTCTGGTGAAACTCTATAATAACGTTGTTTAATAGGAGAAGCGTTACCCACATCAATATCATGTTCCGCCCAATCGGTTCGTGTTGGTGTATCTCCAAACAATTCTGGAAAACTCTGCAACAAAGAAATCAAATCCACAGACTGTGAGGGTGGCAAGTGAACAAGAGCAGCGGCAAGATTTTCCAAAGAATCAGTATTACAATTACAGCCTGTAATGCGATCTGCTCTCGCCCAAGTGCTTGCACACATGTGAGCTTATTTCAAGTGATTGTGCTCAGGGACAAACAACACTAAATAAGACTCACAACACAGAACGACAGACACACACAATGTAGCAGTTGCTGAATGACAAAAAGCTGACGCCGGCTCCGCCGCACGTGCTTTTATGCTTCCTGGTCGATTACGTCACCCGCCCGTGACATCTCGCCCTTCCATTGGACAGATTACACATGTATTCAGAGCGCGGTCACGCTGAAGACGTTCCCCTTGCGTTTTCGCCGCAGCTCGAGTTCCTGAAGGGGAACTGCTAAATCCTGTTAGTTGTTCCAATTGGCACTTTTTTTAATCAAATCCTATGATAAATCCATGGCCATGACAATAACTGGAAACAATCTAATACTCCAGATTTCATGTTTGACCACTGATACAACTCAATACATACACTGCCGTTCAAAAGAATAAGATCAGTAAGATTTTTTATGTTTTTTAATGGAGTCTCTTATGTTCATCAAGGCTGTATTTATTTGATCAAAAATACAGAAAAAACTGTAATATTGTGAAATATTATTGTAATTTCTAATACTGGTTTCCTATTTTAATATACTTTAAAATATATATTATTTCTAGTTGAATAAACAATGTTCTTTTAACTTTTTATTCATCAAAGAATCCTGAAAAAGTATCACAGGTCCCAAAAAATATTAAGCAGCACAGCTGTTTCCAACACTGATTATATCTTACTGATTTTACTGATGCCAAACTTTTGAATGGCACTGTAAATGTATCAGTTTGTGAGTAGAGAATGCACCAAAAATTCAAATGGATTGCGGGTGGCACCTGGTGATTACTGGTGGTAAAGCACAACTTTAGTAAAACCATGGTTAATTACTCATTACTCACTGAATGTGTGTTAATTCTGTTTCGAGAATATGGAATTATTAGAGTTTCACGAATGATGGTAAAACAATCAAAAAAAAAAAAAAGAAATCCTTACAGATGTATCACTAATCCACGAAGCACTCTAATTTTAGAGCAATCAGCAGTGTTGGGAAGGTTACTTTGGAAATGTAATAGGTTACAGATTACAAGTTGCCCTACTTAAAATGTAATAAGTAGTGTAACTTTTCAATTACTTTATTAAAGTAATGTAACTGATTACATTTGATTACTTTTCTAATTTTTTAAAATGTTTTCATCTGTTGATCATTTTCAAACATGTAAACCATGCAGGGTGAACCTTCCAGTAGTACTCAACACTGATTACTGTCACACTTTCGAAATCCTTCATCACTTGAATTAAGAATATATTTCAATTTTAAAGTAGACATTGGATGATTCAAAAATTCACTTTTACATGGTGTTTGCATATAAATGTATCTTAGCAGTGTGTGGAAACAACCACCCTCCAATGAGAAAAATCCATTCACTCCTTTTTTTAATCCCCCAAAATCCTAAACAGTCTCAATTATCAAGCCGTTTTGATTTTCTAAGCAGTATGATGTCATATTGCTCAGGCCCCGCCCTCAACTGCTGAAGTACTGTCCGATATTAGCATATTTTAGCCCTCAGCCAGTTGTATGAAGTCCATCATTTTCTCTACTTCTCAATGTCTTGTAAGCAATGCAGGTGTTTTGTGGTTTTGTGATGTAGAAGAACATAAGAATCTTAATTTTCTCCTGACATCAGAGCCACTGAGGACACTGTGCATTAGTTTTGTTTTTAATGGTAATGCGCCACCGAATACACCTAAATTCATTTATATCTGTGCAAATAATATTACTCCAAACTGCTTTCTGAACGAGGGACAGTTCAAGGCAGGTTTTGTTAAAAAGTTAAAACTCAAGGATAGATCAGTTCCCATTGTTCGTGATCCAGCTGCACCTCCAGAAGAAGTAAGTCTGACGCTTTATATTTTTTATGATTATTTGCAAATCGCCTTTGCTCTTCCACGGAAGAGAGGGGCGGACGAGCAGAGCAGAGTTGTGATGTTATTGGCCCTGTATCAAATGGCACCCTAAACACTTGCGGTCTTCCTACGAGCACTTTCATGACATAACACCATGTTAACTGTCGGGAAGAAGTCTGCTGCGAAGCTTGCATCAGTGCGAGCTCAGGAAAAGTGTGCATCAAGAGCACATATCAACTGCAAAGGGGGCACTCGTGGTCACCCTTTTGAAACCAAATGACAAATGGGACACCCTTACGGTAATATGGACTTAAAGGGATAGTTCACCCCAAAATAAAAATTCTATCATTAATTACTCATGCTAGTGTTGTCCAAACCCGTAAGACCTTCGTTCATCATTGGAACACAAATTAAGATATTTTTGATGAAATACACAAGCTTTCTGACCCTCAATACGGAGCAATGTAACTGACATGTTCCCAGACCCAGAAACGTAGTAAAAACATCTTTAAAATACTTAATATGACATCAGTGGTTGAACCGTAATTTGACAAAGCTACGAGAATTCGTGCACAAAAAAAAAATTCAACTCTTCTTCGTTGTGGTACTCTCTATAATGGTGGAAGACAGTGACGCGTAAGAGAAGAAATGTTGAATAAAGTCAGTATTTTTGCTTTCTTTGTGCACAAAAAGTATTCTTGTACCTTCGTAAAATTATGGTGCTATGAAAGTTTGGATTTACATTTACATTTTAAGCCTTGACTGTTTAAGATGCAGAATTTAATTTGGTTCTCGTACACTGTTATTATGGATCATATCTATTTACACACGCTCACAGTGAGTGACCTTTGCTGTATTTAATTTTCTTGGGGAGCACAGTTTTTAGGAGATCAGGGGTCTCATTTATAAAACCCCATGTAGATTTCATCCTAAAAGTGTACGTAGGCACAAAAGGTTTTCAGATTTATAAAACCATGCGCATGCCAGAACCTACGCAAAAATCACTTTATAAATCCCAGTCAGAGGAAGATTGTGCATAGGTGCATCTTCACCCAGTCTTCCAGAAATAACCATATATGGAGCTTACAACGCCTAGTTTTACTATGCATAACCTCATCTGCATATTCCCATGCATATTCCCATACAAGACATTAAGGAAATATGAGATACGGCCTATAAATGCCATTTGTGCCATACACATACATTTTTATTGCTAAAAATCATCCAGTATTCTTATGTTTATAAATAAATAGGATATCAAAAAATCCATAAAACCAAACTATTTAAAGCAGTTCTCAGATAAATATTTTAGAATACAGTTGATCTCATTCTTTTCCACTGCCCAAATATTATTTCAGTTGTTTTAAACAATTCAAATCAAATAAAGTTTCTGCTGTTTTGCTGATAAGTTGAGCATCTTTTAGCTTTTTTTAGTGGAAACAAATAGGCTTACATGCAGTGTAAATACAATTGTATGACTCGCTAAAAGTATTTTCTTGTACTGAAAGTATTGACTTGTAATGAAAGGATTTTAAAAAGGAAACTTGAAAATCTTACAATTTTCTTCAAGTTGTATCCTTCAAGTACAGTGGCATTTTTCATAATGTTATAGAGATGCCTTTACACGACATCAACACCTCCGTGCAGCTGTAGCCTATATCATTGGACCAATTCAAACTGGACAATGGACTGTTTGACCACAAAATCCTGCAGTGTCCTCCATAATATTGAAGTTCGCATCATAGATCATTGTAATGTTCTCACTAAAAATATTTTCTCATAACATGAGATCTGCAGTTTAGTTTAAAGATGAATTCTTGTGCACTTATTGCACTCCTCGCTGTCATTTGGGCCTCATATATATATATATATATATAAACAAACTAGAACATAAAACAAGCTGTATTTATTGTACATACAAGTGTCAAGCTAAAATACATTTACTTAAAGCAAAACTGAAATAGCATTGGGCTCACAAGCCTCATTTGGCAAGAATCCAAATTTTTCCATTTGAAGAAGGCGATCAACGAGCAAAGACGGGTGAGATTCATGCTCTTGCAAAAAGAACATGAAGCATCAGTAAGCACAGCCTCTGCGTGGGAAATCTCCAGACAGGCGACACACTCGCTTTGACCATCCGCTTTGTGCAAGAAGTCCTTGCACAAGCCACACTCACAAAGTGACATTTGAAACAATGCCATCTGATATTTGCTCAGATATGTCCTGTTTTTTTTTTCCGGATCCGGATGGCCGCAGGGAAAGGAATCTTCTGCTGCTGGTGGCTTCTTCAACAGTGGGAGCGTTGAGCTGGTTGCAAGTAGGGCTCACTGCCGTCCACAAGATCCAGCGGGCGTGGTTGGATCCACATCTAGGGGGTGGAGATTGGTAGGTTTAGGTATATGTAAGGTGGGAAGAGTTGGATCTGGATCCAACCACGCCCCCTGGATCTTGTGGGCGGCAGCGAGACGCTCCTCGCTGGTTGAGCTTGCTTCGGTTTCATTGCAGAGTCAGCGAAGAGATGGTCTCGTCGCTGAAGGAGAAGATTCTAATGAAATGGTGCTCCGGGCCTACTTATATAGCAGTCAGTTCTCTCCCTTTTGGCGGGCTCGAGCTCCATTGGTTTGTACAGCTACGAATGTCTACAAATCAGGCTTCAATAACGGCGTTAACAGGAGTTTCCCCCATAAGTTGTCAAGACGACACAACTAGTTACCTTTCAATAGGGAACCCACTCCATTCTTGATATAATCAGGATATGCTGGAAAGACTATAAAACTGGTCTGTAACAGTATTATTTCTCAGCATTCGAGATGAATACATGATACAACAAATACGAGATGAACAAATACATGAGACCCATCTTTACAGTAAACCAAGTAAATATCTACCGTCCAGCAGCATCTAAGTTTAATCATCTACATTGATAGCAATAAAGTAACTATCATTAACTTGTTATTGTTTTGTTTGACAGAAACTAGCAATGATCATAAAATCTTTGTTAAAACTAAACAGCACAATATCTTATCTACACAATATCTGTTTTATCCTGGTTTTACTGTTTTAGACTTCCTGTACTTCAAATGCTCAGCAATCATGATTAAAGCATACAATATTAATAATGACTTTACCTTTAGAATGAATGAATAACCAAATAAACAAACAAACTGAAGATGATATGGCCAATTTAATATTCACAGCAACAGTAACAAAATCAGGACAAATGAGTCAGTCAAATACAGTGAAATGTAATAAATTTACTGCTAGATTTCAACGTTTTGTAGTTTGTTGCCCATATGAATGCTATACTAACAGGTTATTTCCAGTGATTTGATGCTTGATGCATTATTCTTATCATTTTCTTTATTTTAACACAGAATGAACACGAGCCACTCAGGTTTCAAAGTAAAACCCGCCATGGCCTTTGGTCAATCAAACATGTCTATTATTTGAAGATAAAAGGTTGATGTGCAGCCAGAATGCGTTTCAGTTAGTCTTGCATGTTTTACCTACTGTATCAGGAAAACAGCTGAATAAAATGAGAACAAAGTTCAAACCGAAAAAAAAAAAAAAAAAAAAAAAAAACTTTCTACACAAAGAACATGAGGCTTCTATGTATGAACTTTTAGGTGCATCTTTAGGAAATCGGCACAAAAAAAAGTTTTTACCCCACTAATCACAGTAAAAATCTTTCTTTCTATGTAAACTAAAAACACTTATGAAACTCTTCCTGCACTGATTACATGGGAAAGGAATATTAAGTTTAAGACTTTATTTGTATGTGAACCTGTTTTCAAGATTAAATCAGGAGAACGTGTTTTTACTACTTTAGAAACAAAATACTTGCAGTCTGTGAGCAAATCCAGTTTTGACATTAAGTTTTTCCTCTGCTTCACACAGTTCACACAAACTAAAGTAAACTACTTTCATTTTAAATTAACCATAAAAAAAACACGAAAAGACAAATGTGAAGAAAAAAAAAAGAGAGCCATGACGTGATAACAGAACGTAGAAAAATGCTATACAGAATTATCCATCAGTTTTGCTTTTCTCCTGAACATCTGCTTGGAGACCAAGAGGTCACGGCCATTCGCCCTTGATTGGCCACACCCATAGCTTCCCTGACTGGAATCTCCCAAGGGGTGTGCTCTAGAAATGAGACTAGTTTTGAAAACCACATCTGGGATGGCCAGAACGGGGGGCTATCAAGAGGAGACTAATGCCGCACTCCCTTACCCAGCACAAGCCCACTGGAATCAACTTGATTGGCAGAAATGTGTAAAGCCTCAGATCAGGCCATGGGTGAGCAAAAACATCTATCCCCAGAGGTGCCAGGTGAAATAGGGAGAAGCAAAGGGGACATTGGGTCGATTCCTGTGATTTGAAGAGATCTACCTCTGCCCTGCTGAAAAGATCCCAGATCTGAGCCACCATCTAACAATTCAGCATCCAGTCCCCCGACCTGAGTTTCTGCCTCGAAAGGAAATCCACTGCAAGGTTCAAAGCCTCGGGGACATGAACCGCTCTCTGAAATTCCATGCCTGTCCAGGGTGCGTAATGTGCCATGAGAGAAACTTTACCGTTTAGACACGACAAGCTGGTCTGCCATCGAAGATGGCAAACAGTGCCCATCTTGACCCCTTGCTGAAGAAAGAGAGGATCCTGCCATGTCGAGAGGGCATGAAAGCAATTGCACATCACTCTTTGTATGCAGAGGATTGATCATGAGAGACAAACGGCTTTGAACTTCATCCACCATAGTAATGGCCTTATATGAAGCAGCCCCAGGGGGAGCACAGGAGAGGCAGCTGGCATGAGACCCAGGAGTGTAAAGACATGTGCTCACCAAAACGTGATGACCTAGCTTGAAGCGGGCCAAAATACGTTTTGATACCTAAAATCTGAGCAGGAGCCAAACGGGCCTGCATCAGAACAAGTTGGACCCCCAAGAAAATGATCCACTTAGAAGGGGTGAGAACACTCTTCTGCACATTCAACCTGAGGCCAAGAGATCGAAATGGGCCAAGATGAACCAATCATACATGTAATTGAGCACACTGATGCCCTGGAGCCTCAATGGGTGTATAAGAGTGTTGTTTTTGCACATTTCTCACCTCTCGCTATTGGCGGATGTAATTTTACTGGACTGTTTTCATGGCTATCACTGGATCTGTCCCAACGTGGACAAGACTAGAATCCACTGTAGAGGATCCTTAGCCTATGCTCTCAAGCCTCAGTGTTCTCAAGATTGCCGGCCACAGCACTCACAAGGGGATCTAAATAATGATAGGTTGTAGATGAATATTTTAGCTTCCTATGTGTTGTGAAATGCACTTTTGTTTTTTGTGTTTCAGTTCTAAGCAAAGTTGATGTATTGATAACTTCTGAGGATGACGGAATACCAAAAGAGCATAATAATTAAATTTGCATTTTCAAATACCGCAGTGATTTCCTTGAATAATCAATAAAAGCAACTGATCAACCTGTGAAATATTCAAAGATTAGTTGATTAATCATTCTATTCATCTGATTAATCAATATTAACTATCACACCTGGAAGTACAGGATCAGTCCTTGAACTACTTACTGTAATTTCAGACATGCACACATGTAATTTATGACAGATTAAAGAAGATAATTGAGTGAATCTCTTCCCACATGAATGGCAGTGATGCGGCTTCTCTCCAGTGTGGATCCTCTCATGTATTTGTAGATGCGTTGACTGTTTGAATCGCTTGTCACAGTGTGAGCACTTGTAAGGTGTTTCTGTAGTGTGAACTGACTGGAGCTTTTTCACTTCACTATCAGCAAAAAAAGCCGTCCCACACTCAGGGCAAATATGATCCTTCACATCGCTGTTTCTTTTCTGGTGACAGTTTAAAGCAGCCCCCTCACTAAAACTCTTTCCACACAAAGAACACACATGGTGCTTTTCCTTTGTATGAACTTTCAGGTGATTCTTCAGGGTACCCGTCGTAAAAAAATGTTTACCACACTGGTGACAGTCAAATTGTCTTTTTCTAGAATGAGTAAGCAGATGAACTTTAAAAACACTTGATTTTGTGAAACTCTTCCCACACTGATCACATGTGAGCAGCTTTTCACCAGTGTGGATTTTCATGTGTTTGTTAAAGTTTCCTTTTTGTGCAAAACTCTTTCCACACTGATCACATGTATACGGCTTCACTCCATTGTGGATCCTCGCATGTATTTTCAGATAATTTGGCCTTTTGAATCTCTTGTCACAGTGTGAACACTTGTAAGGTGTTTCTGAAGTGTGGGTGCTCATGTGTTCATTGAGGGTTTCTTTTAATGTGAAACTCTTCCCACACTGATCACATGTGTGTGGCTTCTCCCCAGTGTGTCTTTTCCTGTGTTTGAAAAGACTTCCTTTTTGTGTGAAACTCTTCCCGCACTGATCACATGTGTGTGGCCTCTCTCCAGTGTGGATATTCATGTGGTCTTTAAGGTTTCCTTTTTCTATGAAACCCTTCCCGCACTGATCACATGTGTGTAGCTTCTCTCCAGTGTGGATTTTCATGTGTTTGTTAAGGTTTCCTTTTTGTCCGAAATTCTTCCCACACTGATCACATGCGTATAGCTTCTCTCCAGTGTGAATAATCCTGTGTTGATTAAGCATTTCTTTTAGTCTGAAACTTTTGTCACATTGATCACATTTATACGGCTTCTCTCCAGTGTGGATCCTCTCATGTATTTGCAGATATTCTGACCGTTTGAATCTCTTGTCACAGTGTGAACACTTGTAAGGTGTTTCTGTAGTGTGAACGGTCTTGTGCACTTTTAGTGCACCATATGTAAAAAAAGTCCTCCCACACTCAGAGCAAGCATGATCCTTCACACCGCTGTGTCTTTTCTGGTGTATCTTTAATGCAACCATCTGACTAAATCTCTTTCCACATAAATAACATATGTAAGGCTTCTCCTTTGTATGAACTTTCAGGTGGTCCTTCAGGAAATCTGCCCTAAAATGTTTTCTACTGCTTTGCTCACAGTTTTCTAGTCTTTCTCTAGAATGAATAAGCAGATGTTTTTTAAAACCACCATATTTTCTGAAACTCTTCCCACACTGATCACATTTGTATGGCTTCTCTCCAGTGTGGATCCTCATGTGCTCGTTAAAGGGTTGCTTAAGCCTGAAACTCTTCCCACACTGATCACATGTGTGCGGCTTCTCTCCAGTGTGGATCCTCATGTGTACATTAAGGGCTCCTTTTTGTGTAAAACTCTTCCCACACTGATCACATGTGTACGGCTTCTCTCCAGTGTGGGTTTTTAGGTGTGTATCACGGTATTCTTTTTGTGAGAACCTCTTCCCACACTGATCACATGTGTACGGCTTCTCTCCAGTGTGGATCCTCGTGTGTTTTTTAAGAGTAGTTTTTAGTCTGAAGCTCTTCCCACATTGACCGCATGTGTACGGCTTCTTCCCAGCATGGATATTCATGTGTTTTTTAAGGATTACCTTTAGTCTGAAGCTCTTTCCACACTGACCACATGTGTATGGCTTCTCCCCAGTGTGGATATTCATGTGTTTTGTAAGGTTTCCTTTTACTGTGAAAGTCTTTTCACACTGATCACATGTGTACAGCTTCCCTTCAAGATGACATTTTATTTGAATATCAGGATTTTGCTTGCATGAGAGACTCTTTTCACACCGAGGCCATATTTTGTCTATTATTTTCAATGAGGATCTCCAGGATATCTCTTCAGCTTTGACACGATGGTTCTCCCCCTCTTCAGTCAGTTCTTCAATCTCCTTGTTCTGTTCTATAAGGTCTAAAATTAAAGTAAAACATTTTAGTGAAAAAAAAAAGTTTTCTGAAAAATCTTAAAAGCCAAAAAAAAAAAAAAAAAACACATTGATGCATTCCATTTATTTCCAATTATTGTTTTAAAAACCTTACAGGCACAGGTTGTGTAGTGAAAACTATTACTAAATCTTTGATTAATTATTTTTTACATTTTCTAAATATGGTTGCAAAAATTGTAAACCAGATATAGATAAATATAAAAATGAAGCCGTTCAGATCATATTTATTCGGACCTCGTTATGTTTGCAATCAGTATGAATGTTTCTCAAACCACCAATCATTTGTTGGAAAAAAAAAAACAAACAAAGAAAACTATACTGGTTACTAATATAACTGGTTTCCTGACACAACAGGAATGAGCATTGCGTTAGTTACTAAGAAAGGTATGAAGTCCTGAATGGGTTGAAAGCACCTTAGGCACATAGCTTATTCTCAGCCTTAGGACAACTTTACTGTCATTAGGACCAAATTCAAAGGCAGGACATGTCCACTGAAGGAGCCTGCAAGTTGCTCACTCGCTGGACCAAAGCCAGGAGGAGGGCAGTCAGAGACTGAAGGTTGGTCATTTTGACCAGCTCAATACAAAACTCCAGGATAGAACAGAATGAAAGACTTTATATTGGTAAGCCACCCTCTCAAACGTGAATCTCAAGAATGGTCTGTGATGGGGGCTATTTTAATATAAAATTACACATTTTTCTTTTTTTTTTTTTTCACTTGTAAAACCAATTCCCTGGGAGGATTCGCAAGAAGATTTGCTTCAAGTATAGCACTCTGAATGGCTGCTTCATCAGGGTGCATTTCAGATGTCTGATGGGCCTGAGGCAACCATCCTTCTTTGGAATGAAGTAGCAGCGACCGTAAAAGCTCAACTCTAAAAGCTCAACACTGTTTGCCAGCAGGATTTGGACTTGGAGGATGTTGGCATCGTTGTCCAAGACCAAAGTGTAAACCACGCCCAGAAGCAAGCGGTTTGAGTGTACAGTGGGGGAAAAAATGTGATCCCCTGCTGATTTTGTACGTTTGACCACTGACAAAGCAATGATCAGTTTATAATTTTAATTGTAGGTTTATTTGAACAGTGAGAGAAATCCAGAAAAACACATTTCAAAAAAGTTATAAACTGATTTGCATTTAAATGAGTGAAATAAGTATTTGATCCCCTATAAATCAGCTAAATTTCTGGCTCCCAGGTGTCTTTTATACAGGTAACGAGCTGAGATTAGAAGCACTCTCTTAAAGGGTTACTCCACAAAAAAAATTACATTTTTTGAATTAATCACGTATTATATTAATTAATCATTCCAACCCCGTAAAAGCTTTGTTTCGTCTTTGGAACACAATTTAAGATATTTTGGATGACTATCCCATTGACTGCCAAGTAAATAACATTGTCAAGGCCCAGAAAAGTATGAAAAGCATCGTCAAAATAGTCCATCTGCCATCAGTAGTTCAATCTGACTGTTATGACTTCATTAAATTCAGATTGAACCACTGATTGCAGATGGACTATTCTGCTACCGGTTGCATAAACTGTTTAGACTAGTCTTAAAAAGTTAGTCACCTATTTTTTTTTCTTCAAGACTGGTCATAACTTTTTTAATTCAGTTATGAAAAGGTAGATTGGTCTTATTTGTATTGGAAAAGTAAGACTGATTACCCCTTGGCAACTGTTAGTTGGTCAAACTAGTTCTTAAGACACAGTCTTAACATGGTGGCTAAGTTTATGCAACTGGCTGATGCTTTTCATAACTCTTCTGGCCCTTGACAGTGTTATTTACTTGTCAATGGGACAGTCACAAACCTCCAAAATATCTAGAATTGTGTTCCGAAGACGAACAAAGCTTTTACGGGTTTGGAACGACATGGAGGTGAGTGATTAGTGACAAAATTTTCATTTTGGTGTGGAGTATCCTTCAAACCGGAAAAATGCTAAATAAAAGAACAAAAACAATTTTTTAAAAGCTTGGGCTCTTAAACATTAGACAGTCGCACCCAAAACAGTTATTGTAAATGAAATTATCACAGATAATAATTTTGATGTACTCTGGTTGACTGAAACCTGGCTCAAACCAAATGACTATATTGGTCTAAATGAGTCAACTCCAAGCTACTGTTTTAAGCATGAGCCACCTCGAATTGGTTGTGGTGCCGGCGTTGCAGCAATACGCAGTGATATTTTCAATGTTACTCAGAAAACAGGATACAGGTTTAACTAATTCGAAATGACTTCTACTTAATGTTACACTGTCAGATATGCAAAAGAAATCTCTCCGATCTCTTGGGTACTGTGTATCGGCCAAGAGGGCCATATACATATTTCCTAAAAGAATTTGCATATTTCCTCTCAGACCTATTGGTTAATGTTGATAAAGTGCTAATTGTCGGAGACTTTAACATTCACGTTGATACAAATGATGCGTTAGGACTTGCATTTACAGACTTAACCTTCTTTTGGAGTCAAACAAAATGTCACCAAAATCATGGAATGGATCTTACTGATATAGGTATTGCACCTCGAAGTGATGATGTTACTGACCACTACCTTGTATCGTGCATGCTGCATATTACTGATATTAACTACTATGGGGCAAATAAGTATTTGATACACTGCCGATTTTTCAAGTTTTCCCACTTACAAAGAATGGAGAGATTGTAATTTTCATCGTAGGTACACCTCAACTGTGAGAGACAAAATCCAGAAAATCACATTGTATGATTTTTAAATAATCATCTTCCATTTTATTGCATGACATAAGTATTTGATGACCTACCAACCAGCAAGAATTCTGTCTCAATTAGAAAATGGAAAAAAATCAAGATGACTGTCAATCTCCCTCGGACTGGGGTGCACAAAGACCATCTGGATGATCCAGAGGAGGCATGGGAGAAGGTCACGTGGTCAGATGAGAACAAAATATAACTTTTTGGTATAAACTCCATTCGCCGTGTTTGGAGATAGAAGGATGAGTACAATCCCAAGAACACCATCCCAACCGTGAAGCATGGTGGAAACATCATGCTTTGGGGGTGCTTTTCTGCAAAGGGGACAGGACGACTGCACTGTATTGAGGAGAGGATGGATGGGGCCATGTATCACGAGATTTTGGGCAACAACCTCCTTCCCTCAGTAAGAGCATTGAAGATGGGTCGGGGCTGGGTCTTCCAGCATGACAATGACCCGAACACACAGCAAGGGCAACTAAGGAGTGAGAAGCATTTCAAGGTCTTGGAGTGGCCTAGCCAGTCTCCAGACCTGAACCCAATAGAAAATCTATGGAGGGAGCTGAAACTCCGTGTTGCACAGCGACAGCCCCAAAACCTGAAAGATCTGGATAAGACCTGTATGGAGGAGTGGACCAAAATCCCTGATGCAGTGTGTGCAAACCTGGTCAAGAACTACAGGAAACGTCTGACCTCTGTAATTGTAAACAAAAGGTTTCTGTACCAAATATTAAGTTCTATTTTTATGTTGTATCAAATACTTATTTCATGCAATAAAATGGAAATTAATTATTTAAAAAAAATCATACAATGTGACTTTCTGGACTTTTTTTTTTTTATATTCTGTCTCTCACAGTTGAGGTGTACCCACGATGAAAATTACAGATCTGTCCATTCTTTGTAAGGGGGAAAACACGAAAAATCGGCAGTGTATCAAATACTTATTTGCCCCACTGTGTATGGCTGCACATTCTCGTCCGGGTAGAACTATTGCTCCAACCACCAAAGATAGAGTCACAAACAGCCTGCTTGATTTATCTCAACTGCTCTGCATACCCATAAAGGCACATGAACTGAAAAATAAGAAAAATCTTTAGTCAGCCCTAATGTCTTTTCTTTTTGGAGAGGCAAGTTTTGATGCCATTATTGACTTGTGCACTGTTAATGGCTTCATCACAGGTGTGCCAGTACACCACAATCCATCACATTCATCCACGCTGAATAGCTGCGCTCAACTCTAAAGTGTAATCATCAAAACAACGAACCACTGAAACATGTAACTTCATGTCTTTTCTGTACTGAAGATTTAACTGTTACTTCACAGCTTTTATGATTTTTCTAACTTGAAACTGAATCTGATGAACTGCTTGAAGTTTTATAACCTTATTGAAGAATCAAGAATATACACAAACCTATTTGTTGTTCAGTATCTTCCTGTTTTATTCTGCTGGGTTCTGGATCAGTCATGTTTTCCACTTTCTTTCATTAACTGTTGTGGGAGGAGCTGAACTGTAGGTGAATTGCTGAAGTTGGAGGAGCAGATCTGCCAAAATCAAAAATAAATTGAAAAAATTAAAACCAAGTTGATGCTTTCATTAATTCACACACAAATCATGTTGTTTGTGTTTATCCTGCTATCAATATCTAAAATTATTTAATTTTGTTTTTAAATTAATTTACACATTCTAAGTATTAGTCTATATCCTCTCTCATTTCTGGTGCGAAAGAATGATGGCGCAGTTGGCTGCTGCGGTGTGTTTGGTAGTTTATTAATTTTATTCATTTTAGCAACCTTAAAATGATTTTTCACCGTTAATTTATATTAAGTTATTGTTACTTAAAGCTGCAGTCCGTAACTTTTTTTGGTTAAAAATGATCCAAAATAAATTTTTGAGCAAGTACATAACCAGCCAGTGTTCAAAACTAATTGCCTTACTTTAGCCCAGGGATCCTCAAAACTGGCCCACTCCTGCAGAGTTTAGCTCTAACCCTAATCAAACACACCTGAGCACGCTAATCAGAGTCTTCAAGATCATTAGAAAATCACAGGTAGGTGAGTCTGATCAGGGTTGGAGCTAAACTCTGCAGCAGATTGGCCCTCCAGGGAAAGATTTGAGGAACCCTGCTTTAGCCCGATTCACAATGTTTAGCTTATAATAATGTTTTCTAATTTGAGTGGTACAGGTAGGTTTTCGTGGGAGATTCGAGCATGGCACTGCGTCATTACGTCACGTCTGTAAACAAAGAAGTTGTTCCGGCTAGTTGGCTATCGCATGTGACAGATCGTTTAAAGCCTTTTCTCACAGCAGTTGGAATAATTAAATGTATAATTTTGATGGCGGATTGTGATCCAGAAAGGATTATGTGTTTATGAAACACGTGAATTAAATTCAATTATATTCCAGTTTTAAACGTGCTTCTGATTACAGATGTATTTGAAAGAAAACCAGTTCGAAGGGAGAATAATTAGCTTTTTGGGTTAAAAGAATTTCTTAATATGAAATTAATAATTAATATGACAATTAGATTAACTTTAGACTGCAAAGAAATTGAAATCTGCACGCTAATACACACTTTACTCAGTCACGCAATGCTGATGTTGTTAACATTAATAATTTGAGAATAAAGTATAACAATAATAATAATTTACACTGTTTGATGTGATATGAGCTAACCGATCTTTAGATTAAATCAATTCTTAAATGGAAATTCTTATTTGGGTCAAATAGGCCTATTCCAAGACATAGGCTAGAATCTGTGATTGCGAAGTACAGTAAACATCCACACCGATGCGGAAAGGAAACTTCACTGTCTTTGCGAGACATAGCATCACTCAAATGACTGTTACAATCTAAATTTGGCCTCGCCACCTGGATATACATATACTGACAGACCTCGACTCAACGGTAAGGTGGTGGTCTTGCAATTTTATATAAATCTGAATTGTCTGTTTCTGTAATCACCACACCTGTTACATCTTCATTTTAATGCTTGGTGGTGAAAATGAACGGCAACACTCCTATACTTGTCATACTTATTCATCACCCTCCTAAGGTTAACTCTGGGTTTTTTCTGAACTTGCTGAATTGTTGAGCTCAATTTATTCAGATATGTTCAGACCTTTATCGTGTCGTCACATCCGGCTCTGATTAATGTCAATAAACAGACACCAGTTTTGTGAAGAAAATTAAACTTAAGTTAGTTGGACTTTGCAATAAAAGTCAATATTTAAAACTGTTTATTTTTACTGACACCCTACTATGCATGTCATCCTTCATTTTAATGTGTAACATTATTTGATTGACGCGATTGTCAGCGGTCATGAGATTATATGAATAGCAGCACTTTTTCTTATTCCCAGAGGAATAATAAGAGTGATTCACATTTATTTTTAATAATATTTAGTTTATTCTTGCAGTGTTTATTTGAGATTAACCTCCTGTTTTTGTATATAATATTATGCAATTCAATCATTGCACACACTAATGGAAGATATGAATTGTTTAAGATGATCAACATACTTATTTTGACAATCGTCTATGGGCTGGAAATATCGGTTCATTCGAACAGCTTTAATTTGAGGTAATTGAGGATTGCATCTTAAAGTGCATGAAAAATTGTTTACAATACGTTTCTCACCAAACCTTTAATTTCATCATCCAAAACCGTTTTTAGTCATTAATTAATATTTTAAGCTTAGGCAAATCGAAAAAAGCTCTTTAATGTGATAACCTGTTTGTATTGTTTTCTTGCAGTTCTGGTCTGTTATATATATATATATATATATATATCCCCAAATAAACCTAAATTCTCACTTCAAGTTGAAATCAAAAGTTGGCCTATTGGTTTTTAGACACAATCATAGGTATTGCTTAGCCTATGTACAATTTAATTCCCAAAAAAAATTATATATATATTTTTTTTTTAAAGAATCTGCACCAGTCGTGTAGTAGTAACTTAGGAGATAGGTTTGTGCATTTATCATAACACAGACACAAATAATAAATATAATAAATCTCATTAACCTCTCGCTGTGATGCGGGAGCGACCAGGATTCTGCTGGGTCTTAACGCCTTCAGCAAACGTTCGCAAAACAAGGAATAGTTTGTCCAAAAAAATTGTTTTCCATGCAGGCCCCGTTTATATTTTAAAACGGCGTTTTAGAATTTAAACGATCCCGTTTACACTACACAACCGAAAACGCATGTCACGTGACCATTCATGCAGGTACAACCATAGATATGTAGAGGTAGATCTCCTATTATTTAGATGGCGGATGCGTCTGCATGCTTGGAGCGGTCGAATGGGGATTCTACCAATACATTTCTATGGGTACAATACTGAGCATGACGTTATTGTTTACACGGTCGTCAAGGATACGCAGAGCGAATGCGGGCAGCCATGCCATCGTTTTCAAAAGTCTCCGTTTGGTCCGTTTACACTGAAACAAAGCCCCGGAGTTTTCAAACTAAAACTTCAAAAGTCTCCGTTTTCGACCTCGAAAACGCCGGAGTAGTGTAAACGATAGGCGTTACCGTAGCAAAAGCTATGCGTTTGAAAACTAAAAACACACTAGTGATCATGCGGCGTATATAGGACACAATTAAGTCTTAAAAACGGGACGATTCCCTACTGCTAGGCTAAGTGTTTATTTCAGAATAGACGCACAAATAGAACCGTACCAAATTTAAACAACACATAATGACCCTGTAAAATATTGTTTTGACGAACTGTATTGTTTAAATTTAAGAATTAGCTCACCTCAGAAGACTCGCTGGCTGTGTGATGTCGCTAGCGGTGACTTCTTCGTCATCATCTTCTTCTTCGAGGTTTCACGGTGGGTTGCATCCAAACGCGTTGCATTACCGCCACCTTCTGGATTATTTTACTGCAACATTACTCCCCTCCATCATATTTCCTCACCAGACCCGTTCTAATTAAGAAATCACAAATAATTCTTCCGCCTTGTTCATTCACACCACTTTGCAGTATATCTTTTACACCATATTTCTCTTTTGTTAATCAACATTTGGGGAAATCATCTGTGTAACAAAATCAAATTAATGCATTAGGCCCATTTTCTTATATTTGTTCTACTGATGTTGTTGTTTTGCATCTGTTCTTATTTTTAATAGTAATCATAAAATAAAAAATTGGCTATATTATTGTGATTGTGAATAATAATGTATAACCACTGCTCTGAGTGTGTTTGTGCACTTCGGATGGGATAAATGCAGAGCACTAATTCAGAGGGGTTACCATACTTGGCCACGTCACGTCACTTTTTTAATATAGCAATTAATATTAAGAAAGGAAGTGGAAGAAACAATGCACCGTTGCTAGGTGATTTAGCTGTGGAACCTTCAGAAAACTGCAACTTGATTTTTCTCAGAACTGACTTTGCTGACTTTAAACGGGTGTAGAGCAGTCATTTTTCTTCAGATTCCAACAAATCATAATTTTGAAGGTCTTTTAATGGAGAATGTGAAAATAAAATAACTCATTTTTGAAATTTGCTCATTGTTACTAATTTTGCCAGCACATTTCAAATATTTTAATCTGTATTTACTTGTATTTTTACATTCTAACATTAGTGTTTAGTGGCTAATGGGGATCCAAATAAACAAATAAATAAACCAAGGGCGCAATTTAAATTCTCTGTATGTGCTGTACATGTGGCAGAATTGACAATAAAGCAGACTTTGACATTTTCAACATGTTTGCTGCGTAAATCAGCTGGGCTGAGTGAAAATGCAAATTCAACAGCTGTACAAATAGCAGTGCAGCGCCCATAAACGCTGCTTTATCAGGCATTACAGGCAAGATTAAATGAAAATGACATCAAAACTTTCAGTTTCCTTCAAAGATACAGTGATATAGAAACATCCACGGCGCATTGATTTTGAAACATGCAGTGCTCATGTTTGTTCAACAAAGTCAAAGCCTTTTGGAAAATCTATGTGTAGCGGTCAGTTATTGTGGGGCCGCCACAAATAAACCACTGTATGTGAAACACTGGGTTGCATCCCACAGCATGAGCCCAAATTCAGTCTACTCATCACCTTAACTTTAACTGTGTTTGAACTTGGCGCCACTAGCCAGACTGTTAAACAAACACGGGCCGGAAGTTAACTTCAGGCCAGGTGCATGCATTCAATGAAACCATCCACTGATGACTTCTGAGGAGGACAGAAAACCTGAAGAGGATAATAATTCAGTGCACTCAAAGTTTAATAAAAAGACTTTTTCAAATCTTATGTGATTTCCTTGTTTTATTTATTAGTTTGAGTATTACTCAACATTTTTAACAAACTCCAAAAGCCGAATACTCAATAAATCTACTGATTAATCTGAGAAATAATCAACAATCAATCATCCTAATAATCTCTGATTAATCAATTATCAAAATAATTCATTGATGCTTAGCATCTATCACACCTGGAGGTACAGGATCAGTACTTGAATTACTTATTGTTATTTCAGACATGCACACATGTAATTTATGAGAGATTAGAGAAGATAATTGAGTGAACGTCTTCCCACATGAATAGCAGTGATGCGGCTTCTCTCCAGTGTGGATCCTCTCATGTATTTGTAGATGTGCTGACTGTTTGAATCTCTTGCCACAGTGTGAACACTTATAAGGAGTTTCTCTGGTGTGAACCGTCTGGTGCACTTTCATCGCACCATATGTAAAAAAAGTCTTCCCACACTCAGAGCAAGCATGATCCTTCACACCGCTGTGTCTTTTCTGGTGTATCTTTAATGCAACCATCTGCCTAAATCTCTTTCCACATAAATAACATATGTAAGGCCTCTCCTTTGTATGAACTTTCAGGTGGTCCTTCAGGAAATCTGCCCTGAATTTTTTTTTACTGCATTGGTCAGAGTTATATTGATTTTCTCTAGAATGAGTACACAGATGCACTTTAAGAAAACTTGAATTCTTGAAACTCTTCCCACATTGTTCACATGTATATGGCTTCACTCCATTGTGGGTTTTCTTGTGTTGATAAAGGGTTACTCTTCGCATGAAACTCTTCCCACACTGATCACATATGTACGGCTTCTCTCCAGTGTGGGTTTTCATGTGATCATGAAGTCTTTCTTTTCGTTTGAAACTCTTCCCACATTGTTCACATGTGTATGGCTTCTCTTCACTGTGGGTTTTCTTGTGTTCATAAAGGGCTCCTCTTTGTGCAAAACTCTTCCCACACTGATCACATGTGTGCGGCTTCTCTCCAGTGTGGATCCTCATGTGTTCATTAAGGCTTGCTTTTTCTGCAAAACTCTTCCCACATTGATCACATGTGTGTGGTCTTTCTCCAGTGTGGATTTTCATATGTTTGGTAAGGTTTCCTTTATGTTTGAAACTCTTGCCACACTGATCACATGTGTGTGGCCTTTCTCCAGTGTGGATGTTCATGTGGTCTTTAAGGTTTCCTTTTTCTAAGAAACCCTTCCCGCACTGATCACATGTGTGTAGCTTCTCTCCAGTGTGGATTTTCATGTGTTTGTTAAGGTTTGCTTTTTGTTTGAAGTTCTTTCCACACTGTTTGCATGAGTGTGGCATCTCTCCAGTGTGGATTTTCATGTGTTTGTTAAGGTTTGCTTTTTGTTTGAAGTTCTTCCCACACTGATCACATGTGTGCGACTTCTCCCCATTATGGATATCCATGTGTCGATTAAGCATTTCTTTTAGTCTGAAGCTTGTCCCACATTGATCACATGTATATGGCTTCTCTCCAGTGTGGATTTTCTCATGTATTTGCAGATATGCTGACCGTTTGAATCTCTTGTCACAGTGTGAACACTTGTAAGGTGTTTCTGTAGTGTGAACTGTCTGGTGCACTTTTAGTTCAGCATCTGTAAAAAAAGTCTTCCCACACTCAGAGCAAGCATGATCCTTCACACCGCTGTGTCTTTTCTGGTGTATCTTTAATGCAACCATCTGACCAAAACTCTTTCCACATAAATAACAAACATAAGGCTTCTCCTTTGTATGAACTTTCGAGTGGTCCTTCAGTAAATCTGCCCTAGCGAATGTTCTGCTGCTTTGGTTATCTAGTCTTTCTCTTGAATGTGTAACATGGGTTTTCATGTGTTTGTTATGGTTTCCTTTTTGTCTAAAAATCTTCCCACATTGATCGCATGTGTACAACTCCCCAGTGTGGATATTCATGCATTTCGTAAGGTTTTCTTTTATTGTGAAAGTCTTTTCACACCGATGCCATATTTCATCGTTTCTTTTCAATGAGGAACTCCAGGATGTTTCTTCAGTTTTGACATGATGGCTCTCCCCCTCTTCATTCGGTTCTTGAATCTCCTTGTTCTCTTTTATCAAATCTGAAATAAAAGTGAAAAAGTTCATTAAAACGTTTTCATTAAATCTTGAAAATGCGAAAGGAAAAGGACATGTGAAACCTTGAATTCAGTACATTTATTATCCAATTATTATTTTTAAAAACACTACTATTACTAAATTAACTATTACTAAATCAGAATTAGCTTTATTGCCATGTATGTTTGCACATACAAGGAATTTGTTTTAGTGACAGTAGCTCCACAGTGCGACAGAATGACAGCGACAGGACAAAGATAATAAAAAAATAAATGTACAAATATACAGGTGCATCTCAGAAAATTAGAATATGGTGAAAGTACATTTTTTCTTGTAACTTATTTCAAAAAGTGAAACTTTCATATATTTTAGATTCATTACATGTAAAGTAAAACGATTTGCAAAAGAAAAGTTCAAGTTCTGTTCAAGTTCTTTAAAGTATGTTCATGTATGCACTCAATACTTGGTCGGGGCTCCTTTCCACAAACTCCAGCATCAGTGAGGAATGGCATGGAAGCGATCAGCCTGTGGCTCTGCTGAGGCACTATTGAGCCTTCAGCTCGTCTGTATTGTTGGATCGACTGTTTCTCATCTTTCTCTTGAAAATATCCCATAGATTCCATATGGGGTTCAGGTCAGGCATGTTGGCTAGCCAATCAAGCACAGTAATATCATGGTCAGCAAAGCACTTGGAAGTGGTTTTGGCAGTGTGGGCAGGTGCTTAAGTCCTGCTGGAAAAGGAAACCAGCATCTCCATAAAGCTTGTCAGCAAATGGAAGCATAAAGTGCTCCAAAATCTCCTGGTAGACGGCTGCGTTGACTTTGGACTTGATAAAACACAATGGACCAACACCAGCAGACATCACGGCACCCCAAATCATCACTGACTTCGGAAAATTCACACTGGACTTCAAGCAGCTTGGATTCTGTCCCTCTCCAATCTTCCTCCATACTCCATACCTTGATTTCCAAATGAAAAGCTAAATTTACTTTTATCTGAAAAGAGGACTTTGGACCACTGAGCAACGGTCCAGTTCTTTTTCTCTTTAGTCCAGGTAAGATGCTTCTGATGTTGTCTCTGGTTCAGAAGTGGCTTGGTAGCCCTTTTCTTGAAGACGTCTGAGCGTGGTGACTCTTTATGCACTGACTCCAGCTTCAGTCCACTCCTTGTGAAGCTCTCCCAAGTGTTTGAATCGGCTTTGCTTGACCGTATTCTCAAGCTTGCGGTCATTCCTGTTGCTTGTGCACATTTTCCTACTCAATTTCTTCCTTCCAGTCAACTTTGCATTTAATATGCTTTGATGCAGCACTCCTTGAACAGCCACACCTTTCAGTAATGACCCTCTGTGACTTACCCTTTGTGGAGGGCGTCAATGATCGTCTTCTGGATGATTGCCAAGTCAGCAGTGTTCCCCATTATTGTGGTTTCGAAGAACAAGAGATACCCAGAATTTATACTGTAGGGATGATCATTTATTGAAACTCAAATGTAAATATTCTAATATTTTGAGATACTGATTTTTGACTTTCATGAGCTGTAAGCTCTAATCATCAAAATTAAAACAAACAAAAAACACTTTGTTTTACTTTACATTCAATGAATCTAAAATATATGAAAGTTTCACTTTTTGAAATAAGTTACAAGAAAAAAAATGAACCTTTTCACCATATTCAAATTTTCTGAGATGCACCTGTACATGAGATTATTGTGCTAATTTATTTATTTATCTACTTGGTTACATTACCGGAAAGGGAACTAACACCAGCATAAGGCTAAAAGCAGCCTAATGTTTTTAATATGACTGAATTTGTATTTGACATGATAACAATTTAACCCTTTCACTGGTGAATTTAAAATATTCTAGCAGTCCCCCCCAAAGTGAGTTTTTTTTAAGGCGACCGTTATTTTAGAACGTTTCCCCTTAATGTTTCCATGGCGACGCATCATACTTGTCACGTGACACACCGCAGCCACAATAACACTGTAGCTGTGACTCATTTAGAAGACTGCGTCCTCCGGAGGTCGAATCCTCTGTAGGTTGCTTCCTTTGTAGGATGCGTACTGATACAAAGTGTCCTCAACCTAGAATTAAATGAGACGGCCTTCGTAGGACGGGCGGAAAAGGAAACCGGAAGTATCGCGTTGATTTGCTAACACATTTAGAGCATCGTTGTGCTCTCACTCCTTAAATGAAGGAAATTTCTAAATTTGGAAAGTAATTTGAAAAAAAAAAAAAATGCTTTTACTTGTTTTATTTTGCTCAATGTTTGAGGAGCTGCAGTGAACATACAACAGACATCTGTTAGAGAAAAAGAGGAGGATATTAAGAACAAAGTTTATCTGTTTTTACTGGAGGCACTTTAAGTTGAAAAGACCACATCTGCGCTTGTGTGTACATCTGCCGGCGCCGGCATTTTTAAAATTAACGACGGTTATGGCGACACAAAGAACTGTGGGTTATCTGTAGCAGCGAAGGATACACCTGATGCATCCTTCGAATTCCTGTGAAAGGAGGACGCATTCAAAGGTCGCATTTGGAGTGTCCTACTTGCTTTTCTGAAATGAGACAGCCTCGATGACGCATGCACCCTTCGAATGAGAACTCCGGAGGACGCAGCCTTCTAATTGAGACAGCTCTTATGACAGATGGATCGCTTTTACTTTGTTTTTCCTATTTTATTTAACATATTCACAAACTTACCATGTCATGGACAATCTGATATTCCGATTCACAAATGTGTGTAAATGAGTGTGTATTGTCGCATCTTTATAAATGATCTTGATCGTGACGTGCGTAATACGTAACGTGAAATGGGCGCCGCCATGTTTGTTCGCACTGCAGTTAAGAGAGTCCGGTCAGTCGGATTTACAGCACGTGAATTCATCAATTTCTTCCAAAATACATGCAAGTAAGTGGCCAGTGAACTGGGTTAAGAATAGAGTGAACTTTATAGTTACTTACACTGTGTATCTGATGTGAATAAAACACATCGGCAAATTAAATTTGAATGGATTGTTATTGTTGCTTCCATAGACATTTGTGCGTATTTTACAAGCTCTAAGTATATTATTTTACTAGTACTTATGTGCATTTAAATGTCTGAAACTTAAAATAAGCATTATGTGGTTAAGAACACTGCAGTGCACATCTCTCTCTGGCTCAGCACCAGTAAATGCGCGAAACCACAGTTTGAATTTTGCAGTTATGTGACGTCACCGAACGTTCTAAATCCCATAAATGAGACTGTACTCCCAGGGGCAAGGAAATAAAAATCCCATATGTGGGACCGTACCACTCAAAAGGTTAATAGAAACATTATTTCTATTAACAAGTTGCTAATTATAATGCTTATATTTCCTCAGTTATTCAAAAAGCAGCTACAGAAAATGAGCAAGGAACATTTAAATTACCAAAGAACATCATCACTGACTTCAGTGTAGTGTGAGTTCATGCACTTTAAAAAAACACTCCCATTATAATCGGTGAAGCCATCTACACTGTACGATGATTACATCTCTTACTCCTTATTTACACTGCACACGTCTGCAAGTTTCTGAAGCATCCCAGAAGTGGATCTCCACACAGCATTGCTAAAGATAGGCGCCTAGTCTATTTTTGATGGATAGTAAAAAATAATCATCATCTATAGGCTACGTTCGTTTTTCTGACACTCAATGCATTTTATTTCTTTATATTTTTTAATCTTATTAAACCCATCTGATCGCACACACGAACACAAACAACATTAGTTCTAGTGTTGCTTGACATTTCAGCTATTCATCATCAAACTAAAATGCAGTCAACCAAATATAAAAGTTACACTGTTCATTTTAAAAGGTCCACTGTGAAATCAGTGTGCAGTGCCCAAACAAACATTTTTACAAATGTGAAGGATTTTACTCGAATATCGGAACATGACTGAAGTATAAAGCCATGTTTAGACTACATAAAAAATAATAGTTTAACAGCCAAATGTTACAAATATGGCAAAAATGGAAACATTTTGATTCTTGTCAAATGAGAGAGGCTCGTGAGCCCAATGCAGTTTCAGTTTTGCTTGACGTTTGTTTATAATAAATGCGAAGCTTTAGTGATTTTTTTTTTTAACATTATAGTTTAATATTTAATTTTATAGGTGCTTATTTTGTCATTCTTATTCTGTAATATCGGATTTTTTGTGGCGTGAAAGGAACTAAATAATGTTTATGATTGTAAAGGTTTCCTTCACTTACTGCCTACATCTCCAAGTGCATTGATGATGTAACAGTCACAAAGTCCATCACTGTCCGGGCAACCAGAAGCCGTGGATGACAGGGGAGGTCTACAGACTTCTGAAGGCTCGGAACACTGCCTTTAGAGCTGGAGATGAGGAGGGCCTGAAGACAGCTAGGGCCAACCTATCCCGCGGCATCAAAGAGGCCAAGAGACAGTACTCCAGGAGGATAGCCCATCGTTTCAGCGACAGCAGAGACACACGGAGCCTGTGGCAGGGGATACAGACCATTACGGATTACAAGCCCCCACCACAGACCTGTGACAACACCATCCCCCTGCTGAACGAGCTGAATGCCTTCTTTGCTCGCCTTGAGGCACAAAACAGCACCACTGCACAGAAGACTCCACCTCCTCCCGGCGACCAGGTGATGACGCTGTCCCCGGACAACGTGAGGAGGTCCCTCAGCAGGATCAATTCACGCAAAGCTCCGGGTCCTGACAACATTCCTGGGCGTGTACTGAGAGACTGTGCAGTGGAACTCACTGAGGTCTTCATAGACATCTTCAACATCTCACTAAATCAGGCTGTTGTCCCCAAATGCTTCAAAGCTACCACCATCATTCCAGTCCCTAAGAAGTCATCTCCATCCTCCTTCAATGACTACCGTCGAATAGCACTCACTCCCATCCTCATGAAGTGCTTTGAACGGCTAGTCTTGCACCACATCAAGTCTGTCCTCCCCCCCTCCCTGGACCCCTTCCAGTTTGCATATAGGTCCAACCGCTCGACCGATGATGCCATCACCACTGCCCTCCACCCAGCCCTCACACATCTGGAGAAAAAAAAAAAGACTCATATGTCAGGATGCTGTTCATAGACTTCAGTTCAGCATTCAACACAATCATCCCTCAACAGCTCACTCACAAACTGGCCCAGCTGGGGCTCAATACCTCTCTGTGCAACTGGCTGTTGGACTTCCTGACCGGGAGACCTCAAGCAGTACGGGTCGGCAGTAACACATCCAGCACCATCACACTGAACACTGGGGCCCCCCAAGGATGTGTGCTGAGCCCCCTCCTCTTCACTCTGCTGACCCACGACTGCACACCATCACACAACTCCAACATTTTCATTAAGTTTGCGGATGACACGACTGTGGTGGGTCTCATCAGCAACAGAGATGAGACAAACTACAGGAGCGAGGTGAGCCGCCTGGCCGGGTGGTGCAGTGACAACAATCTCTCTATGAATGTGAAGACGACGAAGGAGATTGTTGTTGACTTGAGGAGAGTACACACTCAGCATGCCCCTCTGACCATCAAAGGTGCGACTGTGGAGAGAGTGAGCAGCACCAAGTTCCTGCGTGTGCACATCACAGAGGACCTCTCCTGGACTAACAACACTGTAGCACTGGCCAAGAAAGCACAGCAGCGTCTCTACTTCCTCCGCAAACTCAGAAGAGCCAGAGCCAGAGCCCCGGCCCCCATCATGTGCACCTTCTACAGAGGCACCATCGAGAGCATCCTAACCAGCAGTATCACTGTGTGGTATGGCGCTTGCAATGCATCCTGCCGCAAGTCACTTCAACGCATAGTGAGAGCAGCTGAGAAGATCGTTGGTGTCTCTCTCCCCTCCCTCCAGGACATTTACAGCAGCCGTCTCACCCGCAAAGCCCTCCGCATTGCAGGTGATCCCACCCACCCGACACACAGCTTCTTCAGTCTGCTGCCATCAGGGAGGAGACTGCAGAGTTTCATACATCAGGCTGTCAGGAAGCTGAACTCCCTTCCGTCCTTGCCCCCCCTCCCCTCTTTCACCCCCATTTAACACAGCAACACACTAGGAACTCTGACTCTGTGACTCTGAGGTTTTGCACTCTATCTGCCAGGCGCCTTATGCCACTTTATTGATCTAATGCTTATTTTTTTCTACAATATCCTCATTTGTATAGCTGTATAGTTGTATGTACATATGTTTAAACTGTATTTATCTGTATTTGAACGTGTTTAATGTTAACTGTATGCACCAAGGGTCTGAGAGTAACGCAATTTCAATTCTCTGTATGTGCTGTACATGTGGAAGAATTGACAATAAAGCTGACTTGACTTGATATTTACCGGTATTTAATATACATAAAAAAATGTATGAAATTGTTTGCAGTTACAAGGTTAACAGGTGTTTTTGGAGTAAGAAATTTCTCTTTCTGACCGGGTTTTGTGTCGCCGTGTCGTAAACGAGGCGAGGCTTCTACACCGGGGTGTTTTTAGGGGCATGATATTCAAATGACAATTTTTTTTTATCCGCCACATTTATCAATTATCGATTATTTGTATGATGAGATTGGCGGCATACAAATGTTTAATGAATCACACATGAACTCTGTATTAAGTTCAATAATGAGTAGCAATGTGATGGGCATAAGTTCTTGTAAAAGCACCGCAGCCACCTTGTAAGCATTAGCAATATATTTTTTTAAATTGTGTAAAAACGTTACCATATGAGAAGGCATAACTTATGTTAACCACAGTTTGCTAATGTCATAACCATCAAGTCTACTAACAGCTTAGTGACTTATTTTGCACAGCTAATTGGTAATTTATTGTCACGTGGTGTTTATAAGGCTTTGGGAGACATTGCAAGCAATGAGGGAGTGTGGAGATCTGAAGCAGTGGAGACCAGATGTTATTAACCACCACTACTAGACTTCCAGCTTCCACTCCTAATGGAGATGCAGATGTGATGGAGGCCAAGTGGAAAAGCATAGTCAACGAAATCCACGAACATGACACTCCTACGTTTCTCTGCTGTGTACAGCCACCTCTGAAGGGGGAAGCAAGGAACAAAGGAGTGGCTGGAATCAGGTACTTTTCTTGTGTGCTTTGACAGTCGTTATTTGGTTTTTGGAGTTCTCACATGCTAATCTCTGATGGTTTCCTGTCTGTTTATTAAAGTGCCCCTGCAAGATGGCCACCCCATTGAAAAATATGTAGAAGATTTATTGTTATTTTATTTTTTTGCATATTCTCACCTCTCGCTATTGGCGGAAGTCATTTTACTGGAGTGTTTTTGGGGCAAAGTGGACAACTATATCAGCCAACTGATACCGGGGGTGATCCCAGGTGGTCCATGGCTCAGTATGTGGACTTGGCCCTACAGCTCTGTGGATCTCCTGTCACAGTAGGACAGGTAGTGGAGGAACCACCCCCTAATCTTTCCTCCACATTGCTTGATCCAGCACAGACTCCAGCCATCATGGCCACCATTGGATCCGTCTCAACATGGACAAGACTGGTGCCCAGTGTGGAGGATCCTCAACCTATGCTCTCATGCCCACAAGCCTCAGTGTTCTCGATTGCCGGCCACAGCACTCCCAAGGGGATCTAAATAATGATAGTTTGTAGATAAATATTTTGTGAAATACACTTTTGTTTTTGTGTTTCAGTTCTAAGCAATGTTGGTGTATTGATAACTTCTGAGGATCACAGAATACATAAAGAGGATAATTCAGTTTATACAAAGTTTATTAAAAAGGCATTTTCAAAAACTGAAGTGATTTCCTTGTTTTATTTGTTAGTTAGAATGGGTGCAATTCAACATTCAACAACTCCAAAAGCTGAATAATAAATGAAAGTTACTGATTAATCTGTGAAATTCAAAGATTAGATGATTAATCATTCTAATAATCTCTGATTAATCAATATCATCCATCACACCTGGAAGTACAGGATCAAAACTTGAACTACTTACTGTAATTTCAGACACGCAGACATGTAATTTATGACATATTAAAAAAGACAATTGAGTGAATGTCTTCCCACATGAATGACAGTGATGCGGCTTCTCTCCAGTGTGGATCCTTGCATGTATTTGTAGATGTGCTGACCGTTTGAATCTCTCGTCACAGTGTGAACACTTGTAAGGTGTTTTTGTGTGAACTATCTGGTGCACTTTCAGTGCACCATATGTAAAAAAAGTCCTCCCACACTCAGAGCAAGCATGATCCTTCACACCGCTGTGTCTCTTCTGGTGTATCTTTAATGCAAACATCTGACTAAATCTCTTTCCACATAAATAACATATGTAAGGCTTCTCCTTTGTATGAACTTTCAGGTGGTCCTTCAGGAAATCTGCCCTAAAAGATTTTCTACGGCTTTGGTCACAGTTTTCTAATCTTTCTTTAGAATGAGTAAGCAGATGTTCTTTAAAACCACCATATTTTCTAAATCTCTTCCCACACTGCTCACATGTGTACGGCTTCTCTCCAGTGTGGATCCTCGTGTGTTCGTTAAGGGTTTGCTTAATTCTGAAACTCTTCCCACACTGATCACACGTGTACGGCTTCTCTCCAGTGTGGATCCTCATATGTCCAATAAGGGCTCTTTTTTGTGTAAAACTCTTCCCACACTGATCACATGTGAACGGCTTCTCTCCAGTGTGGGTTTTTAGGTGTGCATCACGGTATTCTTTTCGGCTGAAACTCTTCCCACACTGATCACATGTGTATGGCTTTTCTCCAGTGTGGATCGTTGTGTGTTTGTTAAGGGTAGCTTTTAGTTTAAAGCTCTTACCACACTGGCCACATGTGTATGGCTTTTCTCGAGCGTGGATCCTCATGTGCTCGTTAAGGGTTCCTTTTTGTGTGAAACTCTTCCCACATTGATTACATGTGTGCGGCTTCTCTCCAGTGTGGATCCTCATGTGTACATTAAGGGCTCTTTTTTGTGTGAAACTCTTCCCACACTGATCACATGTGAATGGCTTCTCTCCAGTGTGGGTTTTTAGGTGTGCATTACGGTTTTCTTTTCGTCTGAAACTCTTCCCACACTGATCACATGTGAATGGCTTTTCTCCAGTGTGGATCTTTGTGTGTTTATTAAGGGTAGCTTTTTGTCTGAAGCTCTTTCCACACTGACTGCATATGTATGGCTTCTCCCCAGTGTGGATATTCATGTGTTTTTTAAGAATTACTTTTAGTCTGAAGCTCATCCCGCACTGATCACATGTGTATGGCTTCTCTCCCGTGTGTATCTTCATGTGCCTATTAAGGGCTCCTTTATGTTCAAAACTCTTCCCACACTGATCACATGTGTACGGCTTCTCTCCAGTGTGGGTTTTTAGGTGTGCATCACGTTTTTCTTTTTGGCTGAATCTCTTCCCACACTGATCACATGTGTACAGCTTCTCTCCAGTGTGGATTCTTGTGTGTTTTTTAAGGGTAGCTTTTTGTCTGAAGCTCTTTCCACACTGATCACATGTGTACAGATTCCCGTCAAGATGACATTTTATGTGGATGTCAAGATTTTGCTTGCATGAGACACTCTTTCCACACTGAGGCCATATTTCATCTCTTCTTTTCATTGAGGAACTCCAGGATGTTTCTTCAGTTTTGACATGATGGTTCTCCCCCTCTTCAATTAGTTCCTTAATCTCCTTGTTCTCTTCTATTAGGTCTAAAATTAAAAAGTTAAGCAAAAAAAATTTGAATGTGAAAGGAAAAGGACGTGAAACTTGAGATAACAGTAGAAAGTCTAAATATTTTGATGCATTCATTTGAATTGGGTACATTTATTATCCAATTATTGTTTTAAAAACATTACAAACACCGGTTTCGTAGTGAGAATAATTATTTTAAGTTTGATTAACTATATTTTAACTATATTTTTCAAAATTTAAAACAGTTGCAAAATTGAGAACCAGATATATCCAAATATAAAAATTATACCGTTCAAATATTTATTCAGACCTTGTGATGTTTGCAATCAGCATTAATGGTTTCTCAGAGCACCTTTAATTTGTTGGAAAAACACAAGTAAAAGAAAACATACTGGTTTCTAATGTAATCCTGGTTCCCTGAGATAACGGGAATGAGCATTGCGTTAGTTACTAAGGCAGGCAGGAAGGAAGCACAGAGAGAGTTATAACTTGTGCCCTGAAAGGAATATATAGCATATATATATAGAATATATAAGCATATATAGCCTATTCTCAGCCTAAGGGCAACTTTACTGTCATTAGGGCCAAACTCGAGGCAGGATGCATACACTGATTACACTTGGGGAAGTCGTGGCCTAATGGTTAGAGAGTCGGACTTGTAATCCGAAGGTTGCGAGTTCGAGTCTCCGGCTGGCAGGAATTGTAGGTGGGGGGAGTGAATGTCCAGCGCCCTCTCCACCCTCAATACCACGACTGAGGTGCCCTTGAGCAAGGCACCGAACCCCCAACTGCTCCCCGGGCGCTGCAGCATAAATGGCTGCCCACTGCTCCGGGTGTGTGTTCACTGCTGTGTGTGTGCACGATGGATGGGTTAAATGCAGAGCACGAATTCCGAGTATGGGTCACCATACTTGGCTGAATGTCACTTCACTTCACTGAAGGAGCCTGCAAATTGCTCACTCACTTGACCAAAGCCAAAGCCAGGAGGAAGGCAGTCTTTAGCAAGAGAGGCTGAAGGTTGGTCATTTTGAGCAGCTCAGTATCATGGAACTCCAGGATGGAACAGACTGTAAGACTGTATATTTGTAAGCCACCCTCTCGAACGCGAATTTCAAGAATGGTCTGTGATGCGGTCTATTTGAATATGAAATTATGCATCTTTCAGATCCACCAATAAAACCAATCCCCGGGAGGATTCGCAAGAGGATTTGCTTCAAGGGTAGCATTCTGAACGGATGCTTTATCAGGGTGCAGTTCAGATGTCTCAAATTTAGGATGGGCCTGAGGCTGCCATCCTCCTTTGGAATGAAGTAGTAGTGACTGTAAAAGCACAACTCAATGGCCTGTGGGGGTTCTCTCCACAGCAACCTTTGCTAAAAGGGTTTGGTCTTCAGCTGGGAGGAGGTGGGCATCATTGTCCAAAACAAAAAGTTTAAAATAAGCCCTGAAGTGAGGAGATTTGAGGGTAGTCCAGCCTCGACGGAAATTAACCTTCTCAGTCTTGGAGCATCAAAGCTGCTGGGGCTGTTCAGGGTCCAGCTCTAGCTTAAGGTGGAGAACCTGGTGCTTCGGGAAGGGATAGCACTTAGCTGTGCAGAAACCTGTTTCACTAAATGCTCCACCTCTGGCTTTGGTTGAGCAGGCGCTGACAATGGTTTAGGTTGCTGCTGAATCATGACACTTTGGAGCGACTGGAAGCAACAGAAGGAATGGCACACTTGGAGAGGAATGACAAATGGCTTGTAACAGCCTTGTGGGCAGCATGGTGACATATGGCATGGTTGTACTTCGAGCATTTCGAATTCGAATCCCGGCTCACAGGCCTTTCCTGATCCCACCCACCCCCCCCCCCCCTCTCTCTCCCACTCACTTCCTGTCAAATCTTGACTGTACAATCAAAAAGGCAAAAACCATCACATGGCTCCTTTGGCTGTAGGGGGCAGAGACCTCCATGGTGTCCAACTATTCCTCTGCATAGATTTTGTCAATAGCAGTAGTGTTATTAGCCAAGTCCTCCTTGGAGCCCTCAAAGGGACCAAACCGTTCGCACTATACCAGGGCATTGGGAGAAAAACATGGAGGAATCCCCTGCAGTAGGGAAACTCTCTTTCTCTCAGACTCGCAGCTGTCGGTCAACATCAGGCCGTGGATGAGCGCCTGTCGGGCTATTTTGGTGTGTTCCACATGTCAGCTCTCATCAGGCTCACATTGGCAGCAGTTTGCGCGATTCAACATGTTGAATTGGCATCGGGGGGAGTGAGAACTCTGATTGGATGTTCAGTTTAGCGAACGAGTCAGTGGCCAAGAATTGAAGTGAAAATGATGAAAACGAGTAAGTAAATGAAGGCAGCACAGACAGAAGGCTGTCCTAATGTTGATCTAGCATGATCTTACCCAATCATTCCAACAGGCGAGTATTTTCATAACACAAATCTCTTAAAATGAATAAAGTTATCAACATAATTGATATTCAAAATGGTAAGCAAATGCTGCTTTACTTTTTGTATATCTGCGTAGATCTCATATATCCTCGTTTCAGTTTCTCCTTTTGAATGACGAATATATACTATTGATTGCTGTTGATTTAAACTGCTGATTTTGTCTGGCCAGAGGAGAACGACACTATTTGGACACACTATTTCCCCGTCTAAATACTGTAAAGCTGCTTTGACACAATTTGCATTGTAAAAAGTGCTATACAAACAATGGTGACTTGACTTGATCTATACCAGTGGTCCTCACTATTTTTTTCATGGGAGCCGCACTGATAGGGCAAAGTCAATCGGAGAGCCACGTTAATTATGAAGCATCAAAAGTTACATCCAGTCATAAATAGCATGTCTTTTTAACAATCTGTCATCCCTGATATGCAATGCAACGCAATACAAAAGGGGCTATCATTCTTTATCATTTACCAGTTAAATTTGTAACTAGGACAAGATAAAAATAAAAAAAAAGCAGGATTACCTTAATGCTGGGAAGATCTCAAGTTATTTATTTATTTTTCTATCAAGCCCATCATGTATCTATTATCTAACCATCCGGTGCACATTCGGCGTTAAGAGCTGTTAAGACTAAAACTGGCAACTCCGCAGTGAGTCAATGTCATGGACGTAGGACAAAGCAAGTGTAAATATCTCTAGTCTATATTTCCATCTTGTAATGCCGCACCCCGCTGCGCTAAAAATCTGTCTACACGACGCGAAAAAGCGACAGTTGCAAATTATTTGAACTTAGTGCCAGTACAGTTCTTCATAAATGGAACGAGGCATCAGGAAGGGAATGATGGGGATCGCGTCACATCGCGCCGCATAGGATAGAGTAAAATTACATGCATCGGCTAACTTTTTCTCATCACTGATATATCATAAAAATATAATCATGTTTTTTTTGTTCGGGAGCTTCCTCTGCTATAAAAATATATAGAAATTATCATTCTCTCTACATGTGTATACTGTGACTACAAATAAACAGAAACAGGCTCGACTGAATAAGTAAGGTATGTGTCCTTATTCTTTTGTGAAATAACTGTTCATACGCTTTATTTCTGTGTGACATTTTCAATCCTGATAAATTAATTCATTTTGATCAATGTATCACTTATTATTGTAAAACTTTGCTTTTGGATTTAAATCAAACAATTTAACAAAACATGCAAACAAACGGCCGCTTTTATCACATTCTTTGTGATCGCACTAGTTCCAGTGACTTGTTTCTTATTAGTTGTCTTTGTTGGTGAAATGATGGAGTAGTGTGACATTTTTCCAGAGAGGCATGTAAAGGGTTGGTTTTAATGAAACGCAGTGGAGCTTCTGGCACGACGGTGGAAACAGAGCGTGCTACAGGTCCGAGGCTATTAGCCCGGCCCGTTTAAAGCACTGGCTCGCACTGGCCCGACAGTGGAAAAGCGGCTATTGCCATTTATATTACACCATGCCAATCCCTGCAAGAGCTGACATTAAGTTTTAGACTCTAGTACCCAGTTCATGGAAAGTCATCTGGATAGCTATTTGCTTTCAAGCTGCAGTACAGAGTTTTTTTGGTTTAAAATTAACAAATCAATCAATCAGTCAATCAACCAATCAATCTATCAATTATTGTGTGTCTGTGTGTGTGTGTATTAGGGATGTAACGATTACCAGTTTGACGATAAATCATGATAAAATTCCCCATGGATAGTATTACCATTTCATATTTTAATTATCATTAAAACCGTATTCGATTACAGCGATCTGAACAACTCATGATAAATAAATACTGTCCAGCATAAAGCAGAGTTTTCAGTAACAGTCTCACGAGCGCACAGCAGCAGAGTAGTTTCGTTTTGAGTGAAAATAGAGCGGAAAAGCTGGGAGGTTTAAAAGAGTGCTAAGGGAATTATACAAATGAATATATGAACAGTGTTGGGGAAAGTTCATTTTAAAAGTAATGCATTACAATATTGCGTTACTTCCTAAAAAAGTAACTAACCTTTAAATGTGAATGAGCTCTGCTGACTCCGCCCCTCTCTTCCGAGCCCTCAATGAGGGACTGTTTACTTTAGCCGCATTCATCGTGAAACTTGCTAATTAGCATATTATTAGGAAAGGCGATTTGCAAAGATTCATTTAAAAAACCTTTTACTCACTTCTTGCATTTATGTAGATCGAGGGCGAATTCTCTTCAAAAACAAACGTAATCCTCTTCAGCTGCTCAGATGACGGGAGTAAATGACTACTGCTATGCTCATTATTACATCCAACAACAAACACCTCAGTGGCTTAGGAGTCATTCTTGTCTACATCTGATGACAGCTCACTCAGGGTGGGTCTGAGGTAAGACACCAGTCTGTGCTAAAACGCTGCTGTCAATCAAACGATCATGAGAGGGCCTTCGTCCGTGTGATGTCACACGGACAAACGGCTCGATTTGAGAAAGGGGTAAAGATTTTAGTAGATTAAAAAAAAAACACCGGGTGGATTTTAAGCATTATAGTACACACACTGCCAACACACATTTCAGTTCAAACTACTTATAAAAGTGCATGTTGCATTATATGACCCCTTTAAAATCGCAATACTGCTTTGTTCACAGAGTTTACGGAAAAAGCTGTAATTCAGCTTTTCCATATAAAGCGCCACCTGCTGTCAGAGAGTGGATTTAAAGAGACTTATATTTACATTCAGCCTGTGTGCAGTTTCTGTCTGGCCAAAAATGGACCAAATTTGCATGCCCTGCTGTAAATGGAGCGGTTGATGAAAAACAAGCTTATGTGGATTCTACACACTTTGATATGCTAAGATACATTTATGGAGCAGATAAAATACATATAATCATCTATTATTTTGACTTAACCCTTTTCTTTATTTAAAGGCTGAAATGTGAGGTTTACCTTTATATGAAACTTTTTCAAAGCTTTCTTTGAACATTTACATTAGAAATTTGAACAAGCTATTAAACAGTCATTTAAAGTCCGAACATCATTGGTAATGTTATTGTTTTAGTGATTATGCAAACAAAAAGTCGTTTTATTTGCTGTTTGTTGATTTTTAAATATACTGTACTGTCTGTACTTTTTGAACACCTCCAGCATATTTTAACAATACAGATGACCACGATAATTTTGGTCACTATCATTGTGAGAAGAAATTTTCATACCGTTACATCCCTAGTGTGTGTGTGTATGTATAATATATATATATATATATATATATATATATATATATATATATATATATATATATATCGTTTCCAAAAAAAGTAGTAAAATGGTAAGCTTATAATACTGATTTATTAATAAATGGTTGGGTTGGATTTCATGGGAAATGTCAGTTTTGTGACATTCATCTTTGCGTGATGACAAAAAGAAAACATTTCAGACATAGCATCAACTCTGTGACTTAAATTGTATTAGATACTATTATACTTATACTATTAAAAATTGTATTTCCTTGTATTTCCTAACTTTTGTGATGTTATTTATTTTAAAACAACAATTGAAGACAATACCAGCTCTTTATTTACTTTTTTTTAAAAGTCTTTTCTTTTTGGAGGGGCGTGTTTTGATAGCATTAGCGAGTTATGCACTGTTAATGCCTTTAACCACAAGTGCCAGTATGCCACAATTCATCATATTCATCCATGCTGAATAGATGAGCCTCAACTCAATGTAATCATCAAAACAGTAAGCCGCTGTAACTTGTAACTTCACATCTTTTCTGTACTGCAGCTTTATCTGTTATTTCACAGATTTTATGATTTTTCTGCTTGAAGTTTTAGAAACTTAGTGAACAATTAAGAATATACACCAACCTATTTGTTGTTCAGGATCTTCCTGTTTTATTCCGCAGGGTTCTGGATCAGTCATGCTTTCAGCTTTCTTTCATAAACTCTTTCGTGGGAGGAGCTGAACTGTTGGTGAATTGTTGTGTGGTTGGAGGAGCAGATCTGCCAAAATCAAAAATAAATAATCAATGGATGCTTTCATTAATTCACACACTTCAATCATGTTGTTTATCCATCTATAGAAAATGTAAAATCAAGTGCAAGTTATATGCCGAGGAAAACACTTGATCGGCTACGAGGGTTGTGTATCGAGAACCAGTTCCATTTTAGAACCTGTTACAAATTTCCTAGAACATATCTGAAGCGCGAGCACAGAGAATAGTGGTGTAGGTTCTCGGCCTGCATCCATTCTAGAATAGAATAAACTTTATTTGTCCCCGAAAGGAAATTTGTCTTGGACAAAGTGCTACAATGTTGTTCTGAACAAACAATAATAAAACAATTAAGAACATACATTAAAAAACAACAGTGTATAAAATATAAAAAGTGTACAATGCAAAACACAAAGTGCTAATATACTATAGGTGCATTGTTCTTGGTAGAATTCAGCAGTTTTATCGAGGCAGGAACAAATAAAAGCTTCAGTATATTAGCTTTACACAGGCATTCTCAGTCTCTTTCCAGATGGCAGCTGCTGATATTCGCTAAAAAGAGGATGTTCTGAATCAGTACTGATACTTATTGCTCTTCTCATCACTGCTTGTTCATATAAAGTCTGTATAGGCTCATATTGTTTTATCCTATTATTTTCATGGCTGTTCTCAAACGGTTCCGTGCATTTCCACTGCGGAACGGGTAGTTCCGGGACTGAATTGATTTCTCTTTCACGTTGCGACCAATGTGCAAAAAATTACATCCGCGTTTCCTTGTAAACACAACCATTTTTTGTCTTAAGTGAATGCAAACAGAGGAGAAAGAAAACACACGTGTAACTATTTTAGATCCGCGTGGCTTCGTTGTTAAAGAAATAGCAACCGAATAAACGTGCTGCATGCCATTAATGTTAAATCAAAGAACAAAAGAAAATCATTGATTTGATAGAATATATTTTTGTATTTTATTTATGAAAAGAAAACTATGCAATATTTTTAAACTTTTGATTTTTTTTCTTAAATTGGTTCAGTTGTATTTATTTATGCTGTTGCTAATTGATTTGTTTGTTGCTATTTTATTACTGACTTTAACAATTTAATGTGTGAAAATTATATTATTCTAATTGTTGTTGATGTGGGGGGGGTTTTTTGTCTTGTTTTTGTTAAAACGAGGAATGCAAAAATTGCTCTTGTAGGTCTAAGCATTCTGTAGGCTGCAGACACAAATAACCTACCCTTCATGAGATATTGCTTAACTTAAAATATTCAAAAGCTTAAAGTATTCTGATAATAATTTTCCGACATGATTAAAAATAATAATGTTTTTAAAACACTAACTTGCTGACTAGCTATGCAAGTGCAGGGTTCACTTTTTTAAGCAGCGACTGAGGCAAAACAGATCAAAAAGAAATTTTGGCTTAATTTGATACATTTTTTTTATTAATTGTTTGGCCTTCTAAAACACTAATGTAAATGTAATGTAGACGGAGATACTAACACAAACAGAGGGTCGAGTCCCTTTAAAGTTCAGGGACAAATCAATGCACAGAATTTTTCTTCATTGAATTTGCACACTGAACATGGGTTAGAGATCTTAATTAAGAACTCTGAAAGTGCACCAGATTAATTACTTTATTTGTAAAAATGTACAAAATGTTCTTCAACCCCTCTAGAGGGAGGTCCGCCAATCATAATCTCACAAACTCCGGTGGGGGAAAAAAATGTATATGACACTGTTCTCAAAAATATGAATTATCTTATTCTCTCATCTCATTATTGACATACCTAAAATCAGCCAGTTGAAATGTGGTACCCTTGCGTGTGCACACATGCACAGAATTTTACCACCTCCACTTCATATTTTGGCGAGGAAAACCCCTGTTAACAATCATACAAACAACACAGAAAGTCACTCCGGTCTTAATGAATTAAACAATAATTCCTCACATCATTGAAAACTCGAAACTGCGATGATTGCAGCTTGGAAACCATATTTTTGGCATCTTGTGCGTTTATTATCCATTATTGTGACCAAAGTAATATTACAATATTACTTACAATATTTTAACCAAAGTAAAGTGGACGGAGAAATTGTGTTTTTGTTTTTTTTATGCTTGTACATGCTGCTTCACAGAACGCGTGCTGTCTGTAAGCGCTTTTTGGGCTTGTTGGTTAAATTGTCACTGCTTAGAATTCCTGGAGGACCACAGCTCTGCACAGTTTAGCTCCAACCCTAATCAAACACACCGGATCAAGCTAATCAAGCTCTTCAGGATCACTAGAAACTTCCAAGCAGGTCTGATTTGGAGCTGGTTGGAGCTAAGCTGTGCAGAGCTGCGGCCCTCCAGGAATTGAGTATGAGACCAGTGCTCTAACCCCATCCCCACCAACTCAGTGAGAGACTTCACTTCAGCCAGACTAGCGGAATAATTGATTTCGGGCCGTTGAATTCTTAGAAAATAATGCACACCCGAGATGTAACGGCCACGACGCGAACACCTCGGCTGTGCATTGTTTTCTAAGAATTCAGCGGCCCGTGCTCGCTTCGCGTCGGGCGGTTCTTTGCCTCCACGTCCATCATTAAAGTCCCTTACTTAATGCACGGCAAACCGCTGATTATCCCTTATATATTCTACACCAATGCATAATAAATCTCATCAACCTCTCTCTGTGATGCGGGAGCGACCAGGATTCTGCTGGATCTTAACGCCTTCCTCAAACATTAACAAACCAAACAATAATGTGTCCAAAAAAACTATTATTTTCAATACAGAGTGTGTTATTCGTTTTGTTTGGGTGCTCGTGCGGCGTATGCCTGCGTTTACGGGACAATTCTGTAATAATTAGGAATGGTTGGCAATCCTGCTGCTAAGCTAAATGTTTATTTCAGTTAGCAGACGCCAGAAAAGACGCACAAATAGAGCTGTACCACGTTAAAACAACACAGGAACGACCCTGTCGATGTTGTTTTAACAAGCTATATTTTTATGATAGTTGTATAAGTAGACGGATAGACTCATAAGTAGACTCACCTCGGAAGACTCGAAGCGGTGTTATGGCTCTAGCAGTAGCTACGTTTCCTTTTCTTCTTCTACGGTGGATCGCAGACTTATTAGTGCATTACTGCCACCTATCTCTCAAATGGACCATCACATTCAGTCACCCTTGAGTCTTGTACTCAGCTCCATCCATCCTCAGCCGTCTTGGCAGGATTTAGATTACATAAAAAACCTACTTATATTCGCTTGTGCAAACTAGTACTTCCCAAATATTGTAGCATATATAGTATTATATTTATACCTTGATTTAATAAATTCTAAATTGAAAACTCATCCATATTCTCTAATTCGTTATTTGCCTACAGTGCATTAGCCTATAACATGTTCAGCTGTTTCATTAATGTCATATACCTCACATAGACCTGTTGGATGTTTGCTTATTAAATGCACTGTAGCTACTGTTCAACCTTGTATGCCCCAATCATACCCTTTTAATTATGTTCAAACCTGAGAGTCATCTTACACTGAATGCAGTTGCTTAGTGAGAAACGTCAACTAAACCACTATACAACACATATTTGGTCCTCAAAATGCGCATAAAATGTTAAATATTTAGCCTAAGTGTAAGTGTGCATGCTGCACATGTTCCCACCCCCATGGTCATGGCACGAAAATACCATTAATAGTACTATTAAAAATCTTTACATTAACTGGCTTTCTATTAGGCCTAATGCACTGCAATGAATCACAACTGTCTGTGGTCTCCCAGTGGCCACATTATTGGCATTTAGTGTCAAGAGATTCATTTACACACACACACACACAAGATAACATGTATGCCTTCATCTCTGAAAACATTTTAAGTTTTATAATGAACTCAGACAAGCTCGCAAGCCTTGGCGTTCTCAAGAGTGCTGGCCACAGCGCTCACAAGGTGATCTTAGTAACGATAGTTTGTAGATGAATATTTTAGCCTCCTATGTGTTGTGAAATGTGTTTCAGTTCTAAGCAAAGTTGGTGTATTGATGACTTCTGAGGATAATAATTCAGTTTACTCAAGTATATTAAAAAGACGTTTTCAAAAACTGAAGCGATTTCCTTGTTTTATTAGTTAGAATGGGTATAACTCAACATTTTAAAAAGCTCCACAAGCCGAATAATCAATAAAGATACTGATTAATCTGTGAAATAAGGAAACGAATACTTGATTAATCATTCTAATAAACTCTGATTAATCGATTATCAAAATAATTACTTGATGCAGCCCTACCTAGCACCTGGAAGTACAGGATCAGAACTAATTACTATAATTTCAGACAAGCAGACATGTAATTTATGACAGATTAGAGAAGATAATTGAGTGAATGTCTTCCCACATGAATGGCAGTGATACGGCTTCTCTCCAGTGTGGATCCTCTCATGTATTTGTAGATGCGTTGACTGATTGAATCTCTCGTCACAGTGTGAACACTTGTAAGGTGTTTCTGTAGTGTGAACTGACTGGTGCTGTTTCACTCCAGTGTGGGTTTTCTTGTGTTTGTAAAGGGTTACTCTTCGCATGAAACTCCTCCCGCACTGATCACATGAGTACGGCTTCTCTCCAGTGTGGATATTCATGTGGTCTTTAAGGTTTCCTTTATCTATGAAACCCTTCCCACACTGATCACATGTGTGTGGCTTCTCTCCAGTGTGGATTTTCTTATGTTGGTTAAGGTTTTTTTTTTGTCTGAAATTCTTCCCACAGTGTTCACATGTGTGCGGCTTCTCTCCAGTGTGGATTTTCACATGATCACGAAGGCTTTCTTTTCGTTTGAAACTCCTCCCACACTGATCACATGTGTGCGGCTTCTCTCCAGTGTGGATCCTCATGTGTTCCTTAAGGGTTCCCTTTTCTCCAAAACTCTTCCCACACTGATCACATGTGTGTGACTTCATCCCAGTGTGTCTTTTCATGTGTTTCATAAGGTTTCCTTGATGTCTGAAACCCTTCCCGCACTGATCACATGTGTGTGGCCTCTCTCCAGTGTGGATATTCATGTGGTCTTTAAGGTTTCCTTTATCTATGAAACTCTTCCCACACTGATCACATGTGTGTAGCTTCTCTCCAGTGTGGATTTTCATATGTTGGTTAAGGTGACTTTTTTTTCTGAAATTCTTCCCACATTGATCACATGTGTGTGGCTTCTCTCCAGTGTGGATCATCTCATGTATTTTCAGATATTCTGACCGTTTGAATCTCTTGTCACAGTGTGAGCACTTGTAAGGTTTTTCTGTAGTGTGAACCGTCTTGTGCACTTTCATCGCATCATATGTAAAAAAAGTCTTCCCACACTCAGAGCAAGCATGATCCTTCACACCGCTGTGTCTTTTCTGGTGTATCTGTAATGCAGCCATCCGATTAAAACTCTTTCCACATAAATTACATACGAAACGCTTGTCCTTTGTATGAACGTTTAGGTGGTCCTTCAGGAAATGTGGCCTAAAAAATCTTTTACTGCTTTGGTGACAGTTTCCCAGCTTCTCTCCAGTGTGGGTTTTTAGGTGTGCATCAAGATATCCTTTTTGTGTGAAACTCTTTTCACACTGATCACATGTGTACAGCTTCCCTTCAAGATGACATTTTATGTGAATATCAAGATTTTGCTTGCATGAGAGACTCTTTTCACACTCGGGCCATATTTTGTCTCTTCTTGTCAATGAGGATGTTTCTTCAGTTTTGACATTATGGCTCTCCTCCTCTTTAATCAGTTCTTCAGTCTGCTTGTTCTCTTCTGTCAAGTCTAAAATTAAAGTAAAAATGTTTAGTAAAAATTATTTTCAGAAAATCTTTAACAAAAAAATTATAAATGTGAAAGGAAAAAACATGCGTGTGAAACTTGAGAAAACAGTAGAAAGTATAAACATATCAGTACAGCCTTGACCAGAAAGTAGTCCAGCCTCCAGAAATGAACCTCGGTCTTGGAGCATCAAAGCTGCAGGGGCTGCTCAGGGTCCAGCTCTAGCTAAAGGTGGGGCCCCTGGCACATCGTGAATGGATAGCACTTAGCCATGCAGAAGCTTTGTTTCACTTCAGGTTCTGACTGGAACAGGCCCGGCGTCAAGACCGAACTATGACGTTCTGAAGCCCGCCCTGCAATGATCCATGCAAGCGCAACTATTGCGACTGTCAGGAGCTGGGTTACACAAAAACTACCCAAACATGTTTAAAATGTTGAAATAAAATAACCATTATTTTTTTTTTTAGAGTAGCCTACAATGTGCACACTATAAAAGCAACTGGTGCAAGCTGGTAATCACTTAAATTGGTCCACATCCACCAATTGCGCAAATGCTCCGTTACCACTCCCTCTTCTGATCATTTGATCCGTCACCCCACTTTGTTCCAAGACCACGCAATTTACAAATTAAGCACTGCCTCCAAGAAGACGAAACACATTGATTTTAACCATTTGATGCGGACGATCACCGGCGTATTTAAAACATTCACAAATTCAAACGTGCTCTCGTGCTTTGTCTGGCGCTGAGCCAGAAATAGATGCGCTCAGTGCTTTTAGCCTTATATCACAACGATTCAGTGTTTTCAACCACATAAAATTTGGTTTCAGACATTTAAATTAATTACTAGCAAAAAAGACAAATAGTACACACTGATGTTTGTAAGTTTGTTAAATGTGATGTGTAAGGAAAGCGGCAATAATATTTTGTGTATTTAAATGATCACAATTTGTGATCACATTTACACTGTTCCGTCTCTTTAGTTTCATTTTCTACTGTGAAAAAACAGCCTGTGACAGTGTTGCCACCTTGTCGAACAACTGATTACTGCAAAACAACTTTGCACAAAGTATGCACAGTTACAAAAATCAGGTACAGTACCATGCGTATGTGTAAAAAGTGAATATCCTTTGGCCTTGAGACTCCTAAGAGAAAGATAATGGTGTTTCTGTAGCAGCACGAGGGCCGAAGCTGCTTTCCCTTAGAAAAAGCGGTCTGTGAGCACAGTGAGGAGAGAAGCATGCTCGCAACGAGCGATCCGTCTCGATCAGCACGGCTCATGCAAGCGACGAACTCATAGTCCTCATGGAAAGCCCTGTCTCACCCCATCATCCAAGATGTTCATGTCTTTCTTCAGTTGTAAAAAAATTATTAATTTTTGAGGAAAACATTTCCAGGATTTTTCTCTATATAGCAGACTTTTATGGTGGCCAATGGTTAGTTACAATGCCGCTTCAAAGGGCTCTACAAGATCCCAGCCAAGGAATAAGCGTCTTATCTAGCGGAACGATCGGTCATTAAGGAAGATAAGCTGATTTGGTGGAATCATACATAAATACAAACATATACTCAACAAATATATGTGTTGGTCTGGCGAGTAAACTAAAACAAAATGGCCATTCTATTGCCACAGTGTGCGTAGATGGTCGCATAGCCTTATTTTTGGGTTGTTATTTATTTTAAAACAACTCTTTTCAAAACAACAGTTGAAGACAATATCAGCTCATATAATTTTTTTAATTTTGTCTTTTCTTTTTGGAGGGGCATTTTTTGATTGCATTAGTGACTTGCACTGTTAATGCCTTTAACCACAAGTGCCAGTACACCACAATCCATCACATTAATCAACACTGAAAAGCTGAGCTTCAACTCAATATAATCATCAAAACAATGGATCAAAGTAACTTGTAAATTCACGTCTTTTCTGTACTGCAGCTTTAACTGCAACCACAAATCTGATGGACTGCTTGAAGTTTTATAAACTTAGTGAAGAATGAAGAATATACACCAACCTTCAGTATCTTCCTGTTTTATTCTGCAGGGTTCTGGTTCAGTCATGTTTTCAGCTTTTTTCATAAACTGTTGTGGGAGGAGCTGGACTGTTGGAGAAATTCCTGTGTGGTTGGAGGAACAGATCTGCCAAAATCAAAAATAAATCAGCTATCAAATTGATGCTTTCATTAATTCACACACTTAAATCTTGTCGTTTATGTTTATCCATCTATCAAAACTGTAAAATTTAATTTGTTTAAAAATGAATTTACATATTCTAAGTATTATATCTTTCTAGACTTTCTAACATTTGATAGATAAGTATAACACAAAATGCAAGTTTTATGCTGAGGAAAACACTTGTCAGAGGCATTAAGCAGCACACGCATCTGCCAAAGTACAACAGATCAAGATGTGGTAAACCCTTATGCTTTTTTATTTTAAGTGCTTATAAATATAGAGCATTCTCATGTTTCGGACAACTTCAGCTAACTTCAGCAAGATCAGCTACCGATCGCTATCTGCTGATAATTGCCTCCTAATGATTGGATCGGTGATCTCTCAATTTGCCAATCTCAGAACCAATCTCATGTGAAAGATGCGCATCTGCTTTGAGGGGTCTAAATCTGTTTTTTATAAATTTGATTACTTAGTTTCTTATTCTTATTTTATCTGACTGTTTGCACATATTTAGTGAGCTTTAGTTGAGTAATTCTATCTCTTCAGGGAAAACTGATCAAAGAAACATAGATCTAGAGCACCTAGTGGGCATTATATAGAACACAAAGGAACTTACCCTTCGTGCGATATTGCTTAATTTAAAATATACAAAAGCTTAACAGAAAGTATTTTCATAAGAGTTTTCCAGTGTGGGAAAAAAAAAACTGTATATGACAATGTTCTCAAATAAAAAAAAAAAAAATTGTATTATATTATTTTAATACCTAAAAGGTGCTTGAAACATGTTTTCTTCAGCCAGTTGAAATGCAGTACCCTTGCGTGTGTGCACATGAGAAGTATTTTACCACCTCCACCTTATTTTGAGCCAGGAAAACCCTGTTAACAATCATACAAACAAACAACACCATAGAAAGTAACTCAGGCCTCAATTCAACAATAGTTCCTCATATCATTGAAAATAAGTGACACTCAAAATATTTGCACTATACTGCTTAGCCTATGTAATTTAGTTCCAAAAGAATTGATTCTTCACCAGTCGTGTAGTAACAACTTAAAGAATGGGTTTGTGAATTTAGTACATTATAATCTACACCAATGCATAATAAATCTCATCAACCTCTCGCTGTGACGCAGGAGCGACCAGGATTCTGTTGGATCTTAACGCCTTCAGCAAACGTTCGAAAACCAAACCATGCGTTGTCCAAAAATCTATTATTTTCAATTCAGAGTGTGTTATTTGTATTCTTTGGGTGGCCATACGGCGTATGCCTGCGTATACGGGATAAAGGTATGTACTGGACAATTGCGTGATAATTAGGAATGGTTGGCAACCCTGCTGCTAAGCTAAATGTTTATTTCAGTTAGCAGACGCCAGAAAAGACGCACAAATAGAGCTGTACCACATTAAAACCACGCAGAAATGACACTGTAAAATGTTGCTTTAACAAGCTGTATAAATAAACCAGTTGTCTCACCTCAGAAGACTCAAATCTGTGTTATGGTACTAGTAGTAACAACTTCATCTTCTTCTTCTTCTAGGATTTAATGGCGGTTGGCAAATCAACTTAAAGGTGCATTCCCGCCACCTACTGGAAAGGAGTGGACACTCCACGTGGACCGCACAATTATGGAGCGAATTTTGTGCCAATATTCATGAAACAAACACAATCTGCTTTGCAAAGAAAAACTCGACTTTCAAACAAACGCAAAGTGATTTGCAAATTCAAAACTCTATTTGAGAGAAAATGCAGAGGTATGAACAAATATATGTATTGTGTGTTTCAACTGTGAGACTCATTTGCCTTTTTATGAGGAAACTTGGCTTGATTTTCTCACACATGCAATTGAGCAACTTTCTTTTCCAAAGACAGTAGATGGTGATGTTGGTCAATTTACCCTAGTCTCCCGAGACCCGAAACACCTCTTTACCGTTTCAGACCAATATGAGTGGGGAACAGTTGAGTTTTACTAAATAAATACCATGGTATTTGTAGTAAAGCTGCCTATATAGAAATGGTAACCTGCAAAAAAACATGGTTACCACACTTTTACTATAGTAAAACCAACTTTAATTTTTATAAGGATATCATAGTTTATTATCATATTTATGTTTATATATAGTAATATACATGCCTTGTACAACATTTAAAACTAAAAGTGGCCTGTAAGGAGATATTTCATATTTCAACCAATATACCGGCAGATTTTAGTCTGACAATAGCCTGTTTGGAAAAATCCAATTAAAATTATGTAGCTTTTTATATATGACTGAGCAACATTTTAACTCATGAAGCTAAGAATAAAAGGCTAACGTCAGGAATTATATTAGTGGCTCTTTAAAATGCAAACGTTGGTCATCTGAGTCACTCCTAGAAGAGTCCTCGCTGTCCAGAGTGTGTCTTCACCCGTGTAGCACGCTGTTTATTAAACCACTGTTTATTAAAATGCTGAATTTAGTATTACATCAGCGTGAACTTTATTCTTCTCCCCAATTCAAATGGAGTGTGAAGTCTCGATGAACGGAAGGAATGATCAAAACAAATTATACATTATATATATATATTATTGACAATAAAGCAGACTTGACTTGATACATCAGATATACAGTGCCCTCCACTAATATTGGCACCCTTGGTAAATATGAGCAAAGGCAGCTGTGAAAATAAATCTGCATTGTTTATCCTTTTTATTTTTCGTTAAATAAATTCACAAAATTCCAACATATCATTGAAGTAAAACAACTGAATGTTGTGGAAAAGTCTCATTGTGAAATAAATGCTTTCTCTAGTTCACATTGGCCACAATTATTGGCACCCAATTATTGCAACATCCTTTTCCCAGGGTAACAGCTCTGAGTTTTCTCCTATAAAGCCTGAAGAGTTTGGAGAACACCTGCGAGATCAGAGACCATTTTCTTCATACAGAATCTCTCCAGATCCTTCAGATTCACAGCTCCATGTTAGTACTTCTTCTCTTCAGTTCAACCCACTAATTTTCTGTAGGGTTCAGGTCAGAGGACAAGGACAGCCATGGTAAAAGATTAATTTTGTGCTCAGTGACCCATTTTTGTGTTGATTTTGATGTTTGTTTTGGATTGTTGTCCTGGTGGAAGATCTAAACATGGCCCATTATAAGATTTCTAACTGAGGCAGTCAGGTTTAATTTTTTATCTGTTGGTATTTGATCAAATCCATGATGCCATGCATCTGAACAAAGAAAAACAGAAAAACAGCCCCAAACCAATAAAGATCCAGCAGTATATTTAACCGTGGACATGGGGTACTTTTTTTTTTTTTTATCCCTGTTTGTGCTAAACTCATCTGGTGGATTTGTTGCCAAAAAGCTCTTTTTTTCAGTTTCATCTGACCATAGAAGCCAGTGCCATCTGAAGCTCCAGTCGTGTCTGACCACTGAATTTGCTGGAAATTGTTTTAGGATGAGTGAGGAGAATTTTCCTTGAAACCCTCCTGAACAACATGTGGTGATGTAGGGGATGTTTATATATATATATATTTAGGTTTCTGACCCCAAGACTCAATTAATCTCTACAATTCTCCAGCTGTGATCCTTGGAGAGTCTTTGGCCATTTAAACTCTCCTCCTCATCGTGCATTAGGACGATATAGACACGACCTCTTCCAGGAAGATTTTTTACATCTTTAGTTGATTGGAACCTCTTAATTATTACCCTGATGGAGGAAATTTTCAATGCTTTAACTCTTTTCTTACAGCCACTTTCTATTTTGTGATGCTCAACAATCTTGTTCTGCACATCAGAACTATATTCTTAGGGAATTTGGCGTTTGTGTTCCTCATATTTATACTTCTGTTGAACAGGAAGTCATGGTTGGACAATTTAATGCTCCTAGTCCCCTAGTGTGCTAAAAAAATGTAAATATGAATGGGAATATACTTCAGAGATATTTTACTCATTTGAATTTCTAGGGGTGCCAATAATTGTGGCCAAGATTCATTGGAGAAAAACATTTATTTCATCATGAGATTTTCTCCCCACTTTCAATTGTTTTACTTCAGTGATAGGTTAGAATTTTGTGAATTTTTTGAGTGGAGATCAAAAGGATAATGCAGATTTATTTTCACAGCTGTCTTTGCTCAAATTTATCCAGGGTGCCAATATTAGTGGAGGGCACTGTATAGACAGGTGCATTTAAAAAAAAAATAGAATATTGTGAAAAACTAAAATTTTTTGTAACTTATTTCAAAAAGTGAAGCTTTCATATATTTTTTAGATTCATTGCATGTAAAGTAAGACATTTCAAAAGTTTTTTGTTTTCATTTTGATGATTAGAGTTTACAGCTCATGAAAGTCAAAATCCAGTATCTCAAAATATTAGAATATTTCCTAAGATCAATCAAAAAAAGGATTTGCAAAGCAGAAAAGTTCAAGTTCTTTAAAGTATGTTCATTTATACACTCAATACTTGGTCGGGGCTCCTTTAGCACAAACTCCAGCATCAGTGAGGAATGGCATGGAAGCGATCAGCCTGTGGCTCTGCTGAGGCACTATTGAGCATTCAGCTCGTCTGTATTGTTGGATCGACTGTTTCTCATCTTTCTCTTGAAAATATCCCATAGATTCCATATGGGGTTCAGGTCAGGCATGTTGGCTAGCCAATCAAGCACAGTAATATCATGGTCAGCAAAGCACTTGGAAGTGGTTTTGGCACTGTGGGCAGGTGCTAAAGTCCTGCTGGAAAAGCAAATCAGCATCTCCATAAAGCTTGTCAGCAGATGGAAGCATAAAGTGCTCCAAAATCTCCTGGTAGACGGCTGCATTGACTCTGGACTTGATGTAACACAATGGACCAACACCAGCAGACGTCATGGCACTCCAAACCATCACTTGACTGTGGAAACCTCAAACTGGACTTCAAGCAGCTTGGGTTCTGTGCCTCTCCAATCTTCCTTCAGACTCCAGACATTGACTTCTAAATGAAATGCAAAATTTAAAGAGGACTTTGGACCACTGAGCAACAATCCAGTTATTTTTCTCCTTAGCCCAGGAAAGATGCTTCTGATATTGTTTCTGTTTCAGAAGTGGCTTGGTAACCGCTTTTCCTGTGTTTGTTTATTGGTTTTGATAATGGCGCCGACCACAAATGCATTTAAAGTTAAGGTGATGAGTAGACTGAAGTTGGGCTCCGGTTGTTATGCTGTGGGATGCAACCCAGTGTTTCACATACAGTGATTTATTTGTGGCTTTTATTTGTGGTACCAGTTTGTTGTTATGCTGTGGGATGCATGTATGGGACAAAATTATGTCTTAAACACGGGACAATTCCGTGATAATTTGGAATGGTTGGCAACCCTGACACTCACACTCACACACACACAAAAGATAACATGTATGCCTTCATCTCTGAAATGGTCTCCCAGTGGCCACATTATTGGCATTTAGTGTCAAGAGATTAATTTACACACACACACACACTCACACACACACAAAAAAGATAACATGTATGCCTTCATCTCTGAAAACATCTTTGTCTTAAATTTTATAATGAACTCAGACAAGCTCGCAAGCCTCGGCGTTCTCAAGAGTGCTGGCCACAGCGCTCACAAGGTGATCTTAGTAACGATAGTTTGTAGATGAAAATTTTTAGAATATTAATAATATTTAGTTGTGAAATGCCCTTTAATTTTTGTGTTTCAGTTCTGAGCAAAGTTGGTGTATTGATAACTTCTGAGGATAATAATTCAGTTTACTCAAGTATATTAAAAAGACATTTTCAAAAACTGAAGTGATTTCCTTGTTTTATTTATTAGTTAGAATGGGTATAACTCAACATTTCAAAAAGCTCCACAAGCCGAATAATCAATAAAGATACTGATTCATCTGTGAAATAATGAAACGAATACTTGATTAATCATTCTAATAATCTCTGATTAATCGATTATCAAAATAATTACTTGATGCAGCCCTACCTAGCACCTGGAAGTTCAGGATCAGAACGTCAACTAATTACTATAATTTCAGACAAGCAGACATGTAATTTATGACAGATTAGAGAAGATAATTGAGTGAATGTCTTCCCACATGAATGGCAGTGATACGGCTTCTCTCCAGTGTGGATCCTCTCATGTATTTGTAGATGTGTTGACTGATTGAATCTCTCGTCACAGTGTGAACACTTGTAAGGTGTTTCTGTAGTGTGAACTGACTGGTGCTGTTTCACTCCAGTGTGGGTTTTCTTGTGTTTGTAAAGGGTTACTCTTCGTATGAAACTCTTTCCACACTGATCACATGAGTACGGCTTCTCTCCAGTGTGGATATTCATGTGGTCTTTAAGGTTTCCTTTATATATGAAACCCTTCCCACACTGATCACATGTGTGTGGCTTCTCTCCAGTGTGGATATTCATGTGGTCTTTAAGGTTTCCTTTATCTATGAAACCCTTCCCACACTGATCACATGTATATGGCTTCTCTCTACTGTGGGTTTTCTTGTGTTTGTAAAGGGTTACTCTTCGTATGAAACTCTTCCCACACTGATCACATGTGTACGGCCTCTCTCCAGTGTGGATCCTCATGTGATCATGAAGGCTTTCTTTTCGTTTGAAATTCTTCCCACACTGATCACATATATATGGTTTCTCTATACTGTGGGTTTTCTTGTGTTCAGTAAGGGTTCCTCTTTGTGTGAAACTTCTCCCACACTGATCACATGTATGTGGCTTCTCTCTACTGTGGGTTTTCTTGTGTTTGTAAAGGGTTACTCTTCGTATGAAACTCTTCCCACACTGATCACATGTGTACGGCCTCTCTCCAGTGTGGATCCTCATGTGATCATGAAGGCTTTCTTTTCGTTTGAAATTCTTCCCACACTGACCACATATATATGGCTTCTCTATACTGTGGGTTTTCTTGTGTTCAATAAGGGTCCCTCTTTGTCTGAAACTCCTCCCACACTGATCACATGTGTACGGCTTCACTCCAGTGTGGATCCTCATGTGATGATTCAGGCTTTCTTTTCGTTTGAAATTCTTCCCACACTGACCACATATATATGGCTTCTCTATACTGTGGGTTTTCTTGTGTTCAATAAGGGTCCCTCTTTGTCTGAAACTCCTCCCACACTGATCACATGTGTACGGCTTCACTCCAGTGTGGATCCTCATGTGATCATGAAGGCTTTCTTTTCGTTTGAAATTCTTCCCACACTGATCACATGTATATGGCTTCGGTCCAGTGTGGATTTTCATGTGATGATTCAGGCCTTCTTTTCGTTTGAAACTCTTCCCACACTGATCACAGGTATATGGCTTTTCTTCACTGTGGGTTTTCATGTGTTCATAAAGTGTTCCTCTTTGTGTGAAACTCCTGCCACACTGATCACATGTGTATGGCTTCTCTCCAGTGTGGATCCTCATGTGTTCATTAAGGGTTGCCTTTTCTGCGAAACTCTTCCCACACTGATCACATGTGTGTGGCTTCACCCCAGTGTGTCTTTTCATGTGTTTCATAAGATTTCCTTTATGTGCGAAACTCCTGCCACACTGATCACATGAGTACGGCTTCTCTCCAGTGTGGATATTCATGTGGTCTTTAAGGTTTCCTTTTTCTAAGAAACCCTTCCCACACTGATCACATGTGTGTAGCTTCTCTCCAGTGTGGATTTTCATATGTTTGTCAAGGTTTCTTTTTTGTCTGAAATTCTTCCCACACTGATCACATGTGTGCGGCTTCTCTCCAGTGTGGATATTCATGTGTCGATTAAGCATTTCTCTTAGTCTGAAGCTCTTCCCACATTGATCACATGTATACGGCTTCTCTCCAGTGTGAATCCTCTCATGTATTCTCAGATATTCTGACCGTTTGAATCTCTTTTCACAGTGTGAACACTTGTAAGGTGTTTCTGTAGTGTGAACTGTCTGGTGCACTTTCATCGCACCATATGTAAAAAAAGTCTTCCCACACTTGGAGCAAGCATGATCCTTCACACCGCTGTGTCTTTTCTGGTGTATCTTTAATGCAACCATCTGACTAAAACTCTTTCCACATAAATTACATATGTAAGGCTTCTTCATCGTATGAGTTTTCAGTCGGTCCTTTAGAAATGTTCTACTGCTTTGGTCACAGTTTTCTAGTCTCTCTCTAGAATGAGTAAGCAGATGTTTTTTAAAAACATCACATTTTCTGAAACTCTTTCCACACTGATCACATGTATATGGCTTCTCTCCCGTGTGGATTCTCATGTGTACATTAAGGGCTCCTTTTTGTGTGTAACTCTTCCCACACTGAACACATGCGTACGGCTTCTCTCCAGTGTGGATCATCATGTGTTCGTTACGAGTTTGCTTAAGTCTGAAACTCTTCCCACACTGATCACATGTGTATGGCTTCTCTCCAGTGTGGATCCTCATGTGTACATTAAGGGCTCCTTTTTGTCTGAAACTCTTCCCACACTGATCACATGTGTGCGGCTTCTCTCCAGTGTGGGTTTTTAGGTGTGCATCAAGGTATCCTTTTTGTGCGAAACTCTTCCCACACTGATCACATGTGTATGGTTTCTCTCCAGTGTGGATATTCATGTGGTCTTTAAGGTTTCCTTTATGCACAAAAGTTTTCCCACACTGATCACATGTGTGTAGCTTCTCTCCAGTGTGGAATCTCATGTGTTTGTTAAGGTTACTTTTTTGTCTGAAGTTCTTCCCACATTGATCACATGTGTGCAGCTTCTCTCCAGTGTGAATCCTCTCATGTATTCTCAGATATTCTGACCGTTTGAATCTCTTGTCACAGTGTGAACACTTGTAAGGTGTTTCTGTAGTGTGAACTGACTGGTGTACTTTCATCGCATCATATGTAAAAAAAGTCTTCCCACACTCAGAGCAAGCATGATCCTTCACACCGCTGTGTCTTTTCTGGTGTATCTGTAATGCAGCCATCCGACTAAAACCCTTTCCACATAAATAACATACGTAAGTTTTGTCCTTATGAACTTTCAGACGGTCCTTCAGGAAATGTGGCCTAAAAATTTTTTTACTGCTTTGGTGAGAGTTTTCTAGTCTCTCCCTAGAATGAGTAAGCAGATGTTTTTTAAAACCATGACATTTTCTGAAACTCTTTCCACACTGATCACATGTGTATGGCTTCTCTCCAGTGTGGATCCTCATGTGTTCGTTATGGGTTTGCTTAAGTCTGAAACTCTTTCCACACTGATCACATGTGTACGGCTTCTCTCCAGTGTGGATCCTTGTGTGTCCATCAAGGACTCGTTTTTGTCTGAAACTCTTCCCACACTGATCACATGTGTAAGGCTTCTCTCCAGTGTGGATCCACATGTGTACATTAAGGGCTCGTTTTTGTCTGAAACTCTTCCCACACTGATCACATGTGTACGGCTTCTCTCCAGTGTGGGTTTTTAGGTGTGCATCAAGGTATTCTTTTTGTGTGAAACTCTTCCCACACTGATCACATGTGTACAGCTTCTCTCCAGTGTGGATTTTCATGTGTTTTGTAAGGTATTTTTTTAATGTGAAAGTCTTTTCACACTGATCACATGTGTACAGCTTCCCTTCAAGATGACATTTTATGTGAATATCAAGATTTTGCTTGCATGAGAGACTCTTTTCACACGGAGGCCATATTTCGTCTATTCTTGTCAATGAGGATCTCCAGGATGTTTCTTCAGTTTTGACACGATGGTTCTCCCCCTCTTCAATCAGTTCTTCAATCTCCTTGTTCTCTTCTATCAAATCTAAAATTAAAGTAAAAATGTTTAGTAAAAAAAAAAAAGTTTTCAGAAAATCTTTTTAAAAATATATGTGAAAGGAAAAGGACATCTGAAACTTGAAAAACCATTAGAAAGTATAAACATTTTGATGCATTAATTTGAATTGGGTACGTGTATGTCACAATCTACTGTGTTGGAGCAAGGAACGAGGAGCACAGAACGCAGAGATGCAGGAGATTTCACAAACAACAGTCTTTAATAATCCAACATGGGGTAACACAGGGTCGGCAGGAGACACACACGTAGCACATGACGTTAGAGACCCGACAAGGAAACATGGGGCAGACTACACTTTATATACTGGGAGAAATGAGGGAAATAGAGGAGACACACCAGGGGCCCGTTTCAATAAGGAGGTTCAACCAACTCTGAGTTTAAACTTGAATTCTGAGTTGACTTACCGTGAGATGGGAAACTCAAGAGTTTTCGGTTTCAGAACGAATTAATTGTGTTAGCAACACGTCTTATAGTGTTGGGAAAGGGGCCGTGCTTGGTGGCTCGATTGCGTCATCGAGTCATGATTTAGCCCCGCCCAAAAAATCCTTACCACGAAAATGGTGAAAAACTGTTTAACGGTCTAACTCCACAATTAAGTACTGCATAGTTCACAGTCTTTGTAACATGTTTCAGCAATGCATTTATAATATTTATAATGCGTTTACAACCTATTTTTAGAATTGACTTTACATGGACTTTAATGTTTAGTAAGTACAAGAGTTTTTCAAAATTAAAAAAAAAAAAGTTTGCAAAAACTGTGAGCCAGATTTAAATATAAAAATGGAACTGTTCAGATAATATTTCTCCATATAAAATTTATTTATTTTATAATATGTATTGGTTATTTTGAGCAGCTCAAAAGGAGGGCCTCATACAGCCTTAAGTACCATAGACAAACTCCAGGATGTAGGACAGACTGTAAGACTGTATATTGGTAAGCCACCCTCTCGAACGTGAATCTCAAGAATGGCCTGTGATGGGAGCTATCTGAATATGAAATGAGCCTGAGCCTGACATCCTTTTTTGAATGAAGAAGTAGCGACCGTAAAAGCTCAAAACGCTGCGGCCTGTGGGGGCTACCTCCACAGCACCCTTTGCTAGCAAGGTTTGGACTTGGACTGTATTTACATCTGCACTTGGTTGTTTATGATGAGAGAATTCGCCAAGTCCTGAATTTAGTCAGCAAGCGTGCACTAAGCAAAAATCCAGTTTCAGCGATGACTCATTTGAATGCCTCTGATTGGTTACTGCATGCATAAATTTAACAGAATCATGTGTGATTGGTTATAATGTGCAACACTGTAAAAACACGAAAAAAAGATGCAACATGAGCAGATATTAATTTAATGCCGCAATCGACACTTTTGATTCATTTTCACTTTATTAACCAAAGACGTAATAGATTTTTAACTTAATCAATAAAGCTGTTTGCAAATGGTAAATTGTGCAGGAGCATTTTTGTTCAGTTTGCAGGGATTTTTGCCCCAAGTCCCCATGGCCAGGGGAAGGCTACAGTAGCCCCTAACTGCAGAACAAAGATCCAGGGGTCGGGGTTGGATCTACATCTAGGGGGTGGAGATTGGTAGGTTTAGGGGTGGAGATGGGTAGGTTTAGGGGTGGGGATGGGTGGGTTTAGGGATCAGGGGTTGGAGACGGGTAGGTTTAGGTAAATTTAAGGTGGGAGGAGTTGGATCTAGATCCAACCACACCCCCTGGATCTTGTGTTCTGCAGTGAGGACCATCTCAAAGGCTAAGCCTTACACACTCTCCGCCTATGATCACGTGGCTCTTTTGGCTGTAGGGGGCAGAGTTCTCCATGGTGTCCAACTATTTCTCTGCACAGAAGCTGTCAATAACAGTAGTGGTTTTTTTTAGCAAAGTCCTCCTTGGAACCCTCAAAGAGACCACCTAGCGTATGCGTACAGTCGCCTTTCAAAGTATCCTCCATGTCCAGTGTCTGCTCCATTTTTCCCCTATAAGTTATGACCGATAACAAATATTTTTTAACTCTTTTAAACCAAAGCTGGGCTGTCTCATACCCTCTCACTCCCAAGTGCTTTTCAATGTGAGAGTCTGTTGAAAAAAAAAAAAAAAGAGCAATTTTGATAGTACCATATTGAGCAACTATAGACCAATATCAAATCTTCCTTTTATAAGCAAGATTATTGAAAAGGTAGTTTTTAAATCAGCTACACAACTATTTAAACTCAAATGGATACCTGGACAATTTTCAATCTGGTTTCCGACCGCATCACAGCTCTATGCTCGATGACAGCACTCATTAAGATAAATTATATTCGCTTTAATTCTGATTCTGGCAAAATATCAGTGCTGGTACTACTAGATCTTGGTGCTGCGTTTGACACTGTAGATCATAACATACTTCTAGAGAGACTAGAAAACTGCATTGGGCTTTCTGGGATGTACTCAAATGGTTCATATCATACTTAGAGAAGGTAGAGGTTATTATGTAAGTATAGGAGAGCATAAGTCTAAGTGCACATTCGTGACATGGCGGAGACCCACAAGGCTCAATTCTTGCACCGCTCTTGTTTAGCCTGTATATGCTCCCACTAAGTCAAACAATGAGAGAGAACCAAATTGCCTATAACAGCTATGCAAATGACACCCAGATTTACCTAGCCTTATCTCCACATGCCTACAGCCCCATTGACTCCCTCTGCCAATGCATTGATGAAATTAACAGCTGGATGTGCCAGAACTTTCTTCAATTAAACAAGGAGAAAACTGAAGTCATTGCATTTGGTAACAAAGATGAAGTTCTCGAATGCATACCTTGAATCTAGGAGTCAAACAACTAAAAATCAAGTCAAGAATCTTGGGGTGATTCTGGAGACAGACCTTAGTTTCAGTAGTCATGTCAAAGCAGTAACTAAATCAGCATACTATCATCTCAAAAACATTGCAAGAGTTAGATGTTTTGTTTCCAGTCAAGACTTGGAGAAACATGTTCATGCATTTATCACCAGCAGGGTGGATTATTGTAATGATCTGATTACTGCAAAATAACTTCCATGTGCAACCAGCTCGTACAAAGTACGCACAGTTACAAAAATCAGGTGGTGCACGTACAGTACAGTAGTCAACATTTGAAGTGGATCAAAACCTTTCAAAGTTGTCCTAAAACGCTTTGTTTTCTTAGGACAACTTTGATTAATTTTTGGGATCCACGTCAAATGCCGACTACTGTATGTGCGTACTATTGTGATGACGAAATTCGCATCACGCATACTGTACACTGTACCTTGCGTACGCGTAAAAAGTGAAGTATACTTTGGGCTTTAGACTCCTAAGAGAAAGATAATTTCTCTTAGGGGTCTAATTTTTTTTTTAAAAAGATAAAAAAAAAAAAAAAATTGTGTGATGTTACTTTTGTGATTTTTAAAAAAAAAAAATAAATAATAAATTCTTCAAAACAACAGTTGAAGACAATACTGGCTCATATTATTCTTTTCATTTTTTTTTTTACAGTATGTCTTTTCTTTTTGGAGAGGCAATTTTTGATAGCATCAGTGACTTATGCACTGTTTATGCCTTTAACCACAAGTGCCAAAATAAAGCCACAACTTTTGAAAACGATAGCGTGGCTGCCCACATTCGCTCTGCATATCCTTGACGACCGTGTAAACAATAACATCATGCTCATTGTTGTAACCATAGATATGCATTTAGACGCGTCTGCCATCTAAATAATAGGACTCTTCCTATACATATCTATGGTTGTACCTGCATGAATGGTCGCGTGACATGCGGTTTCAGTTATGTAGTGTAGACAGAGATGGTGTTTGTGAAACGCAGTGGAAACGCCAGTGTAGACAAGGATAGTTTTCGTTCTAAAATACTGTTTTAAAACGAAAAAGCACTAGTGTAAACGGGGCCTTAGTGAAGAATAAAGAATATGCACCAACCTATTTGTTCTTCAGTATCTTCCTGTTTTATTCCGCAGGATTCTGGATCAGTCATGTTTTCAACTTTCTTTCATAAACTCTTTCATAAACTGTTGTGGGAGGAGCTGGACTGTTGGAGAAATTCCTGTGTGGTTGGAGGAACAGATCTGCCAAAATCAAAAATAAAGCAGTTATCAAATAATGCCTTCATTAATTCACACACTTAAATCATGTTGTTTGTGTTTATCCAGCTATCAAAATGTAAAGTTATTTATTTAAAAAAAAATGAATTTACATATTCTGAGTATTATATCTTTCTAGTCTTTCTAACATTTGACAGATAAGTATACCACAAAATGCAAGTTTTATGCTGAGGAAAACACTTGTCAGAGGCATTAAGCAGCACACGCATCTGCCAAAGTACAACAGAGCAAGATGTGGTAAACCCTTATGCTTTTTTATTTTAAGTGCTTATAAATATAGAGCATTCTCATGTTTCGGACAACTTCAGCTAACTTCAGCAAGATCAGCTACCGATCGCTATCTGCTGATAATTGCCTCCTAATGATTGGATCGGTGATCTCTCAATTTGCCAATCTCAGAACCAATCTCATGTGAAAGATGCGCATCTGCTTTGAGGTGTATGGCATGACATGCAGCAGTGCCATCTCAGTCTGTTTTTTATACATTTGATAACTTGGTTTCTTATTCTTGTTTTATCTGCCTATTTGCACAGCTTTAGTGAGCTTGAGTTGAGTAGCTTTATCTCTTCAGGGAAAACTGATCAAGGGAAATAGATCTAGAGCACCACCTAGTGGGCATCATATAAAACACAAAGAAACTTACCCTTCATGCGATATTGCTTAACTTAAAATATACAAAAGCTTAACAGAAAGTATTCTGATAAAGAGTTTTCCAGTGTGGAAAAAAAAACCTGTATATGAAACAAAATAAATAATATATATGTCTATTCTATTATTATTGAAATGTGTGCTTGTAAAATGTTTTCTTCAGCCAGTTGAAATGCGGTACCCATGGCCTAAAATGAACACTCACCAAGCGCCAAAAGCGAGTAAAAATTGATGTTAGTGAGTAAAACTTTTCTGAAATATGACAATGCAATGTAGTGAGAACAACAGAGTGAGATTCACTGTTTCTGACGCAAGCGAATAAAATAATCACAAAGCCATTTTAGACAATGCACCAGTAGCGCTTCAACGGACAAAAACATGCACAATTATGTCAAAATGTGGTTTTGGCGAGTTACCTCATAAGCGCAGTCTTAAATGACCTTAAAGAGTTTGGAGAAGATAGGATATGTGACAGATCCGTGTCATGATGGTTAGAGAGTCGGACTTGTAATCCGAAGGTTGCGGGTTCGAGTCTCGGGCCGGCAGGGATTGTAGGTGGGGGGAGTGAATGTCCAGCGCTCTCTCCACCCTCAATACCACGACTGAGGTGCCCTTGAGCAAGGCACCGAACCCCCAACTGCTCCCCGGGCGCTGCAGCATAAATGGCTGCCCACTGCTCCGGGTGTGTGTTCACGGTGTGTGTGTGTGTTCACTTTGGATGGGTTAAATGAAGAGCACGAATTCCGAGTAGGGGGTCACCATACTTGGCCGTATGTCACGTCACTGTCACTAAATCAAAGAACAAAAGAAAAAGAGAAATCAAAGGACTGCTCTAGTCACTCATTAATAAAGATTAATCTGTATAGTTTATGCAGATACAATTTATAGTTTATGTGAAGATTGTTTTAAAATGACTTAATATTTCAGAGCATATTAAATGTTAAAAATAATTGAATGTTGAATAGCTACAATTAATAGGGAAAATTGAGGGAAAATGGATTTAATAGAGACACCAGTAGCAGTATTGGTATCAATACTTCATTAATAATAGGCTACTTAGTAAAAAGATGCCATTTAAAATATAATATCTTTATGTTGGAGGTTCAATATGAAATGATGACAATATTAAATATGCGATTCATCACAAAAAAAAGTGATTATTTTCATGAATCAAATGACAGAAATCACTAATGTTAACCTTTTATAGATTTTAGATGTCAATTTAATTTCTAATTTTATAGGTTCCCCCAGAAAGAGATCGGGATGGACCCAACGCCCTTGCCCCCCTTCAAATTTTCAGTTTGATAATCCAGCCCTCAAATTAAGCTAATTGAATAGCCCTGCTCTAGTCCGTTAACATGGGTGCGGGAAAAAAACAAAATGCAGCACATATGCACTGCAAACTGATTATGTGTGAACGTAACACGGCCTGCTCCATTTCCCAAAAACATGCAAAGGACAAGAATCTCAACGTTTGTTTAGGGATAAAAAAATATATAAGTTAATAAATGTGTTTGTTTTTTTCTTTTTCTTGGAAGTAAAGAACAAATTAAAAACATTGTAAATATGTTTAGTCATTGTAGTAGTAACGACTGCCTGTTTTTGCAAAAAGAGTTTCATGGCTGGTAAAAAAAAAAAACTTTTGGCCGGTAAATTATATCACATCACCGGCCATTGGCAGGTGGGTCAAAAAGTTAGTTTTAGTACCCTTGCGTGTGTGCCACCTCCACCTTATTTTGAGCCAGGAAAACCCTGTTAATAATCATACAAACAAACTTAATGAATTAAACTCCTCACATCACTGAAAATAAGGGACATTCAAAATATGTGTACTGTACTGCTTAGCCTATGTGCAATTTAATTCCAAAAATAATTAATTCTCCACCAGTCCTGTTGTAATAATAACTTGGGAGATTGGTTTGTGAATAACAACATATTCTTCACCAATGCATAATAAATCTCATTAACCTCTCGCTGTGATGCAGGAGCGACCAGGATTCTGCTGGATCAGCAAACATTCCCAAACCAAACAATAATGTGTCCAAAAAACTATTATATTCAATTCAGAGTGTGTTATTTGTATTGTTTGGGTGCTCGTGCGGCGTATGCCTGCGTTTACGGGATAAAGTTATGTCTTAAATACAGGACAATTCTGTAATAATTAGGAATGGTTGGCAACCCATCTGCAAGGATAAATGTTTGTCAGTTAGCAGACGCCAGAAAAGACACAAGAGCTGCACCACATTAAAACAATACGGAAATGACACTGTAAAATGTTGCTTTAAACAAATGATCTCACCTCACAAGACTCAAAAGCTGTGTTCTGGCTCTAGCGGCAACTTCTTCTTTTGTGTTTAATGACGGGTGGTAAACCAGCTTTAGGTGCGCTTCCGCCACCTACTGGGACGGAGTGTGACGCCCTGATGAACGGAAGGAATAATCAAAACTAATTATATATATGTAATATATACATATATATCTCTCAAATATTTTAGAAGGAAATCATACATCTTTAACTGTTTCTGTGCATTCTGAAATATTTTTTTTAAGTTAAATGACACTGATTCCCATATCTTTTAGTTTTTCAACAAGCTGGTTTATTTCTCTTCTATATGCTTCACAGTGATGTCCGACTGTTTCTGTTACTCTACAGTAGCTGCAGTGATCTGACTCACATTTGTTCTATAATGTGCAGGGAATGCTAGATGTAACTACTTTCTCGTTCTAGTTTCAGAACTACTGCACCAGAACTACTGTGGGAAGTCGTGGCCTAATGGTTAGAGAGTCGGACTCGTAATCGAAAGGTTGCGAGTTCGAGCCCCCGGCCGGCAGGAATTGTAGGTGGGGGGAGGGAATGTCCAGCGCTCTCTCCACCCTCAATACCACGACTGAGGTGCCCTTGAGCCCCCAACTGCTCCCTGGGCGCCGCAGCATGGCTGCCCACTGCTCCGTGTGTGTGTGTGTGTGTGTGTGTGTGTGTGTGTGTGTGTGTGTGTGTGTGTGTGTGTGTGTGTGTGTGTGTGTGTGTGTGTGTGTGTGTGTGTGTGTGTGTGTGTGTGTGTGCGCGCGCGCGCATTTGTTCACTACTCACTGCTGTGTGTGTGCACTTGGATGGGTTAAACAATTTGGGTCACCATACTTGACAATACGTCGTGACGACGACGACCTCGGAGAAATGGGCGTGCCGAAAGTTTTCTCATTTCTCAACCACACATATATGACATGAAAGAAGTGAACACAAGGACACAAAACTAAGGCTGTCTTCCAAGGATCTTCAAAATGAGATGGCCTTCAGCGGTGCGTGCCTATAGGCAAACTAGGCAGCAGCCTAGGGTGACAGTACAGTGAGGGGAGTAAAAACAAAAGAGATATATGTTCTAATAAATGTCTTTATTTTTGGAGATTTATGGTATGCCCAGCCATAGGTGAGATGACAAATTGGCTACTTTTTATTGAAAGCAGTTGGCAACACTGCAAACAGGAACAGAACAAAACCCAACTGAACTTACAGAACTGAACAACCCTGACAAGATGATGGTTGAAGCACTTGAAGTGACACCTATGCATTATAACAATACAAAAATCATAGCATTTACATTTATGCATTTAGCAGACGCTTTTAACCAAAGCGACTTACATTGCATTCAAGTTAGTTTTTACATTTTATCAGCTCTTGCTTTCCCTGGGAATAGCATTATTAGATCTAGAACACAAACTGCTGGTTTTGTCTGGCCAGAGGAGAACTGGCCCCCCAACTGAGCCTGGTTTCTCCCAAGGTTTTTTTTTCTCCATTCTGTCACCGATGGAGTTTTGGTTCCTTGCCGCTGTCGCCTCTGGCTTGCTTAGTTGGGGACACTTCATTTCCAGAGATATCGTCGACCTGATTGTACAGACACTATTTAAACTGAACTGAGCTGGACAATGACATCACTGAATTCAATAATGAAATGCCTTTAACTGAAAATTGAGTGTTTAATCTTGTCATTTTACATTATTGACAAACTATTTTCCTATTTTGATATTGTGAAGTTGCTTTGACAATTTATATTGTTAAAAGCACTATATAAATAAAGGTGACTTGACTTGACAGTCAAAGCGGCATTACGTCATGAAATTGCGGATCGTGAGGGTTTAGGGTGCCATTTGGGACATGCCGATCTAATACTAATACCAGTCTATCTAGTTTACTGCAGAGTGCAACAATTGTCTCAGCAGCTGCCAAGCAAATACACAGAGTAGCATTATAACAGAACTTTAAACATACACAAATATATCTAATAGTATCTAGCATTACCCCACATATGCTTGACCAGAAGAAGCAGAAGCGGTTGACTGCGGCATAATAAAAGCTCAGCCACTCTCAAGCCGTGTGTCATGCTCATCTCTCATTAGCAATCACTCCAGCTACCTTGTTTCGCTCCCTTCATCCCCACCCTGCTTCATACTGCAGCAATCCTTAGTACATAAGCTTATCCATGAACTTAATTACATTAGCTGGGAGATGGCTGTGATTCATTGTATTGCATTAATAGAAAGCCAGATAATAGGGTTGGGACAATAAATCGATGCACTGCAAATCGCAGTCTCTTGTCATATAAGCGTTCTCAGCTGAAGTGCAAGTACATGTAACACATGCTTGAATATGCATGCTTTAATGAACGCATTTGGTAAATTTTTATTCCAGCCTTTTTTTTTTAAATGCATGCTTTAATGAATACATAAGCACTCTTCGGTGCTCTTCTTCGTAAGCATTTGAGTGTGCGTTTAAAAACTAAGCTCAGAATCGATTCCAGAGAGAATAGCGATGCATTCAGAAAATATCTGAATCGATCCACGAATCGTGATACATCGATTTACTGTAAAAACACTTTGAAATGTCTAACAGTGTGCACAAGTCACACTTTCAGGTGCAAGTGCTCCAGTGTTAATCACAAACTAAAACTCTGAGTTGACAGAGAACATTTATATTGAGCTTTATCTGATCCTGATCCCGCTGATCCTGATCTAAACCAGGTTGGATTTGTCAACTCTAAACTTAAGGTCTCTGCACACTGAGTCCGAAATTTTCGCATGCGTTTTTTCGCATTCGCAATCTTAAAAATTCGTCACGCACAGAGACCTTGCACACTGAGTCCGATGCGTTTTAATTAATCCGTTGCGAAAAAAATCGCAAAACTATACAAAATATCTTTAAGTAGTGAGGATGATTTTGTTGTCCTCTCGCTTTTAAAAAAAAGAAAAAGGAAATATTGGGTCCATCCAATCCAGATTGCGCAGAGAGGAAGGAGAGTTCCACCTCCTTATCAAAGAGCAGCGGGATTATCCCGAGAGATTCAAAGTTTATTTCAGGATGTCAATGCCTCAGTTTGATACTTTGCTAGCGATACTGAATCCACATAATAAAAAGAAGACCACCAATTTCCGTGAACTAATTTATCCTGAACAGAGACTGTCTGAGGTATGGACACACACACACACACAAACCGAACTGCAGCATCGGAAAGGTGCGCGCCAGGCATAAAAAATAGGCTACAGCAGTTCTTTATATTCTGTATTCCGCAATTTGTTTGTCATAAAGTGCGCTGTGCTGCAAGACGAAGTGTATTAATTTGTCTGACACTATTTTGGATTTTGGCTTTCGCTTGTACGGTGGCTCTGAATGGACAAAACACCTTCTCAAAGCATCTCAAAATGCTTTATACGGATGCGAAAAACGCAAAAAATCGAACCCGATCCGAATTGTTTTTTGACGGACGAAAATTTCGGAGGCAGTGTGCAAACGTGATTGACAAAACGTGAGGTCGTATTTATTTTTCAACGTGCGAAAATTTCGGACGAAAAATTCGGACTCAGTGTGCAATGGCCTTTACTCTGAAACTTTTGAGTTTGTTCATCTCGCCCTTGTATATAGATCCTCGACTCAGCATGCTTTCTCCAATCCTTCTTACAGAATGACTGACCTACAATGGATCTAGTCGGGGGTAATCGGCTCTGTCTGAGCACTCAATTTTTCAAGATGACCTCCCCAAGACTTTTTTTTATTTATTTTGTTTTTTATTCATATTCTCACCTCTCACCATTTACAGAAGTAATTTTAATGGACTGTTTTTGGGGTGGGGTGGACAACTATATCAGCCAACTGATGCAAGGGGGTCATCCCAGGTGGACTACGGCTCAATATGTGGACTTGGCCCAACAGCTGTGTGGATCTCCTTTCACCGTAGGACAGGTAGAGGAGGAACCACTCTCTAAAACTTTCCCCCACAGAGCTTGGCCCAGCACGGACTCCAGCTGTCAATGCCACCCCTGGATCCATCTTGGGCTGGACAAGACTAGTATCCAGTATGGAGGATCCTCTGCTGATGTCAGCGTGAGCTGCCAGCCTATGCTCTCAAGCCCGCAAGCCTCAGTGTTCTCAAGATTGCTGGCCAAACCACACACAAAGGGATCTAAATGAATGAATGATGAATATTTTATCCTCCTATGTGTTGTGAAATGCTCTTTTGTTTTTGTGTTTCAGTTCTAAGCAAAGTTGGTGTATTTATGACTTCTGAGGATGCCAAAATACCTGAAGAGGACAGTAATTCAGTTTACGCAGTTTATTAGAAAAGACATTTTCAAAAACTTAAGCGATTCCCTTATTTTATTTATCAGTTAGAATGGGTACAAGTCAACATTTTAACAAACTCCAAAAGCCGAAAAATCAATAAAAGCTACTGATTAATCTGTGAAATAATAAAAATTTAGCTGATTAATAATTTTAATAATCTCTGATTAATCATTTATCAAAACAATTACTTAATGCAGCCTACCTACCATCTATCATACCTGTAAGTACAGGATCAGAACTTGAACTACTTACTGTAATTTCAGACACACAGACATGTAATTTATGAGAGATTAGAGAAGATAATTGAGTGAATGTCTTCCCACATGAATGGCAGTGATGCGGCTTCTCTCCAGTGTGGATCCTCTCATGTATTTGTAGATGTGTTGACCGTTTGAATCTCTCGTCACAGTGTGAACACTTGTAAGGTGTTTCTGTAGTGTGAACTGTTTGGTGCCGTTTCAGTTCACTATCAGTAAAAAAAGTCTTCCCACACTCAGAGCAAACATTATCCTTCACATCGCTGTGGCTTTTCTGGTGATGGTTTAAAGCAGCCCCCTCACTAAAACACTTCCCACACAAAGAACACACATGAGGCTTTTCCTTTGTATGAACTTTCAGATGCTTCTTCAGGGCACCTGCGCTTAAAAAATGTTTACCACACTGGTCACAGTCATATTGTCTTTTTCTAGAATGAATACGCAGATGAACTTTAAAAACACTTGATTTTCTGAAAGTCTTCCCACACTGATCACATGTGTGTAACTTTTGCCCAGTGTGGAGTTTAATGTGTTTGTTAAGGTTTCCTTTTTGTGCAAAACTCTTCCCACACTTATTGCATGTGTGTGGCTTTTCTCCAGTGTGGATTTTTATGTGATCGTTAAGGGTTCCTTTTAGTCTGAAGCTCTTCCCACATTGATCACATGCATGAGGCTTCTCTCCAGTGTGGATCCTCTCATGCATCCTCAGATATTCTGACCGTTTGAATCTCTTGTCACAGTGTGAACACTTGTAAGGTGTTTCTGTAGTGTGAACTGTCTTGTGCAGTTTCAGAGCACCATATGTAAAAAAAGTCCTCCCACACTCAAAGCAAGCATGATCCTTCACACCACTGTGTCTCTTCTGGTGTATTTTTAATGCAACCATCTGACTAAAACTCTTTCCACATAAATCACATACGTAAGGCCTCTCTTTTCTATGAAATTTTAGGTGGCCCTTCAGGAAATCTGCCCTGAAATTATTTTTACTGCACTGATCAGAGTTATATTGTCTTTCTCTAGAATGAGTACGCAGATGTACTTTTAAAAAACTTGAATTTTTGCAAAACTTCCCACATTGTTCACATGTGTATGGCTTCAATCCATTGTGGGTTTTCTTGTGTTGATAAAGGGTTCCTCTTTGTGTGAAACTCCTCCCACACTGATCACATGTGTACGGCTTCTCTCCAGTGTGGATTTTCATGTGACCATTAAGGCCTTCTTTTCGTTTGAAACTCTTCCCACACTGATCACAGGTATATGGCTTTTCTTCACTGTGGGTTTTCATGTGTTCATAAAGGGTTCCTCTTTGTGTGAAACTCCTGCCACACTGATCACATGTGTATGGCTTCTCTCCAGTGTGGATCCTCATGTGCTCCTTAAGGGTTGCCTTTTCTGCAAAACTCTTCCCACACTGATCACATGTGTGTGGCTTCACCCCAGTGTGTCTTTTAATGTGTTTCATAAGGTTTCCTTTATGTCTGAAACTCTTCCCGCACTGATCACATGAGTACGGCTTCTCTCCAGTGTGGATATTCATGTGGTCTTTAAGGTTTCCTTTTTCTAAGAAACCCTTCCCGCACTGATCACATGTGTGTAGCTTCTCTCCAGTGTGGATTTTCATATGTTTGTTAAGGTTTCCTTTTTGTGTGAAATTCTTCCCACACTGATTGCATGTGTGCAGCTTCTCCCCATTGTGGATATTCAGGTGTTGATTAAGCATTTCTTTTAGTCTGAAGCTCTTCCCACATTGATCACATTTATAAGGCTTCTCTCCAGTGTGGATCTTCTCATGCATTCTCAGATATGCTGACCGTTTGAATCTCTTTTCACAGTGTGAACACTTGTAAGGTGTTTCTGTTGTGTGAACTGTCTTGTGCACTTTCATTGCACCATATGTAACGAAAGTCTTTCCACACTCAGAGCAAACATAATCCTTCACACCGCGGTGTCTTTTCTGGTGTATTTTTAGTGCAACCATCTGACCAAAACTCTTACCACATAAATAGCATACATAAGGCCTCTCCTTTGTATGAACTTTCAGATGGTTTTTCTGGAAATCTGCCCTAAAAAATGTTTTACTGCTTAGGTCACGATTAGCTAGTCTTTCTCTAAAATGAATAAGCAGATGTTTTTTAAAGCCACTATATTTTCTGAAACTCTTCCCACACTGATCACATGTGTATGGCTTCTCTCCAGTGTGGATCCTCATGTGATCGTTAAGGGGTTGCTTAAGTCTGAAACTCTTCCCACACTGATCACATGTGTGCGGCTTTTCTCCAGTGTGAATCCTCATGTGTACATTAAGGGCTCCTTTTTGTGTGAAACTCTTCCCACACTGATCACATGTGTACGGCTTCTCTCCAGTGTGGGTTTTTAGGTGTGCATCAAGGTATCCTTTTTGTGTGAAACTCTTCCCACACTGATCACATGTGTACGGCTTCTCTCCAGTGTGGATCCTTGTGTGTTCATTAAGGGTAGCTTTTAGTCTGAAGCTCTTCCCACATTGACCACATGTGTACGGCTTCTCTCCAGTGTGGATATTCATGTGTTGTTTCAGAGTTGCTTTTAGTCTGAAGCTCCTTCCACATTGATTGCATGTGTACGGCTTCTCCCCAGCATGAATATTCATGTGTTTTTTAAGGGTTACTTTTAGTCTGAAGCCCTTTCCACACTGACCACATGTGTACGGCTTCTCTCCAGTGTGGATCCTTGTGTGTTCATTAAGGGTAGCTTTTAGTCTGAAGCTCTTCCCACATTGACCACATGTGTACGGCTTCTCTCCAGTGTGGATATTCATGTGTTGTTTCAGAGTTGCTTTTAGTCTGAAGCTCCTTCCACATTGATTGCATGTGTACGGCTTCTCCCCAGTGTGAATATTCATGTGTTTCGTAAGGTTTCCTTTTATCGTGAAAGTCTTTTCACACTGATCACATGTGTACAGCTTCCCTTCAAGATGACATTTTATGTGAATATCAAGATTTTGCTTGCATGAGAGACTCTTTGCACACTGAGGCCATATTTTGTCTCCTTTTTTAAATGAGGAACTCCAGGATGTTTCTTCAGTTTTCACATGATGGTTCTCCCCCTCTTCAATCAGTGCTTCAATCTCCTTGTTCTCTTCTAACAGGTCTAAAATTAAAGTAAAAAAAAAAATCAATAAAAAAAGTTATTTAAAAAAGTTCTCATTCAATTTTAAAAGAAGAAAATGTGAAAGGAAAACGATGTGAAACCCTAGACAACAGTAGAAAGTATAAATATGCTGATGCATTCATTTGGGTACATTTATTATCCAATTATAATTTTTTTAAAACATTGCAGGCACTGTAACATGCTGGTGCTCTAAAGAGCGCACAACGAAGGAGAGAAATCCACAAAAGTCCTTTAATTATAAATCCAAGATCAAACAAGGCAGGTGTAGCACAAACACAAACGTAAGAATAACAAATAACCAGCAAAGGAACTGAACAAAGCATGGAGTATAAATAATGGGGTTAATGAAATAGAAACACCTGAGAGTAATAAGTAACCAAGGAAACTACTGAGGTGCTGATCAGAAATAAATTGTGCAGGAGAACAGGAACTGAAAAGCCCCTTTCTCACTGCATGTTGGTCCCGGAAAATTGCCGGAGTGCCTTCTGTGTGAACACAAGCACGTCTCGGGATTAATTCCGGGATTGATCCCGGATTGGGGACCTAGTAACATTGCCGGGTTCAGTCCCAGAACGAGCTCTGTGTGAACAAAAACCAGAACCAATGCCATAAAGGCTGATGACGCGCCTTATCATGAGACTCGTTTACCGGGTGTTTTGAAGGCAGATCACTATGCGCACTGAAGCTGAAATCGTTCGCCAGTTTAGTGAAATGGTGCACGGCGCATTATACACGTCACATGCAATGTCACGTGTCTTTACGAGATCTTTATGGGTTGTGTGTGAACGCACGCACAGATTCCGGAAAATCACTGGCAGTGTGAATGAACCAAAATCAAACGATCCCGGGATGATTTCCGGAACCCATTACCCGTGCATTTTCCGGAATACTCTGTGTGAAAGAGGCTAAAGTAACACAACAGAGAAGTTCATAACTTTGTGACAGGCACAGGCTTTGTACTAAGAAATATTACTAAATGTAATTTACCAACTACATCTAACAAGTCAGAGTTGTAACATTTTTAAAATGGTAAAAATATGATTTCAAAAATCGTGAACTAGATATAAATAAATATAGAAATGAAACCATTCAGATAATATTTATTCTGACCATGAAATTATGCATCTTTCAGATTCCCCAATAAAACCAATCCCCTAGGAGGATTTGCCAGAAGATTTGCTTCAAGTGTAGCATTCTGAATGGCTGCTTTATCAGGGTGCAATTCAGATGTTTCAAATCGAGCATGGGCCTGAGACTGCCAACCTTCTTTGGAATAAAGAAGTAGTGGCTATAAAAGCTCGCTGCAGCCTGTGGGGGCTCTCTCCACAGCACCCTTTGCTAGCAAGTTTTGGACTTTGGCTCAGAGGACGTTGGCATCTTTGTCCGAGACCAAAGTGAAAACCATGCCCCAAAGCAAGGGGTTTTGAGGATGGTCTAACCTCGACGGAACAACCTCCGTGGTTTTGGAGCATCAAAGCTGCTGCGGCTACTCAGGGTCCAGCTCTAGCTTAGGGTGGGGTCTCTGGCGCTTCAGGAAGGGATAGCACTTAGACGCAGAGAAGCCTCGTTTCACTTCAGGTTCTGTCTCTAGCTTGGTGCAGGAACTGACAATGGTTTAGAATGCTACTGAGTCAAGATACTTTGGGGTGACTGGAAGCATCAGAAGAATTGGCTCACTTGGTTTGGAATGACATCACTTGTGATGACTTCTGAGCCGCCATGAAGCTGGTGCTGAGCAGGTGCAGATGCTGGCCTGGAGTGCTGCTGAGTAAATGACAGCTTGGCGTGACTTGAGACAGGAAAATAACTAGCCATTAATGAAGGAAATGGTGGACCACTTGTGATGACTTCTAGCTGTGAAACATTCAGCAAAGCCATCCAAAGCTGAACCAATAGTCCAGATGGAAAAACAGGGCAGTCAAGGATGGCCGACTTATTGGCATCCTTAAGCGCTTTTTAAGTTAAATTCAGCCAAAGGTGTCACCGCCTAGAGCCTCATAGGCAGCACGCCGACATATGACACAGTTGCACTTCGGGCATCTCAAGTTCAAATCCCGGCTCACAGACCTTTCCTGTGACCCCCTCTCTCTCTCTCTCCCACTCACTTCCAGTCAAATCTCCATTGTCCTTTCACATAAAAGGCAAAAAAAAAATCCTTTGGCTGTAGGGATAGAGTCCTCCATGATGTCCAACTATTCCTCTGCACAGAAATGTCAATAACAGTATTTTTATTAGCAAAGTCCTCCTTGGAACCCTCAAAGAGACCAAACCGAATCCCCTTGCTGTAGAAAAAGTGAGGCTTGCAGTATATGGGCCAGGGTGAGCTCAATCAGTCCCGTTCAAACAGCCCAGGAACTCCACTGTTTCCTCATCTTAGACTCCTGAGAGAAAAAGAATGGTAAAGCACATTGGGCGGAGCTATTTTCCCTTAGAAAAAGCAGGACACTTGAACACTTGTGGAGCAGGTTTTGAAACAATGTCACTGAAATTATGCTATTAGCTATTAGATTGAAATATGCTCTTGCAGTTTTAGCCGCAACCGTTAATCTGCTGCTGAGGCTTTTCCACAGTGAGCAGAAAGTCTTACTTTTTTAATTTACTTCAGAGTCAGCAAGGAGATGATCTTTGCACTTAAGGAGAAACATTTTGATGAAATGGGATTTTAGCATGATTTTAGCGGAGGAAACTTTTCATAGTTCCTAGAACTATTGGCGGAATTATCAGTTTTTTTGCGTGTTCACACCACACTCCATTTGGGGGAACTAAATTATCTCCTACTTCAGAGTAGGGTCTAATCCGGCACTATATACAGGTATTTCTCAAAAAATTAGCATATTGTGATAAAGTTCATTATTTTCTGTAATGTACTGATAAACATTAGACTTTCATATATTTTAGATTCATTACACACAACTGAAGTAGTTCAAGCCTTTTGTTGTTTTAATATTGATTATTTTGGCATACAGCTCATGAAAACCCAAAATTCCTATCTCAAAAAATATTAAAATGTAGTTAATATTTGCATCATTAATTATTTATCTCTTATACACCCGCGACCCACACGGAAATAATCAGAATGCATTTTTTTATTACCCAACGCTATCTCACGGCAATTCGTACGTATTTTACGAGGTGGCTAATTCGTACGACCTCACTCGTACGATTTAGTACGATTTGTCTAAACCCCAGTGATGGGTAGGTTTAGGGGCGGGGTTAGATGTAGATCATTCGTACAAATTCATACGAATTGGCAACTCGTAAAATACATACGACTTAGCAAAAATCATATGAATTTGTACTGAGTGTACTACAGAAGAGGGAGCTCCCAGTAGATTGGCTGTATGGACTCGGGAAAGATAGTGCAGCAGTGATGACTGGTATGGACTTCTGGTTAAATATGGTAGATAGTGTCAAATTTGTATTGTCAGCTGTTATTTAACACTAGTGAAGTTTATTTGTATAGCCCTTTATTCTAAAATGGCTTCATATACCCATATTTTAACAAATGAAACAAAATTACACCCCCAACACTAAATTTACATCTTAAACCTAGGCCGTGTGAAGGAAGTTGCAAAGCAGCTCACAGACAGTTCTGTAGCGTGTGCTGCTCACAGACTAGCACTGGTTTGCAAAGATGCCTCAAATGCTGTCAGATATATGGCTACCCTCAGGGACCATCTACAGGATCTTCACCTGTTTTTTAGAAAGTGCAAACAGATCAACCACTTTGAGAACCACCACCACCACTCTGGGTGTGAGCCACTTGCATTTTCACCCATTTTAATAATATTGTTGTCTCGTTATATTTTTTTCTTTATACCTACCAATGTTTCTACTTGTTTGCAGGACGTGAAAGATACAAGGTGGTTGTCACAGCATCTAGCCATTGAAAATCTCCAGAGAAACCTTTCAACCGTCTTTTCTGCCTTTGCAGAGGAAGCAACCACAAAGAAGTGCCCAGTGGCAAAAGGCCTATACACCTTCTGTGCCACATACCGCTTTGTGGCTGCCCTTTACCTCCAAGCAGATTTGTTGCTCAACATTGATGTTGTCAAAGGTGAGAGCAGATGTTAATATTTTTTCACATAAAGGAGCAGGTAGATTCCAAGGGATTCTTCTTGATGAATGTTGCCCATTGTTCCATTGTGATCTATAATATCGCTGTCTTTTCCAAATTTAGGTTCTAGTCACACTTGCTGTTCTGAGGAGCATTCTGGAGGCAGGCGAAACCGCACTCCTAGATAATTTCTTGCTCGCCTTCACCAAGACCTGGATGACCCAGAAGGACTTGGGGCCTTCAGGTTTTCCTGTGAGGAGGAGAGGAGAGGAGTAGGAGGGGGCATGGAAACCAGGCGTGTCCCCGGGAAGAGCTATGGGTCAGATTTGTCGGAGATGTTAATACATCCCTTCTTACTTAATTTTAATATTCTTTTTTCTTTAACTGAAAAATTTATAATTACATGTCCTCAAACCTTACATCTGCAACCTGGTGAGCAATCTTGAGTGCAGGTTCCAAGACACTGAAGTGTTAGGAGCCCTGTGTCCTGGGTCCAAAGGCTGTTACCTCAGATGAAATGACCAACATTCCAATGCTGAACACCCTAACAAAAGACATTCATCCCAGGACAGGTGTCAAAGCTGTCAATTACCCTGCATGCTCTTTTGCTCAGTGATGACTTATCCCTGAAGGATAAGAAGCAAGATCAAATAATGTAGCAGCTGGCCAGTGAACATGATGAATGGGCTGAAATATACCTCAAACTCTGCATTTTACCATCAGCAAGGTTGGTCATCCTTGTCTCCAGTGTAAACTGTGAGAGGGATTTTTCAGCAATGAACAGGGTAAGTGAATTTTATTTTTCTTTCATCACTAAAGGTTTTTAGCATACAATTTCTAGATAGTTAATTTAAAGCCAAGTGTCGTCTTTTTGTTCAGGTCACATTATTTGTTGTTTGTCACATTTAGTAGACCATTTTTTGTGCCGTGGGTAATAGGTGGGTTTCAATCCGGCTACCACCGCAAGTATATTTCAAACCTGTGGGAAACACTGCAAATGTAAATATTCTAATATTTTGAGATACTGGATTTTTTACTTTCATGAGCTGTGAAATGTTCAACTTTACATGTAATGAATCTAGAATATATAAAAGTTTCACTTTTTGAAATAAAAAAAAACTTTTTCACAAAATTCAAATTTTTTGAGATGCACCAGTATATGTGTGTGTGGTAGTCTGGCAAGTAAACTAAAAATGTACTAGCCAATGGTGATTCTATTGCCAAGGTGTGTATAGAGGATTGCATTGCCTAATTTTTTTGATGTTATTTACAGTGCCTTCCAAAAGTATTGGAACAGTAAAGACAAAATTGCTCTGTTGGCTGTGGAGTCAAGACATTTGCAAATATGATTAAAACATGAATATGAGACAAAACTACAGAATGTCACATTTTATTATTAGCCGTTTCAACACATATATGTTTTACCAAATAAAAAGAACAGCACTTTTAGAGTTCGCCCCACTCATTGATGTGAGCATAAGTATTGGGACAGTTGAACATAAAGCAGATATAAAAGATTAAAAGCTATTATTTAGTTGCAGATCCCTTGCGCACAATCACAGCAGTGAGTCTGTGACCCATAGACATCACCAGACTCTTGATCTCTTCCTTTGAAATGCTTTTCCCAGCCTTTAAAGAGGTCATATAAGGCCATTTTCGTACAAGTTAATATGATGCTTTACGGTCTAAATGAAAAGTTTGTAATATACTTTAATTAAAAATTCTCGTTAGTATTGTAAGAAAACACTAATTTTACCTGGTCAAAAACAGGTCTCTGTTCAGCACGCTATTTCAGTGTATGTGCCTTTAAATGTTAATGAGCTCTGCTCACCCCGCCCCTCTGCTCTGTGGGGCGTGACACAACACATGTGGAGTGTTGCCTTGACAACAGTTGAGGGTATCATTTGGCGGAAGAATGGCAGCGGGAGTTTCTGAGGACACTGTGCAACCATATCAATTTGTCCAATTCTTCTGATGTGCTTGCCTATACAAAAGCAAATAAGTGATCAGATAACATAACTTATGTTGTTATATTGGAAAACATAAATGAGAGTATTTATAGTCTTGAATCATATGCATTTGCAGGATGTAAACAGTATTTTGCAGGTATTGTGTTAAAGTTACCATTCATCTTCATGCAGTTATAACCGTTACAACACATTTTTTTATTAATCAGTAACAGACACAGTTATAAACCATCTACAAAACTAAGCTTAATGTACTGTTACCACGTTAACTTTACCACAGCGAACACAGTTTATAATAACACAATAACCATAACGCGTTGTTCATTACAAATGTGGAATTATGAATTATATTGAGAACGTCGTACATAGAAAAGGGTATGGCGCAAATCACAAAATCCTACTGACCTTAATTTATATCGATCACTCCTCTCTGACTTCTCTGCTAATGTTTCCACTGCTAAAAGGACATACTATCATGACAAAATTAACAACTCACCTAACTCTCGCATGCTATTTAAAACATTTTCCTCCCTCCTTTGTCCTCCTCCTCCCCCTCCTTCATCATCTCTAACAGCTGATGACTTTGCCACATTCTTCATTAATAAAATTACAAACCTCACTGCACAATTTTCCACACCACAATCTATCAAGCATATCTTACCAGCAAACATACACTCGTTCACATCCTTCTCTCCACTCTCTGAGGCAGAAGTCTCTAAACTCATCCTTTCCAGTCATCCTACTACCTGTCCGCTTGATCCTATTCCATCTCATCTCCTTCAAGCCATTTCACCTGCAGTCGTACCTGCACTCACTCACATCGTTAACACATCCCTTCACACTGGAATTTTCCCCTCTGCATTTAAACAGGCTCGTATAACTCCACTTCTTAAAAAACCCACTCTTAACCCAACTCTTTTTGGGAACTATAGACCGGTTTCCCTTCTTCCTTTCATTGCAAAAACACTTGAACGAGTTGTGTTCAACCAAGTCTCTGTCTTTCTCACACAGAACAACCTCCTGGACAGTAACCAATCTGGCTTCAGAAGTGGACATTCGACCGAAACTGCCTTGCTTTCTGTTGTTGAAGCCCTAAGACTTGCAAGAGCGGCTGACAAATCTTCATTACTCATCTTGCTAGATTTGTCTGCTGCTTTTGATACAGTCAACCATCAGATCCTCTTGTCATCCCTATTGAGAAAGGGCTTCTCAGGAACCGCACTCCAGTGGTTTGAGTCTTACCTCTCTGATAGGTCCTTCAAAGTATCTTGGAGAGGTGAGGTATCCAAGTCGCAACATCTAGCTACTGGGGTGCCTCAGGGCTCAGTTCTTGGACCACTTCTCTTTTCTGTCTACATGGCATCACTAGGTTCTGTCATTCAGAAACATGGCTTTTCATATCACTGCTATGCTGATGACACTCAACTCTACCTCTCATTCCATCCTGATGATCCGACGATAGCTACTCGCATCTCTGCGTGTCTAACAGACATTTCTTGCTGGATGATGGACCATCACCTTCAACTTAACCTAGCTAAGACAGAACTGCTTGTAATTTCAGCTAACCCATCGCTTCATCACAATCTCAGCTTCCAGTTAGGCTCATCTACCATAACTCCTTCAAAAACAGCCAGAAACCTTGGAGTTGTGATTGATGATAAGCTGAATTTCTCAGACCACATTGTTAAAACTGCCCGGTCCTGCAGATTTGCATTATATAATATTAAGAAGATCAGGCCCTTTCTCTCGGAACATGCAACACAACTCCTTGTTCAGGCTCTTGTTCTGTCCAGACTTGACTATTGCAATGCTCTCTTGGCAGGTCTTCCAGCCAATTCTATTAAACCTCTACAATTAATCCAAAATGCCGCTGCAAGACTAATCTTTACTGAGCCGAAAAGAACGCACGTCACGCCTCTGTTCATCAATTTGCACTGGCTACCAATAGCTGCTCGCATTAAATTCAAGGCATTAATGTTTGCCTACAGAACCACCACTGGCTCTGCACCCCTTTACCTAAATTCTTTACTTCAGACTTATGTGCCCTCTAGAAGCTTGCGTTCTTCAAGTGAACAACAAATTATTGTACCATCCCAAAGACACAGAAAAACACTTTCAAGGACTTTTTCATTAACTGTTCCCATCTGGTGGAATGACCTGCCCAACTCGATCCGAGCAGCCGAATCCTTACCCATCTTCAAGAAACGGCTAAAAACTCATCTGTTTCATCTTTACTTGACCCTCTAACTCTAGCACTATCTATTCTAATTGTATTTTATCTGTCTTTTTATTAAAAATAACAATAATAATAATAATTATCTGTACTGCGTTAGGCTAACCAAGACTTGTAATAGCACTTGCACGTTGTTGCTCTTTTGTTGGTTTTGATTGCTTCTTATGTCCTCATTTGTAAGTCGCTTTGGATAAAAGCGTCTGCTAAATGACTAAATAAATAAATAAATAAATAAAATAGAAAACATGCCGTAATGAACACTTGATTTCACCTAATGGAAGTTAGTGTAAACTTTAGCCACATTCATGGTGAAACATGCAAGCGATTAGCAAAGATTAATATAAAGGTTAATAAAACGTTACACTCACTTCTTCTGAAGGTGCAGCAGGAACACGAATAGTTGGTACCGATCCTTTTTTCAGGAGCAGCTTCTTTGCAAAACCAGCTTTAAACTGACCCTCGTTTATAAAGCAGTCTGGTGAGAAATGATTCGCGCAAACATGAAAGAATTGAGGTTGATCTGGGGGACTATTCCCTTCAAAAACAAAACTGTTTCAACATCAAAACGACTGCTGTGTTCGTTATTACACCCAAGAACAGAACACCACGATCACTTAGACGCCATTCTGCTCCAGCGTATAAACAATGGCGGACTATGATGACAGCTCGCTCAGGGCGAGTCTGTGTTGAAACGCTCCTGTCAATCAACAATCGTGGGAGGGGCCTCCGATCTTGTGACGTCACAAGACGAACAGCTCGATTTGAGACAGGGGAAAACATTTTAGGAGATTAAAAAAAAAAAAATGAATGGATTTGTATCATTATAGGATGGTTGTGTACAGGCACTGCCAACCCACATCTCAGTACAATCAACTTGTAAAAGTGGATATAGCATTATATGACCCCTTAAATGCAGCCAATTCCAGTTTTTGCTTGTTTTGGGGAGTTTCTGCCTTTCCTCTCCAGCTGGTGAAATTCATGTTCAATCAGACTTTCCATTTCTTTGCCCTTATAAATTCCTTGACTGAACTGGCAGGGTGTTTAGGGTCATTGTCCTGATGCAATATGAAGCACTTCCCAATGAATCTGGTGGCATTTTCTTGAATATTGGTAGGCAAGATGGTTTTGTACCCTTCCAAATTCATTCTGCTACTGTCATCATACATTAAGTCAACAGTTAAGTTGAGAGGGCCTGTTCCAGAGGCAGCCATGCATGCTCATGCCACGACACCACCTCCATCATGCTTTACAGATGAGGCTGTATGCTTGGGATCATTGCAATTCCCTTTTTTGGAAAGCATTTTGCTTTCCCATCACTTAGATAAAGGTTCATCTTTGTCTCATCGGTCCATAAACACAGTTCCAAAGCACTTCTGACTCACCTTTGTGCTTTTTTGCAAACTCTAATCTTGCCTTTCTATTTTTGGTGCTGGTCAAAGGTTTGCATCTTGCTGTGTAACATCTGTAATTCTGTGTCAAAGTCTCCTGAGGACAGTAAATTGTCAGAGCATCACCCCAGCTTTCTGGAAGTTGTTGGTGATTTTACAGACACGTCTTTTAGGATTAATTTTCCAAGCTTTTATGATTTGTCTGTCATCAACTACTGTTGTTTTCTCAGCCGATCAGGCCGTTGTTGGTTGCTGGTGGTTTCCAAACTCTTGATTTCTCCATGCCCTTTGTTTTTGCTAGAGCTCTAACTGACTTCCTCTTTTCTTTTAGCATCCAAATTGCTTGCTTTTCTTTCAAAGTCAGCTCCCTCGTCTTCATCCTGGTTTGTGTGTCATCATCGAATGCAAGATTCAGAATACAGAAGTAATGGATATAACTAATACGACACATTCCCTGCTTTTAATATCTGAAGAATTAATGCAGCAGGACACAGCTGATCACTTAGACCTGTGAGGCAACTGTTCCAATACTTATACTCACATCAGATAGAGGCATGAAACTCTAAAAGTGCTGAACTTCTTAGCTGGTAAACCATCTATGTGTTGAATCACCCAATAATAAAATGTGACATTCTGTAGATTTGTCTCATATTCATCTTTTAATCATATTTGTAAATGTCCACAGACTCCACAGCCAACAGAGCAATTTTATATTTACTGTTCCAATACTTTTGGAGGGCACTGTATGTTAAAACAACTGTTTTCAAAACAGCAGACAATACCGGCTCCTATTATGCCTCATATGTAAAGTCATGGCCAAAAATATCGGCACCCTTGGTAAATATGATCAAAGAAGGCTGTGAAAATTAATCTGCATTGTTAATCCTTTTGATCTTATATAAATAAATTTAAAAAAAAATCACAAAAATCTAACCTTTCATTGGATAATAAGAATTTGAAATGGGGGAAAATGTCATTATGAAATAAATGTTTTTCTCTAATACACACAGCTCTAAATTTTCTCCTATAATGCCTGATGAGGTTAGAGAACACCTGACAAAGAGATCAGAGACCATTCCTTCATCCAGAATCACTCTAGACCAGGGGTCTCCAACCTTATTTCATTCGGGAGCTACTTTTTAAAAATGAAAGCGGCTGAGCGCTACCAATGTTATACAGTATTAAATCTCTTAAATAATATATCAATCCAAACTGTTATACACGGCGTTGTTAAAATGTGCTGGAAATATAAAAAAGTACTGATAGACACACTGAAATAATTTGACCAAGTTTTATGACAAAAGCCAACAAATAAAATTAGCAGCGCTATGTACTTTTTATTTGCATAAACAGTGAAATAAAACATTTTTAAAAAATTATGGATTTCTACAACCAGAATATGATACATTTGACAAAGAATCAATTGGAAGAAACGTGTCAAGCTAGAATTGTCAAACTCATACATACCAAACACGAATATGAATCCTTCAGCTATTCAATTATGATTAAAAAAACATACATAATATTTTATTAAAACATGATAGTCTAATGTGTGGGTTACATACAGTATATAATATGGAGTGATGCATACAAATGATTAGTTTCATTAAAATGAAAATGAAAGTCTTTTAAGATGATTTTAGGTGCATATGGAAACAACAGTCTGTGTACAAAATAATTTCAGTCTGATTCTTTATCTTGTACGAGACCCGCCCAGAAAGTCTGTAGCTCGTGATTTCTATCACAGATTTACATGTGACGGCCATCTCTTTGACCATCAATCTTAAGTACTTGCCCCCAAATTTGTCGATCTCCTTCCTGAATTGGAATTATCAATAAGTGTTCTTTTGTCTTAATGTTGCAAGCTGTTTTGGGAAAGAGGCTTGGTTAGGCTTTCTTCAAACGGCTGGAGCTATGAATCTGATTTACGACGTCCTGTTGGGCCTCTCTGGAATTTCAGCTTCTCATGTTTCGATGTTTTGATCGAATCTTAACTTTGTCTGATTCGGTCTCTTATATCCTACACTGTCTTCAGTCATGTTTTCACACAAAACGAAACTACTCTACGTGTTACGCCTGCGTGAGACTCTTAATAACTTTGATTGATTAAAGCTGAACTGTATTTACTGTGAGTTTTTCAAATTGCGCTGATCAAATACGGGTTTAATGACAATTAAAATACATAACGGGATCACTGAAATAACCTCACGGCCGATATGTCTTGGCGAGCTACCTCCAATCAGGCTGCAAGCTACTGGTAGCTCGCGAGCGACGTGTTGGAGACCCCTGCTCTAGACCCTTGAGATTCCCAGCTCCATGTTGGTGCTTCTTCTCTTCAGTTCACCTCACTCATTTTCTACAAGGTTGAGGTCGGAGGACTGGATTGGCCATAGCAGAAGCTTGGTTTTGTGCTCAGTGACCCATTTTTGTGTTGTTTTTGAGGTTTGTGTTTGGATTATTGTATGGTTGGAAGATCCAAACATGGCCCATTATAAGATTTCTAACAGAGTCAGTCACTTATTGATTTTTTTATCTGTTAGTATTTGATAGAATCCATGATGCCATGTGTCTAAACAAGATGTCCAGGACCTCCAGCAGAAATATAGACCCACCACATCAAAAATAAAGCAGTATATTTCATTGTACACATGGGGTACTTTTTATCCCTGTCTTCATCAAACCCATCTTGAGTGTTTGCTGCTAAAAAGCTCAATTTTTATTTTTATCTGACCATAGAAGCCAGTCCCATTTGAAGTTCCAGTCGTGTCTGATAACTGAATATGCTGGAGTTTGTTTTTGGATGAGCTAGGAAAATTTTTCTTGAAACCCTCCCAAACAACATGCGGTGATTTAGGTGCTGTTTGACAATTTTTTCTAAAGTTTTCTGACCCGAGACTCAACTACTTTCAGCAATTCTCCAGCTGTGGTCCTTGGAGAGTATTTAGCCACTCAAACGTTCCTCCTCATCGTGCATTAGGACGATATATAATGTACAAGTCCTTTTCCAGGCAGTTTTATAACATTTTATGTTGATTGGAAATTAACATTGCCCTGATGGTGGAAATGGGAATTTTCACTGCTCTAGCTCTTTTCTTAAAGCCACTTCACTAATTTGTGAAACTCCATTATCTTTTGCTGCACATCAGAAATATATTCTTTGGTTTTTCTCATCGTTATGGGTGATTAAGGGAATTTGGGCTTTGTTTTTCCTCCTATTTATATTTCTGTGAAACAGGAAGCCATGGCTGGATAATTTCATGTTCATAATCCCCCTGGAGTGCTCAAAATTGTGAATATGAATGGGAATATACTTCAGAGATGTTTTACTCATAAGAATTTCTCGGGGTGCCAATAATTGTGTCCAACATGTATTTGAGAAAAACATTTATTTCATAATGATATTTTCACCCATTTTAAATTCGTATTATCCAATGAAAGGTTAGATTTTTGTGATTTTTTAAAATAAAAGATCAAAAGGATTAATGCAGATTAATTTTCACAGCCTTCTTTGATCATATTTACCAAGGGTGCTGATTTAGCCATGACTGTATGTATTTTCTTTTTGGAGGGGCAAGTTTTGACAGCATAAACGACATATGCACTGTTAATAACTTTATTACAGGTGCCAGTATGCCACAATCTATCATATTCATCCAAGCTTAATAGCCTCAACTCAATGTAATCATCAAAACAATGAACCACTGAAACTCGTAACTTCAGGTTTTTTTCTATACTGCAGCTTTAACTGCGATTTCACAGCTTTTGCAACTGCAACCACTGAATCTGCTTGAAGTTTTATACCTTTATTAAAGAATTAAAAATATACACCAACCTATTTGCTGTTCAGTATCTTCCTGTTTCATTCTGTAGGTTTCTGGATCAGTCATGTTTTTGACTTTCTTTCATAAACTGTTGTAGGAGGAGCTGAACTGTAGGTGAATTCCTGTGTGTTTGGAGGAGAAGCTGCCAAAATAGAAAAAATCAGTTATTAATTCACACACTTAAATCATGTCTAACAAAATATAATGTTATTTAATTAAAAAAAAATGCATTTATATATTCTAAGTATTATATCTTTCTATGCAAGTGGCAATACCAAGAAAACACTTGTCAGAGGCATTAAACAGCACATGCATCTGCTAAAGAAAATGCTTATGCTTTTTTATTTGAAGTGCTTATAACATATTAGTGCATGTGTGTGTGTGTGTGTGTGTGTATCAGAGGTTGCATTAGACTTTAACATTGTCCGTCATTTTGATGGACAGGGTCGTAAAAATTCTGTCATTATCTATTATTACCTGTCATTTTAATTTTTATATTTGAATTATAACAACACATTTAACTGCTTGTATTTTTGTTCACATTTTCATTTTTAATAATGAACCTACAGGACAACCATAAAGGCTTTATTTATTTATGATGAGAACAAATTAACAGAGACTGTGCATTAGGGCTGTGACGGTGGCAGTTTTTAACCCCCGCGGTGGTAATGGACCAACTACCGCCGGTGGCACGGTGTTGTGATATATACATATATTTATACATATATCATTTTTAAATGCAAAAAATAAATGAATGAGGCTCGATCATCTATTAACAAACGTGTGTGTTTATTTTAGTACTTCCATCAGTGAACACTCAGCCTGCAAAACACTGAAATAAATATCAAAGAAATAATACAGTTAAATAAGAAATTAACCTTAAATATGAATGTTAAATACAGCCTGTCTACCTGACGCGAGCAGCGCGGCAAGACACAACATGTAGGGCTGGGTATCATTCAAAAATCGATATCGATATTGATACCGATACCTTCAGTTTGATACCGGTTCCTGAACGATACTTTTTTTTTTCGATATCAATTTTATGAAATCAATTTTAACAAGATTACATTATCTCAAAAAAAAAAGTTGGTTTTATTTTTCAGCTTGTTGATGTTTATACAGACTCAGACTCCTCTCCTGAGCCATAAAGGAACAAAATGCAACCAACACAATAAATCAGTGCAAATAGTTTTAATAAAGCTCAAATAGTCTTAAGCTTACATATCTATTAGGCTACAGTTACACTAGTGCATGTTCGTTTTAAAACGCATAGCTCAGACAAAATCATAATTTCTATTAATTTTTCACTGATTTACTGATTAGCATTAGCAGCTTCCAGCGCTGTCTGCCTGTGTTCTCTCTTCCATGATCGCTGTTCTGACTCAGAGGTAATAACATATTTCAGCAACATTACATGGCCAAAACACACATTAGACGGCAATCGGAAGTTATTACAAACACTCGATGGTGGCTTAAAGTGAGTTTTGAGTAAAAGCGGAATATATATCTTATTAATTGTCTTATGTAGCATGATGCTACAGACAGTGTGAATGAATGGTCACGTAACGCGCTTTCGGTCGTGTAGTAGGCCTATGAACGGACACCTGCATATTATCGGAACTCCACGCAGCTTTCCGCATTACTCTCCAATACAAATGAATGACTTCCGGTCTGTCGATTGTCAGAGATAGTGGAAAGCCGGCTTGAAACGCAATGGAAACGCCATTTTAAAACAAAATCGCACCAATGTAAATGTAGCCTCACATCTAAGGGGACTGGGACACATTCACACTACAGTCTCACGTGTGAGCCATATCTCTGAGTGTAACCGGTGTAAACTAGTAGGTGTGTTCGACTTGACGCGGACCGACTGTTCAGACCGATCAGTTTATTACAGTACCACGAGAGCCATAGAGAGCAGACTGCGCCGTACGCTTTCGAATCGCTCTCGCTGATCGATCTGTGCTGCGCCACTTCTAGTCGAACACACCAAGTGCTGCAGGCTTATTGGCTCACTGACGCTGATGAGATTAACCCCTTAGATATCGAAATTTGGTACCGAACGACAAGACGTTCTTTGATACTCGATGGTATCGAGGCAATTCGGTCGATGCCTAAAAAGTATCGAACTCGATACCCATTGACACGATATTGACACGATAAATCCCTCACAGTAAACTGCCATGTCCTATTTATGACGTACTGACACAAAGTTCAAATGTCCTGTAGACAGACTCAACCTGTTGCTTCGGCGATGTAGTTTTTGGTTTCCCAACAAGGTCCATTGCGCAACACTAAATAAATTTGCTGAATGCAGAATAAACTGTATTTTCCTGCGCTCAAACCTGCCAATCTAAAGGAAATGCCGTGTATGGCGTTTGAGGTCATTTGTGAATTAGCATAGATTTATATGCTAATATAAATAAAACAATTTGCAACTGTTACTATTATTACACTTGTATACAAAACTTTGTATTATTCTTGTTATAGAGTGTGTGATGACAAGCTGCACACTCTATAACTATCTATATCTAACTCTGTGCTGCATGCGTTTCGTTTATGTTCACATTACTTTTATATAAAGCCATCTACATTGGCAAAAGTCAATTACACGCATTTTAAAACATAAATATCACGAAATAACTGCTTCATTACATTTTTCTCTGGTTCCGCGTGAGGTTCAGTGGTCACGGTACAAGCCATAGCTCTCAAAAAACTCCCAGTTCACAAGTTGTAAATACCAGTTCTACAAGGACATGAACACTTTTTCCAAATGGACCTTATGCACGGTTACTTCCTGGTTGTAGATAAGCCAGCTCAGTCATTTCCGGTCAAGTTTACTGTGCCGTAAGAGGAGCGCCCTTTGCTTGGTTTCTCTACATAATCCATTCACAATTAGGAGAAACGTTTTGTTTGTCTAAGATGACCAAACATCCACGTATTCCGTTTCAGGAATGACAAAATGCGAATTTTAAATTTACGCGAGAGAATCCGTTAAATCATGGCGCGAGTCATTGCTATGATTGACAGTGCCAACGGAATGAAGCCGATGTCAAAATAAAGCTGTGCATTAAGTGATTCAGACTAAATTCAGACTAACAAAACTACAGGTCTGTGTTGGATTAAACTTAATGTAGCCTAGTTATTAAATTAAATCTAAACATTTCAAAATATTGAATGCATTATTTATTTGTTATACCAACTTATTTAATTTGTATTTGACTACATTTAAATAATTTGGCATTATAGGCTGTGACTTTGTGACTTCCTGCACTTGCTATACTTTATACTTCATTGCGACAAAGTTCTAAATTAGTTAAAATATTTATTTTATAATAAATCAAAAGACGTGAAAAACTAAGTTGAAATGGCAGCTGCAGCCAATGATTGATCCTATACTGCCATCTCCTGGTTATAATGGTAATTTTCATTTTCATCTTAAAAAGTATATTTTTCGCCGAGACACGTTTTTACCATATTTCTTCATGTCGTCTTCATGAATGAAAAAATGAACCTTTAATATCGCACAGAGTTAAGAAATAATAAATGCTTTAAAATTTTATAAGATTTTAAAAATGTGTTCATGGCTATGAAGGTAAGATATCGAGAATAGCATTACATTGTCCTTTAAGAGATTAGCCTAACTGCCTAAACAGTTACGATAGTGTTTATTTGTCAGCATTTAAATGTACAGTTATACTCACGTGGGTACTGTCCTGGGATTACCAGACTCTGCATATAAAAGTTCTTTAATAACATGAAAGTGTATGTTAATTCCGAAATCATTATTTACGGTGTTGCAATTATTTTGTTTCTCAGTTTATGATAAGAATGAGGCAGGAGATGTTTCTGTGAGAGTCTCTACCTATATATAGCACATATAAAATGAGCTTCACCGGAAGATTAGGAGCTGGCTTCTCTTTATCCGGAAGTTCTAAATAGCGCTCCGTGCATATGGTCCATTGGTATCTCGTAATTACGGTAATTACAATACGGCATTAACACACCTTTACAGTTCCATAAGCACCACCTGCTTTCAGAGAGTTAAACTGCATCTCACTCATCCCGTCTGCAGTTTCTGTTTCATGCAAACGTTTTATGTAGCATAATTTCAGAAAGCTACAGTCTAATATAAATCAAACATTGCACTTTTTTTCCGGTTCATAATAAAAAATAAAAAAAAAAATGCAGTGGTTGCCTTTAAAGATGCTTGCACACTGCGGTTTTTTTTTTTTTTCATTTTTTCCATATTCGTCATCCTTTCCTATCAAAATGCTTGCTACGGATGCGAAAATCGAACCTGGTCCAATTATTATTATTATTTTTTTTTTTTTTTTTTTTTTTTTTTATGATGGGCGAATGTTTCAGAGGCAGTGTGTAAACGTGATTATATTTTTGTGGTGGTATTTATTTTTTAACGATCAAAAATTTCAGATGAGAATTTCGGATTGTGCAAAGACCTTAATTTCAAATGGCTATGAAAAATCTGAGTAAATATACAAATGTTATGAGATTTTTCCATTTATTTACCTGCACTCCTAAAAAACGTACAGCACAAAAAGTTAGGAATGAAATAATGCTTTTGGTTTTTATTTAATTGTGCACCAGTCGTGTATTAGTGTAACTTAGGAGATGGGTTTGTGAATTCATCACAACATATACACTAATATGTATAAATATAATCATAAATCTCATAATAAATCTCATTAACCTCTCGCTGTGATGCAGGAGCGACCAGGATTCTGCTGGGTCTTAACGCCTTCAGCAAACATTCACAAACCAAACAATAATGTGTCCAAAAATGAATTTAAATTTAGAGTTTGTTATTCGTATTGTTTGGGATGTTATACGGCGTATGCCTGCGTGTACGGGACAAAATGATGTCCCAAATACGGGACGATTCCGTATGATTTGGAAAGGCTACTAGGCTAAATGTTTATTTCAGTCAGAAGACGCCAGAAAAGACGCACCAGAACTGCACCAGATTCAAATAACACAGAAAGACCCTGTAAAATCCCGCTTTAACAAGCTGTATGTTTATAATTGTATAAAAATTCCCGAAATATCTCACCTCAGAAGACTAAAAGCCGTGTGATGGCGCTAGCGGCGAGTACTTTTCTTCTTGTTTTAGAGACAGCTCCTGAGAGAAATGGGCGTGCAGAAAGGTTTCTCGTTGGTGAGTGACCAATCAGTTTTAACCATACATATACGTAATTATTTTACATTGCATTACCACAACAATTAAAAAAAAAAATATCCCTTTTTTTTATTCACAGAAGTGAGATTTAAATTATATTTTGACCACTGAATTAGGAAATATCCCTGGTTTCCATTTCAGAAATCTGGATGCTATAGAGTCCTCCTATAAAGAGATGGTCTAGTTAGTACAGGGGTTCTCAAACCTGTCCTTGGGCGCTTTCCCACTGAGAATGTGTAACAATTTTCTTTCTGGATACTTTAGATCGGTCATGGGCCCTGTGTCTCACCTGGTTGCCCGTTGATGGCAATATTAACTAAAGTTGCCCAGCAACTAATCAGCCTTATCTATAGAGGGCTAGGGGTCCTCCAGGACAGGTTTGAGAACCCCTGGTCTAGTAAGTGCGCATGTTGCACATGAATTCCCAGCCCCATGGTCATGGCACGAAAATACCATTAATACTATTATAACTTAATTTTGGAAAAACACTGTAAAAGTCTTTACATTAACTGGTCTTCTATTAATGCAGTACAATGAATGACAACTATCTGCGGTCTCCCAGTGGCCACATTATTGGCATTTAGTGACAAAACATATATGCTTTCATCTCCGAAAAACATTTTTGGCTTACATTTTATAATTAACTCAGAAAAGCTCAGTGGTGACTCGTTTTGTTTCAGTTTCTTCAGTTCAGCATGAGATAAATGAAGGACACAACTATGTTTTTCAAGAATCCTTCAAAATGAGAAAGCCTTCAGAGGCCTATAGGCCGGCCATACAGTGAGGGCAACAAGAAAAAGATTACATTTTTAATAAAATGTATTTATTTTTAGAGATTCGTGTGGAATTATTACACGTATATACACAAATGATCATCAACCAATTTTTGTTTAAATTCTAAGCAAAGTTGGTGTATTGATGACTTCTGAGGACTGAAAACCTGAAGGAGATTGGTCAATTCAATTTCCTCAAAGTTTATTAAAAAGACATTTTCAAGTGATATCCTTATTTTATTTATAAGTTAGAATGGATATAACATTTTAACATAACATTTGTTCCTGTTTTATTCTGCAGGGTTCTGGTTCAGTCATGTTTTCGAGTTTCATAAATTCTTTCATAAACTGTTGTGGGAGGAGCTGAACTGTTGGGTGAATTCCTGTGTGGTTGGAGGAGCAGATCTGCCAAAATCAAAATTAAATCAGTTATCAAATTGATGCTTTCAGAAATTCACATACTTAAATCATTTTGTATGCGTTCATCCATCTATCAAATAGTACATTTATTCAATTTGTTTTAATTCTAATTTACATTTTCTAAATATTTTTTTCTTTCTAGACTCTCTTACATTTTACAGATACATATATAACCATAAAACGCAAGTTACAGGCTGAGGAAAACACTTGTCAGAGGCATTAACCAAAGTACAACAGAGCACGATGCTTATGCTTTTTTTTATTTGTACATAATAAATAAAACGCATTCTCATGTTTAGGACAACTTGAACGTATACCTTTCCCACAGCAGATCAGCTACTATCAGATAATTGCTTCTAATGATTTGATCAGCGATCTCTCAATTTGCCAATCTCAGAAGTAAAAGATGCATGCCTGCTTTGAGAGGTATGGCATGACATGCAGCAGTGTTGTCTCAAATGTTTGAAATATATTTTTGTTTGTTATAAAAAAAAGTGTTTTTATGTACATTTGATTACTTTGAACAGTTTATTTGTAATTAGTTTCTTATTCTCATTTTATCGGACGGTTTACAAATGTTTAGTGAGTTGTGTTTTTTTAGGCTGTTAGTTTTTTTTTTACGATGCTAGCTGTTTCCATTCACCTATTTTTATGCGCATTTTTGAATATCGCATAAAACACTGGATGGAAACACCAAGATGCGCATAAATTCTAAAAATGTGCATAACTGCACATTTGAGTAGGATAAACGTTTTATCTGATAAGAAAAAAAAGCACAACTACGATGGAAAGATTTACTGAATAAATTCCTCCATGCGCATCGAAAAAGTCAAGTGACTTTGCCCTATGAGAGGGGATTACTTGACTAGCAATGCACCAATCTTGTTCACAACATCTATATGTTGTTATGGTCATTCTGAAATGCCTGAGGAAAGTCTGTCGTCAAAGTATTTCTGTATAATCGTCTTACACGACTGTGTTCCCAAACAGCTGGCATCCACCTCCGAAAGCAATGACTGCATTTATTGTGTTTCGTCTGCTTGCTCTGAGGTGCAAGTAATTTATCATATTTGAAAATGATTATATTCAGTGGATTCTCCTAGTTTTCTTAGTGATATTTAGTGCCAGTTTACCAGGAAGTGACGATTTTGTTCTCTTTGACTCTTTGGAAGGAAATTGTGCTTTATTCGCAAATGTTTTATGCAATATTCCAGTTTTGCGCATAAGTTTAATTCAGATATTTGCATGGAAACATAGCTACTGGTAATGTGGGTGGATCATGAGAATGGATGAGAGATAAATACTTAATATGTTGATTTTAATAAAGACACCGGACTCTCATTTCACAGCACGACACAACAAACATGCGTACATCTCTTCAGGGAAAACATGCATCTAGAGCACCTCAGAGTAGCATTATATAACACACAATGGAACCTGGATTCATTATTTTGTATTGTACAATGTAAATGTAATGTAGACTGAGATACTATAACAAATACAGGGTTGAGTCCTTTTAAAGGTGCAGTATGTAAGATTGACAGCTAGCTGTTGGGTACTGCAAAAACAAAGGCATAACGCCCCGGAACGCTCATTTCAGAGTAGTATTACTGGCTATATCATTAGTTTTCAGAGAAACAGGTATGTAAACATAACATGATTCCTTGACAGCAATACTGGAAGTGGTGAGGATCATACAGATTAAAAACGCAGAATGTAATATTGCAAGCTAGCGGTAAACATAACATGATTCCTAAATATCTACAAACATATGTTATCTTTTGGCTTTAGAAGAGTCAAAAACTTACATACAGCACCTTAAAGGTTCAGGAACAAGTCAATGCATTTTTTTTTTACATTCAATTTGCACAATGAACATAGCTCTTAATGTAGAACTGTAAAAGTGTACCAGAATAATGAATTAATCTTTAACATTTTCCAAAATTTCTTGACCTTCAGCAAACGTTCAAAAATTAATTATTTTCAATTTAGAGTTTGTTATTCGTGTGGTTATAAGGAGAATGGTTAGCAACACCACTAGGCTAAAAAAAAAAAAATCAGTTAAGAAACGCCAGAAAAGACGCACATAACTGTACAAGATTAAAACAACACAGGAATGAGCTGTAAAATGTTGCTTTGGCAAGCTGTATTTTTATAATTGTATAAATATAAGAAGAATTACCTCACCTCAGAAGACTCAAAGCTTTGATGGCACATTTTCTTCTTCTTCTGGAGTTTAATGATGGCAGACCTACTTAAAAGGTGCATTCCCGCCACCTACTGGAAAGGAGTGTGGAGGGCACAATGGTAGGGAAGTTTGAAACAACGACAAAAAAAATATATATATATTACTCCATGCTGTTTCTTTCAAATAAATAAATAATTCATTATAAATTGTTTTGGCCCATCTCCTAACAAGAGTAATGAATTATTCCAAAATAGCTCAATTGAAATCTTACTCTTTCATAAGCATCACATTTAGTCTTCTATTGTTTCTGCTTGACACATTTGTTACAATTTTCGGTTTCATGTTTCCCTATAGAGACTGATTTAATGAACAATGTCCAAGACACATTCCGGAGATTAAGACATCCTCTTTTCTGTTTCCAAACCACCTTCTTTCTTGTATGCGATGCAAGTACTACTTCTTGTCTTACAAGCAGCTGCTGCAGGTCAAAGAAACGGGTGTGCTGAAAGGTTTCTCATTGGTAAAAGGAGTTTTTTTGCTGACAACTGCGTTGGCCAATCAGCCTTAACCATGCATAGCCTGTATATCATTACTTTAGACCAAAAGAAGATGGTGCGATGCTGTATATTACAGCTGAGGTTAATTATGGAAAAAATAAGGCGTTGATGCATTTAATGCACTCAAACCCGTCTCAGAGCTGTTTGTCATCTTACATTCCATACAATTGCTTAGTGACAAACATTAACTAAACAATTACACAAGAAACAAATACATTTAAGCACATATTTTGTGCTCAAAATAAGCCTAAAATGTTAAATAATTAGCTTAATTTGCAGATAAGATACATTTCAAAATATAGAAGACTTTATTAGTGAATATTATTATTATATAGCATAGGCTATATTCACAGAAAAATTTAAATCACAACATGAACATGCTATTAAAAATCAAATTTAGAAAAATACTTCTTAATAAAAATCTTTATATTGTATTACAACAGTATAGTAAATGTTGCATCATGGGAAGTTAAGGTTTTAAATCTGTGTATTTTTGCAAAATTCCCAAAAAAACATGTCTAAAAAACAATAAATAAAATTTATTTTTGTCTCATATTTGGTAATGTAATTGGATCGACTGACACCTAATTTAGGGAATTAGGTTGCTAGAATGCTTATTTCCCCTTGTGTATATATTGGCCTTGTGTTTTGTCAGTCATTGTTTGGTGTTAGGAGTTCACACAACTTTCTCTATTGTTTTCCTGTTTCTTTATTAAAATTCTCCTACATTTAGATCCTTGCCACAGGTTGATGTCTCCATTCCTGTTACAGCTTCATGACGTGGCAGACAAGATTCCTCTGGCCCTATGAAATTCATTTTATTGAAGAATGCATCAAAATATTTATTTGTATTGTAATAAATAATTGAATAGTATTTGTAAATGAATATTTTTCTCTCCTATGTGTTCTGAAATATATGCCCTTTTGTTTTCTGTTTCAGCCTTAAGCAAAACAGATGTATTGATGCCTTTTGAGGAGGACAGAAAACTTGAAGATCAATTCAGTTTAGTCAAAGTTTATTAAAAAAGACACTTGAACTACTTACTGTAATTTCAGATGTGCATCTTTTTTTTACACATTAGAGAAGAGTGAATCTCTTTCCACATGAATGACAGTGATACGGCTTCTCTCCAGTGTGGATCACTGCTTATTTTATTTTTATTTATTTATTTTTTACAGTATTTCTTTTCATTTTGGAGGGGTGAGTTTTGATAGCGTTAGTGACATATACAAAAAAAAACAAAAAAAAAAACAGAATGAAAATAAAAAACAATGCTTTTAACCACAGTGCCAGTACGCCTCAATCCATCATATTCATCCATATGGAATGATATTCTGGACATTATTCAAACGGAATTGCAAATTGTATTTGCAATTGCGTTTTCAATTTGTGGACGCATAAAATGTGACATAATGCAAATGCAAATCGCGCATTACCGTTTGCATTTTTGTTTAAGCGAACGCACAGTGACTGCCAAATTTAAAATGGAAATGCAAAGTCTGTTTGCATCTGTGTTTCCCATATCTTACGAGTATTGACCCATTCATATTTAAATAGCAATTTCAATTACCACGTCTGCTTTTTCACTTTCTCAGCGTCGCGTATGTAGCCAGCCAAAACTCAAATGGAATCGCAATTCCCTTTGTATTTCCATTTCCGATGCCTTACACGGAAACCTGTCAATCAGTGTCAAGGGTGGGATTATGTGTTCGTGTTGGGACGTGACGTCACTCACAGTCGACCGCATTTGGCGGACCATGCGTTCAATGGGTTTACGTAAAATGTGTTGATCAGAAGATCGGGCAGTTTTTATGTACAATTTTCATTTAATCAAAGTCAATCTTGATGATCAATGATTTTTAAGTGATTTCAGTATGAAATGGCTGGAGTCGACTAGTTAATATCAGTAATGTATTTGAGATTAGTATAGAGAGAAATTATGTCAATTTATCTGTAAACATAAAAACAATCTTAAAGGATAATCTATGATTTGTTGTTGACAAATAGTTGTTTTTTCAGGTGTGTTTGGTATTTACACAGATGAAGGAGTGATGATTCTGTCACTCTAAACACTGATGTTTCTGAAATAAAGAGAGATGATCTTGTAATGTGCACATTTAGGCTTCACCATTCTGAGATTCGTTTAGCAGACATCTATAAACAGATCATCTCTATATAATAAAAAAGAGAATAATGAAATATTCAGACTACAGAGCAGACAGGATCTCTGTGAATGCATTATTATTATTATTTATTTTAACATTGTATTCTTTGCGCTTTTATGTATTTTTGGAAAATAATCTTATCAGACAGACCGCAAGTCTAAAGTATCAAAGTTGCACAGATCACATGCCATGTTTTTTTCCAGTTATTTCTGAGATACTTTTGGCAAATCCTGATCTCATAGGTAATTTTGTCTTTTAAATGCGAACAACTTTATACAACATTTCAATGCCTGTACAGGTTAAGTTGGTTTGGATGTTTAGAATCATTGTGTTCTAGTTCTTTAAAATCTCTGACATTATACTGGTTATGTATTTGAATGCCGCTGGATACATGAATGTGTTAAAAGTGTGTCTTAAGGCTGGAATACACATTGCAACTTTTAAAATCTGAAGATATTTTAAAACATTTGTCATCACCAAGTCTGTAAATAGTTACAGATTAAAATGACTAAGGATCACATAGACTTTAAAGTCCTTCTGGACGCAACAAACTCACACATACGCCTCACTGCTACACTGATATCCTCCAACTGTATCAAATCAAAGTCTAAAGCTAAAACATCAGACTGTGTGTCCATCACTACACGATTTTATGTGAAATATATCAATAGAAATCTATACAGAAGTCATATACTCTATTCCAGCCTTTACACACACCAGTGCTGTATTTGGTGTGTTTCAAAGGAACTGGGTAATAATAATAATAATAATTCATTACATTTATATAGCGCTTTTCTGCTTTTCTAAGCACTCAAAGCGCACTACATTGTGAGGGGTGGTGTCTCCTCGTCCACCACCAGTGTGCAGCATCCACCTGGATGATGCGACGGCAGCCATAGTGCGCCAGAACGCCCACCACACACCAGCTTACTGGTGGAGAGGAGACAGAGTGATGAAGCCAATCAGTGTAAGGGGATGATTAAGAGGCCATGATGGTCGGAGACCAATGGGGAAATTTGGCCAGGATGCCGAGGTCACACCTCTACTCTTTTCGAACAACATCCTGGGATCTTTTTTTTTTTTTAATAACCACAGAGAGCCAGGACCTCGGTTTAACGTCTCATCCGAAAGACGGTGCTTTTTGACAATATAGTGTCCCCGTCACTATACCAGGGCGTTAGGACCCACACAGACCGCAGGGTGAGCACCCCCTGCTGGCCTCACTAACACCTCTTCCAACAGCAACCTAGTTTTCCCAGGAGGTCTCCCATCCAGGTACTGACCAGGCTCAACCCTGCTTAGCTTCAGTGGGCAACCAGTCTTGGGCTACAGGGTGATATGGCTGTGGCTACAGTATGGACCCAGTCAAGAAGTGAAGCTAAACTGTCTTCTTGGGAAGGTTTTATGTAAAGTTACATAAAACCTTCTTGGGAAGGTTTTATGTAACTTACTCTTTCTGAAGATTAACATGAGGTTAAGAAAGCTAAGACCATAGGATCGCATGAGGGAAGAAAGCTTAGAAAAGTTAAACAACCAGCAAGATTGAGAAATCATAACATGCATAATATATAATGAGTCCAAATCCATTCACTGCTGTAGGATATGTGTGTAATCACTGTGCTGAGGCCTTCCTCTGTTGGACTGTTTGTGAGACTTAATGATGTTTAGCCTGGTAATGCACTTTAGGCGAAGGATGACTTCACTAATATTTTGAGCTGAACTGTGTTAAATGTGCAGTAACTCTACTGGGGAATGTATTGGGAAAATGCTACTCTGCTCACTTTCTTAATTTGATAGCTACTCGATTTTTTTACTCACATACGCTGCTCTTTTCTTATTATTTATTTTGCCATGCACAAAGGTGTATGTGTATGCTGGTAAAAAAACAAAAAAAAAACACTTATAGTGAAACATTCTATCTGTACTGATTGTTATTATGTTCTAACTCCCAACTACATACAATTAACTCTGTTCATCTCAATGCCATTTAAGAGGATGAAAAAGTGTTAAATGTAATCTGGAGAGCACAGGTGGAGAAAAACAGGGAACAAAGACTTCTAAAACCAGTTCACTTTTTCATCTATCAGTCTAGATTTAGGAAGTAGCTACACTTTTTATTCAGGAAGTCGCTCTGCTTTGTCTGAAGTGACTCTCGACATTTCTATTACAATGTCCTCTCATCTGTGTGTTCTGATCCTGTTTGTTCTGTGTGGTGAGAAACTCTTAATATTTCCAGTAAATGCGGAGCATGTAATCACAAATGCTTTTCCACAAGATATTAACCAATAAATATGGTTTACGCTTTTAATCATGCTTTATTAAGCTCCAGTAAATGTGATTATATTAAGTCTCTGTCTGATAATAATGTGTTTTCATATGTTCTCCAGGTGTGTTCGGTGCTGACACAGATGAAGTGAAGTCAGTATCAGTGCTGGAGGGAGATTCTGTCAGTCTAAACACTGATGTTACTGAAGTACAGAGAGATGATCAGATACTGTGGACGTTTGGACCTAAAGAGACTCGTATAGCTGAACTCTATAAGCACAGCATTGATATGTTTAGCAGTAATGAGATATTTGGAGACAGACTGCAGATGGACTCTTTCACTGGATCTCTGACCATCAGAAACATCAGAACCACAGACTCTGGACTTTATAAACGACAGATCCGCAGCCACCGAGGAAACTCAGACAAGACATTCAATGTTACTGTCTATGGTAAGACCAATATGACTTCAAATCTTGTATAAATGGATGTAAAGCTTATAATTGATCAATCAGGAATATAACACTATAAAAATAAAGGTTTGTAAAAATTACAATGCATTTTCCCATCTGCTTTTATTTTGCACCAGCAAACTGTAATCCAATAAATCCCTTCTTTGTTATTAGGAAAGAAAAGTATGTAGTGGACCAAAAATTGTTTTTCAGGGGGCCATCTACAGTATATAAGCAAAGGACATGCATTCTTGCTCTGGTGTATTACTTACATTTTTACACATGCATTTACTGTAGCAATTATATTACTGCCAGTCCTTTACAGGCAATAAAATATAGACTGTCTGTATATGAAAAACATAAATGAACAAATAACTTGGCTGTAAAGTGTAATTACTGAAGTACATACACTGAACATTTTTACTGTAAACATAAATGTTCCAAAGTGGCCAGTTTTGAGCATTTTGGTTTGGAACGACCCTTCAATGATATTAAATTACTATTTATAGTTATTAATAAACATTATCTGCATTTGGATCCTACTTTCCCTTGTGCCTGTGTTTGCTTGCATTACAATAATACACTTATATTTAATTTGCATGTTTTCCAGCTCATCTGTCTGTTCCTGTCATTACCGGAGACTTTTGTTCCTTCTCATCAGGATCACCAGAGTCTAAATGTTCATTGTTGTGTTCAGTGGTGAATGTGAGTGATGCGAGTCTCTCCTGGTTCAAAGGAAACAGTTTATTGTCTAGCATCAGTCTGTCTGATCTCAGCATCAGTCTCTCTCTACCTCTGGAGGTGGAATATCAGGATAAAAACACCTACAGCTGTGTGCTCAACAATCCCATCAGCAACCAGACTCAACATCTGGACATCAGTCAAATCTGTCAGCCATGTCCAGGTATGGCAGTGGTGATATTAGTGATTATAATTAGTGATTAAGTATATTCTTCAAGCTTTCTAACCATGTCAGTTTTGCTGGACATGTTCAGGTACATCAGCAGCAATATTTTCAACATATTCTCTTTCTAAATGTGCAGTTTATAGCATCCGGATGAAGTTCGACTGAAAGGATTGACCATTTTCTCTTTATTAATTACAGATGTGGCTGTGCCTTTCTTTTTTATGCTACTTATAAGCGTTTGTGTGCTGCTGCTGTTCATTTCTTCATATGTGTTTTACTGGTGCTGCAGGGAATGCAACCAAGAAAAACCAGACGGCAAGTATTACAACAACTGACATGACAAAATAATTTATGTGCAAAAGTTATAAAACTGATGTTTTTACATTTTTATTATTATTTTTAAATTCATATTGTAAGTTGTAAATTGTATACTTATTATTATACAATTTGCAATGTATTGTATACATGAGAAACAACAGAAATCAGCACCTGATGATAAATTCACTCAACATCTGCATGTGTTTGTGTTTATAGATGAGAAATGTCTGTCAGAATACACACAGATCATCTACCGTCTGCAGATCACTGATCATCACCCATAATACACCACAACTCATCAGGACTGATTTATGATTTCATTTCACAGTTATGGTGAAGCATCATGTTCATCTGCTTCCAAAGATAAAACTCAACTGAGCTGCAACATGAGTTATTATATAGTTTATCATTCACATACACACTTGGTATTAATAAATCACCAAAAGCCTAAAAGAACAACATGCAGGTTAACAAGATTACAGATTTATAATTTAACATTACATAAAAATGTAAAATTAATTTGATATAGTGAAATGAAAAAAGTTCAACATATAATTTAAAGTCAGTTACAGATGAATCTACCCTATTAAATATGATTTGTGCTAAAACAGTGTCACAGACACATGATAGTCCTGAGATTAGTTTAAAAAGTTTTATGTTTTATTAAATAGCCTATGTTTTAATGTTTCAGTTAAATATCTCAGCATTAATCTATTGTATTTTAATCAATATTGTGTCAAATGTTCTGCAAGATATTTGAAAGATCATATGGAGTGTGTGATCTGGCACATGTTCACTTCGAGTCAGATCTTGTGTTATTTAGGTCAATAAATGTGGCGTCTGAGCTGTGAGAATGTGGTTTAATGTGCTGCGAGGATCTTCAGCTGAAGCACAGTGTTAGATGATGTGTGTTTGTGTATTTTCATGTACATGTGAGTGTGAAATGTGGCCAGTTTTGCGCGAGTAGCTATTTATAGGTGTGTCTGCATGGAAGTTTATATGTATGCGCGAGTGTTTTATGGATGTGTATGCGCGCGCATCGAGTTTATATGTATGTGCGAATGTTTATAGGTGTGTCTGCATGGAAGTTTATATGTATGCGCGAGTATTTATAGGTGTGTCTGCATGGAAGTTTATTTGTATGTTCGAGTGTTTTATGGATGTGTATGCGCGCGCATCGAGTTTATATGTATGTGCGAATGTTTATAGGTGTGTCTGCATGGAAGTTTATATGTATGCGCGAGTATTTATAGGTGTGTCTGCATTAGGGTGACCACCTGGCAATAGATCTGTTGCGGGACAGTAGATGTGATTTTGCGGGACAATGCGGGACACGTGTGAGACAGATACATTTACTACTGTTATGTTATTTAAATACTGATTTACATTACATCCATTGTCTTGTGTGCCGATTTATGTTTCTGCCGATGGATGCCCATTGCCCACACTCCAAGTTGCGCTTCTGGCAACATTAAATCCAGGAGAGAGTATAAGTTTTGAGCTTGCACACGTAGCCCTAATGTCTGATCGAGAGAGGGCGCGCATCTGTTTTGTGTGAGAGTGAAGAGAATCCTGCAAACAGAGACATTTGTTGCATTCTCGCATTACAAGAATGCGCTCTGGACACTTTTCATTAAAATAACGCCAAAGAAACCGCCTCAAATGAACTATTAAAATGAGAAGAAAGTCGTGTCTGAAAGCTGCAACCGTTTTTTTTTTTTTCAATGAAAGGAGAATATGGTGTTTTTCCGTGTGCGCTCCACCATTTCCGTCGGTGGTGCTCGAGCCCCTGATGAGGTCCGCACATCCTTTGTGCCGTCCACGCAGTCGTCATCTGCGGAAAACTCCCTGTCTACGACTGTGTGGGTTGGTTATTTTCTTAGCTAGAACATGAGGACTGCGCAAATTGGGTTTTAAATGCCAGTCAGTTTTTAATGTATTTCTTATTTTGGTATTTCAGTTTCTGGGATGAAAAAAAAAAACATACAGAATACATAATTGAAATGCTGGACGCACCTTACCTCTTGCAGGAAGCGGTACAAAGCTCCCAATTTCGGGACGGTCCCGCAAAATGCGGGACGGGTGGTCACCCTAGTCTGCATGGAAGTTTATATGTATGCGCGAGTGTTTTATGGATGTGTATGCGCGCGCATCGAGTTTATATGTATGTGCGAATGTTTATATGTGTGTCTGCATGGAAGTTTATTTGTATGCGCGAGTGTTTTATGGATGTGTATGCGCGCGCATCGAGTTTATATGTATGTGCGAATGTTTATAGGTGTGTCTGCATGGAAGTTTATATGTATGCGCGAGTAGCTATTTATAGGTGTGTCTGCATGGAAGTTTATATGTATGCGCGAGTAGCTATTTATAGGTGTGTCTGCATGGAAGTTTATATGTATGCGCGAGTAGCTATTTATAGGTGTGTCTGCATGGAAGTTTATATGTATGCACGAGTGTTTTATGGATGTGTATGCGCGCGCATCGAGTTTATATGTATGTGCGAATGTTTATAGGTGTGTCTGCATGGAAGTTTATTTGTATGCGCGAGTGTTTTATGGATGTGTATGCGCGCATCGAGTTTATATGTATGTGCGAATGTTTATAGGTGTGTCTGCATGGAAGTTTATTTGTATGCGCGAGTAGCTATTTATAGGTGTGTCTGCATGGAAGTTTATATGTATGCGCGAGTATTTATAGGTGTGTCTGCATGGAAGTTTATATGTATGCGCGAGTTTTTTATGGATGTGTATGCGCGCGCATCGAGTTTATATGTATGTGCGAATGTTTATAGGTGTGTCTGCATGGAAGTTTATATGTATGCGCGAGTATTTATAGGTGTGTCTGCATGGAAGTTTATTTGTATGCGCGAGTGTTTTATGGATGTGTATGCGCGCGCATCAAGTTTATATGTATGTGCGAATGTTTATAGGTGTGTCTGCATGGAAGTTTATATGTATGCGCGAGTATTTATAGGTGTGTCTGCATGGAAGTTTATTTGTATGCGCGAGTGTTTTATGGATGTGTATGCGCGCATCGAGTTTATATGTATGTGCGAATGTTTATAGGTGTGTCTGCATGGAAGTTTATTTGTATGCGCGAGTGTTTTATGGATGTGTATGCGCGCATCGAGTTTATATGTATGCGCGAGTATTTATAGGTGTGTCTGCATTAGGGTGACCACCTGGCAATAGATCTGTTGCGGGACAGTAGATGTGATTTTGCGGGACAATGCGGGACACGTGTGAGACAGATACATTTACTACTGTTATGTTATTTAAATACTGATTTACATTACATCCGTTGTCTTGTGTGCCGATTTATGTTTCTGCCGATGGATGCCCATTGCCCACACTCCAAGTTGCGCTTCTGGCAACATTAAATCCAGGAGAGAGTATAAGTTTTGAGCTTGCACACGTAGCCCTAATGTCTGATCGAGAGAGAGCGCGCATCTGTTTTGTGTGAGAGTGAAGAGAATCCTGCAAACAGAGACATTTGTTGCATTCTCGCATTACAAGAATGCGCTCTGGACACTTTTCATTAAAATAACGCCATAGAAACCGCCTCAAATGAACTATTAAAATGAGAAGAAAGTCGTGTCTGAAAGCTGCAACCGTTTTTTTTTTTCAATGAAAGGAGAATATCGTGTTTTTCCGTGTGCGCTCCACCATTTCCGTCGGTGGTGCTCGGGCCCTTGATGAGGTCCGCACATCCTTTGTGCCGTCCACGCAGTCGTCATCTGCGGAAAACTCCCTGTCTACGACTGTGTGGGTTGGTTATTTTCTTAGCTAGAACATGAGGACTGCGCAAATGGGGTTTTAAATGCCAGTCAGTTTTTAATGTATTTCTTATTTTGGTATTTAAGTTTCTGGGATGAAAAAAAAAAACTTACAGAATACATAATTGAAATGCGGGACGCACCTTACCTCTTGCAGGAAGCGGTACAAAGCTCCCAATTTCGGGACGGTCCCGCAAAATGCGGGACGGGTGGTCACCCTAGTCTGCATGGAAGTTTATATGTATGCACGAGTGTTTTATGGATGTGTATGCGCGCGCATCGAGTTTATATGTATGTGCGAATGTTTATAGGTGTGTCTGCATGGAAGTTTATATGTATGCGGGAGTAGCTATTTATAGGTGTGTCTGCATGGAAGTTTATATGTATGCGCGAGTAGCTATTTATAGGTGTGTCTGCATGGAAGTTTATATGTATGCGCTAGTAGCTATTTATAGGTGTGTCTGCATGGAAGTTTATATGTATGCGCGAGTTTTTTATGGATGTGTATGCGCGCGCATCGAGTTTATATGTATGCGCGAGTATTTATAGGTGTGTCTGCATGGAAGTTTATTTGTATGTGCGAGTGTTTTATGGATGTGTATGCGCGCGCATCGAGTTTATATGTATGTGCGAATGTTTATAGGTTTGTCTGCATGGAAGTTTATTTGTATGCGCGAGTGTTTTATGGATGTGTATGCGCGCATCGAGTTTATATGTATGCACGAGTATTTATAGGTGTGTCTGCATTAGGGTGACCACCTGGCAATAGATCTGTTGCGGGACAGTAGATGTGATTTTGCGGGACAATGCGGGACACGTGTGAGACAGATACATTTACTACTGTTATGTTATTTAAATACTGATTTACATTACATCCGTTGTCTTGTGTGCCGATTTATGTTTCTGCCGATGGATGCCCATTGCCCACACTCCAATTTGCGCTTCTGGCAACATTAAATCCAGGAGAGAGTATAAGTTTTGAGCTTGCACACGTAGCCCTAATGTCTGATCGAGAGAGAGCGCGCATCTGTTTTGTGTGAGAGTGTAGAGAATCCTGCAAACAGAGACATTTGTTGCATTCTCGCATTACAAGAATGCGCTCTGGACACTTTTCATTAAAATAACGCCATAGAAACCGCCTCAAATGAACTATTAAAATGAGAAGAAAGTCGTGTCTGAAAGCTGCAACCGTTTTTTTTTTTTTTCAATGAAAGGAGAATCTCGTGTTTTTCCGTGTGCGCTCCACCATTTCCGATGAGGTCCGCACATCCTTTGTGCCGTCCACGCAGTCGTCATCTGCGGAAAACTCCCTGTCTACAACTGTGTGGGTTGGTTATTTTCTTAGCTAGAACATGAGGACTGCGCAAATGGGGTTTTAAATGCCAGTCAGTTTTTAATGTATTTCTTATTTTGGTATTTCAGTTTCTGGGATGAAAAAAAAAACATACAGAATACATAATTGAAATGCGGGACGCACCTTACCTCTTGCAGGAAGCGGTACAAAGCTCCCAATTTCGGGACGGTCCCGCAAAATGCGGGACGGGTGGTCACCCTAGTCTGCATGGAAGTTTATATGTATGCGCGAGTGTTTTATGGATGTGTATGCGCGCGCATCGAGTTTATATGTATGTGCGAATGTTTATAGGTGTGTCTGCATGGAAGTTTATATGTATGCGCGAGTATTTATAGGTGTGTCTGCATGGAAGTTTATTTGTATGCGCGAGTGTTTTATGGATGTGTATGCGCGCATCGAGTTTATATGTATGTGCGAATGTTTATAGGTGTGTCTGCATGGAAGTTTATATGTATGCGCGAGTAGCTATTTATAGGTGTGTCTGCATGGAAGTTTATATGTATGCGCGAGTGTTTTATGGATGTGTATGCGCGCGCATCGAGTTTATATGTATGTGCGAATGTTTATAGGTGTGTCTGCATGGAAGTTTATATGTATGCGCGAGTAGCTATTTATAGGTGTGTCTGCATGGAAGTTTATATGTATGCGGGAGTGTTTTATGGATGTGTATGCGCGCGCATGGAGTTTATATGTATGTGCGAATGTTTATAGGTGTGTCTGCATGGAAGTTTATATGTATGCGCGAGTAGCTATTTATAGGTGTGTCTGCATGGAAGTTTATATGTATGCGCGAGTTTTTTATGGATGTGTATGCGCGCGCATCGAGTTTATATGTATGTGCGAATGTTTATAGGTGTGTCTGCATGGAAGTTTATATGTATGCGCGAGTATTTATAGGTGTGTCTGCATGGAAGTTTATATGTATGCGCGAGTGTTTTATGGATGTGTATGCGCGCATCGAGTTTATATGTATGCGCGAGTATTTATAGGTGTGTCTGCATGGAAGTTTATTTGTATGCGCGAGTGTTTTATGGATGTGTATGCGCGCATCGAGTTTATATGTATGTGCGAATGTTTATAGGTGTGTCTGCATTGAAGTTTATATGTATGCGCGAGTATTTATAGGTGTGTCTGCATGGAAGTTTATTTGTATGCGCGAGTGTTTTATGGATGTGTATGCGCGCATCGAGTTTATTTGTATGCGCGAGTATTTATAGGTGTGTCTGCATTAGGGTGACCACCTGGCAATAGATCTGTTGCGGGACAGTAGATGTGATTTTGCGGGACAATGCGGGACACGTGTGAGACAGATACATTTACTACTGTTATGTTATTTAAATACTGATTTACATTACATCCGTTGTCTTGTGTGCCGATGTATGTTTCTGCCGATGGATGCCCATTGCCCACACTCCAAGTTGCGCTTCTGGCAACATTAAATCCTGGAGAGAGTATAAGTTTTGAGCTTGCACACGTAGCCCTAATGTCTGATCGAGAGAGAGCGCGCATCTGTTTTGTGTGAGAGTGAAGAGAATCCTGCAAACAGAGACATTTGTTGCATTCTCGCATTACAAGAATGCGCTCTGGACACTTTTCATTAAAATAACGCCATAGAAATCTCCTCAAATGAACTATTAAAATGAGAAGAAAGTCGTGTCTGAAAGCTGCAACCGTTTTTTTTTTTTCAATGAAAGGAGAATATCGTGTTTTTCCGTGTGCGCTCCACCATTTCCGTCGGTGGTGCTCGAGCCCTTGATGAGGTCCGCACATCCTTTGTGCCGTCCACGCAGTCGTCATCTGCGGAAAACTCCCTGTCTACGACTGTGTGGGTTGGTTATTTTCTTAGCTAGAACATGACGACTGCGCAAATGGGGTTTTAAATGCCAGTCAGTTTTTAATGTATTTCTTATTTTGATATTTCAGTTTCTGGGATGAAAAAAAAAAAACATACAGAATACATAATTGAAATGCGGGACGCACCTTACCTCTTGCAGGAAGCGGTACAAAGCTCCCAATTTCGGGACTGCAAAATGCGGGACGGGTGGTCACCCTAGTCTGCATGGAAGTTTATATGTATGCGGGAGTGTTTTATGGATGTGTATGCTCGCGCATCGAGTTTATATGTATGTGCGAATGTTTATAGGTGTGTCTGCATGGAAGTTTATATGTATGCGCGAGTAGCTATTTATAGGTGTGTCTGCATGGAAGTTTATATGTATGCGCGAGTGTTTTATGGATGTGTATGCGCGCGCATCGAGTTTATATGTATGTGCGAATGTTTATAGGTGTGTCTGCATGGAAGTTTATATGTATGCACGAGTATTTATAGGTTTGTCTGCATGGAAGTTTATTTGTATGCTCCAGTGTTTTATGGCTGTGTATGTGCGCGCATCGAGTTTATATGTATGCGCGAGTATTTATATGTGTGTCTGCATGGAAGTTTATTTGTATGCGCGAGTGTTTTATGGATGTGTATGCGCGCGCATCGAGTTTATATGTATGTGCGAATGTGCGAGTAGCTATTTATAGGTGTGTCTGCATGGAAGTTTATATGTATGCGCGAGTAGCTATTTATAGGTGTGTCTGCATGGAAGTTTATATGTATGCGTGAGTAGCTATTTATAGGTGTGTCTGCATGGAAGTTTATATGTATGCGCGAGTGTTTTATGGATGTGTATGCGCGTGCATCGAGTTTACATGTATGTGCGAATGTTTATAGGTGTGTCTGCATGGAAGTTTATTTGTATGCGCGAGTGCTTTATGGATGTGTATGCGCGCGCATCGAGTTTATATGTATGTGCGAATGTTTATAGGTGTGTCTGCATGGAAGTTTATATGTATGCGCGAGTGTTTTATGGATGTGTATGCGCGCATCGAGTTCATATGTATGCGCGAATGTTTATAGGTGTGTCTGCATGGAAGTTTATTTGTATGCGCGAGTGTTTTATGGATGTGTATGCGCGCATCGTGTTTATATGTATGTGCGAATGTTTATAGGTGTGTCTGCATGGAAGTTTATATGTATGCGCGAGTAGCTATAGGTGTGTCTGCATTAGGGTGACCACCTGACAATAGATCTGTTGCGGGACAGTAGATGTGATTTTGCGGGACAATGCGGGACACGTGTGAGACAGATACATTTACTACTGTTATGTTATTTAAATACTGATTTACATTACATCCGTTGTCTTGTGTGCCGATTTATGTTTCTGCCGATGGATGCCCATTGCCCACACTCCAAGTTGCGCTTCTGGCAACATTAAATCCAGGAGAGAGTATAAGTTTTGAGCTTGCACACGTAGCCCTAATGTCTGATCGAGAGAGAGCGCGCATCTGTTTTGTGTGAGAGTGAAGAGAATCCTGCAAACAGAGACATTTGTTGCATTCTCGCATTACAAGAATGCGCTCTGGACACTTTTCATTAAAATAACGCCATAGAAACCGCCTCAAATGAACTATTAAAATGAGAAGAAAGTCGTGTCTGAAAGCTGCAACCGTTTTTTTTTTTTCAATGAAAGGAGAATATCGTGTTTTTCCGTGTGCGCTCCACCATTTCCGTCGGTGGTGCTCGAGCCCTTGATGAGGTCCGCACATCCTTTGTGCCGTCCACGCAGTCGTCATCTGCGGAAAACTCCCTGTCTACGACTGTGTGGGTTGGTTATTTTCTTAGCTAGAACATGAGGACTGCGCAAATGGGGTTTTAAATGCCAGTCAGTTTTTAATGTATTTCTTATTTTGGTATTTCAGTTTCTGGGATGAAAAAAAAAACATACAGAATACATAATTGAAATGCGGGACGCACTTTATCTCTTGCAGGAAGCGGTACAAAGCTCCCAATTTCGGGACGGTCCCGCAAAATGCGGGACGGGTGGTCACCCTAGTCTGCATGGAAGTTTATATGTATGCGCGAGTGTTTTATGGATGTGTATGCGCGCGCATCGAGTTTATATGTATGTGCGAATGTTTATATGTATGTGCGAATGTTTATAGGTGTGTCTGCATGGAAGTTTATATGTATGCGCGAGTATTTATAGGTGTGTCTGCATGGAAGTTTATATGTATGCGCGAGTATTTATAGGTGTGTCTGCATGGAAGTTTATATGTATGCGCGAGTAGCTATTTATAGGTGTGTCTGCATGGAAGTTTATATGTATGCGCGAGTGTTTTATGGATGTGTATGCGCGCGCATCGAGTTTATATGTATGTGCGAATGTTTATAGGTGTGTCTGCATGGAAGTTTATATGTATGCGCGAGTAGCTATTTATAGGTGTGTCTGCATGGAAGTTTATATGTATGCGCGAGTGTTTTATGGATGTGTATGCGCGCGCATCGAGTTTATATGTATGTGCGAATGTTTATAGGTGTGTTTGCATGGAAGTTTATATGTATGCGCGAGTAGCTATTTATAGGTGTGTCTGCATGGAAGTTTATATGTATGCGCGAGTATTTATATGTGTGTCTGCATGGAAGTTTATTTGTATGTTCGAGTGTTTTATGGATGTGTATGCGCGCGCATCGAGTTTATATGTATGTGCGAATGTTTATAGGTGTGTCTGCATGGAAGTTTATATGTATGCGCGAGTATTTATAGGTGTGTCTGCATGGAAGTTTATTTGTATGCGGGAGTGTTTTATGGATGTGTATGCGCGCGCATCGAGTTTATATGTATGTGCGAATGTTTATAGGTGTGTCTGCATGGAAGTTTATATGTATGCGCGAGCAGACGCAGGTCACGGATTTCACATACAACACAACAGATTTTAGTTTACATTAGTGATTGTTGACTTTGTTCATCTACTTCCTCTTAGCTCATTTCACTTAGAGAATGAGAGTATGCCTATTTCTGTGTAAAAGCACAGTTTTAGCTTTTAAATGCATTTCTGTTTGTCTGATGAGTTTTACTCATTTGTATTGATATTTTTCTCTGTCCATAACAGAAATCACTTCAGGATATGAACCGATATCTGATGGCTGTAAGCTTTAAGCACATGACACAATGATGATCAAGAGAGCTCAAACTATGCAGCACTTTTTTGTCACAATTAAGAATATCAGTCAAATTACACTAAAGAAATCGATAATACAAATGGTTATGAATATACATTTAATAGATACATTTCAGGGCTGCGCTTCTCAAAAGTATCGTAAGCCTAAGTACATCATAGACCCACTGCCACCAATGGAGCTACAATCAACTTAGGCTTACGATGCTTTTGGGAAACGCAGTCCTTGTTAATTAATTTTGTTCAGAAAAATCTCTTTAGGCGTTACATTTTAGTAAAACTACTGAACAATCTCTTTATATATAAATAAATCTGATTACAGTAGGCATTTTATAAGTTCAAAAGTTTAAAAAAAAAAGAGTTGTGAATGTCTGTTTTTAAAGTAGTGCATCAGTCTTGGTGGGACATGTTGAACTGTTATTGAGGTCAGTAAATTAGGGGTCTGAGCTCATGTGGTTTTATTGGTTAGATTGTGTGTGATAAATGTGCAATTTTAACATGTACTTAAAAAGAGACCATGCATTTTGAGGATAAATCTAAAACAATGTCTTACTTTATTTAGTTGCAGTGAATAAACAATGGTTCAAATCCATTTCCTGGTATCTGTTATTGCCATCACACTGTCCAATCCACACTGTAGCCCAGGGCTGTCCAAACTTGGTCCTGGAGGGCCGGTGTCCTGCAGAATTTAGCTCACACTTGCCTCAATACACCTGTCTGGAAGTTTCTAGCATGCTTAGTAATAGCCTGATTAGCTGCTTCAGGTGTGTTTGATTAGGGCTGGAGCTAAACTCTGCAGGACACCAGCCCTCCAGGACCGAGTTCGAAGACCCCTGCTGTAGCCTATATTTCCATGCATGCTACACTTCGCATGGTCAAGGACTGAATTCCAGTCCATTTTTTAATGCCCTTCACTCGCAAACTTGCCTCCGTCTCATTTCCTCGGATGTATGTCATTGATTATGTCACATGAGTGCTCACTACTGGCGGAACCCTTGGAATGGGCTGAATTGGAACGTCGTAAGCCCTTGATCACTTGTTTCAAACTAACACAGTGCCACCTAGTGGACAACAAAACTAATAAATGCCTGCTACATACAAACACAATCTGTATCAGTATTAGTGGTCCTTTCCTCTTGTTTTTCAGCTCCTCTAACCATTTCCATTGTCTCAGTGATTCTCAATCAGCATCCAGACTGAACATTTCAATGTTACTGAATTGTGTTGGCCATGTTAAGCTATAGGCTACATCAGACATATTTTCTACCTATTTTCTTTTTAAATGTGCTGTTCAGAGCAGGTCATCCTGTTGTTAAACTGTTGTCAGAAAAGCATGTCAGAATACTCACTTATCTATCCCCTTCAGGTGAGGGATCTGGCGTAGTTCACACTTATTATACATTCAGTACAATAGATTTCACTTAACATTTATGATGAATTATCCTTTCTCTTTTTTCATGTATTGTGTAAAATATTTCATTTCGGAAGTCATTCTCTGTTATATTGTGAGTGAAGCAGTACATGTTCATGTTTTCGAGTAAGACCTTGTGTTACTGCGGTCAGTAAATGTGCGTGAGCTGAATGCATGTGGTTTGAAATGCTGAGAGGATGTTCAGATAATGCACACAGTGATAGACGGTGTGTTTGTGTGTTCTTGAGAGTGAGAGGGGGCCAGTTTCTTCTCACAACCACAAATAATTCTTCTGAGAACCTGTTAGACTCAAACCTGTGATATATATCTGAAACGATGATGTTCTCTCATATGGGAGCTCTGTTCCTGTTTATCCTGTGTGGTAAGTAACTTTTCAGTATATTTTTAATCACTAAATATTCAGCATTTTGTATTAGGAAAACTTTTTTTTTTTTTTTTGCCTCGCTGTCAAGCTCCAGGAAATGATATTAAAAACCATTAACAGAGTGAAGATTTAGAGCACTGTGTTTATATGTAAAATACATTTTTGTTAGATCTGTTAATTATATTATGTCTCAGTCTGATAATAATATACTGTGTTTTATATGTATTTCAGGTGTGTTTGCCGATGAAATGAAGTCAGTATCGGTGACTGAGGGAGATTCTATCATGCTAAATACTGATATTAAAGTACAGAGTAAAGATATGCTATTGTGGATGTTTGGACCACAAGAGACTCGCATTGCTGAAATATATAATCAGAACATATTTATGTATGAGAGTAATGAGATATTTGGAGACAGACTCCAGATGGACAGTCAAACTGGATCTCTGACCATCAGAAACACCAGAACTGAACACTCTGGACTTTATAAACTACTGATCATCAGCAACAGAGGAACTTCAAACAAGAGATTCAGTGTCAGTGTCTACGGTGAGTAAAGTAATACTCTGATAATCTCATTTTAATATTAAACTGTTAATTAGTATGAGAAACCTTGTCTGTTTGTGCTATTGTTTCATCTTCCTTCTAGTCAGAACCATTCATTTTCAAACTTTAATATGCACACATAGTTAGACGTTGTCTTACTATTTTGTTAAATATATTTTGGAGAATCTGGAAAATAATATTTCTTTCCTTAATTATTTTCCAGCTTATCTGCCTGTTCCTGTCATCACTACAAACTGTTCAAAATGTTCTTCATCTGAAAGATCATCAGTGTCTAAATGTTCACTGGTGTGTTCAGTGGTGAATGTGAGTGATGTGACTCTCTCCTGGTACAAAGGAAACAGTTTATTGTCCAGCATCAGTGTGTCTGATCTCAGCATCAGTCTCTCTCTACCTCTGGAGGTGGAATATCAGGATAAAAACACCTACAGCTGTGTGCTCAACAATCCCATCAGCAACCAGACTCAACATCTGGACATCACTCAACTCTGTCACGTGTGTTCAGGTATGGCAGTGGTAATGTTAGTGCTCTTTACAGACCTGAAAGGGTTCAAATGCACACTAATATTTCCATGTTCTTCTGTTTCTTTCCTCAGACTCTGTTCAGTATTGTGGTTCTACTGAAGCTGGGATCCGATTGGTCATCTCTGCTCTGGTGGGCGTGGCTGCAGTTGCTGCTGTAGTTTATGACTTCAGATTTGGAAGAGTTCAGTAAAACAGAACATAACACCAGGGGGCGATGTTTTCAAATATAACAACATATGTATTAAATACAACACGTGTTAAATTTGATGCCAAGGTGTAAAAAAAACTTGAATCAACTGTTTTTGGTTAATTTTGGGTTGAATTTGGATTTGAGTCTCTGTTGTGATCAGCAACCGCGCCACAACATTATTTCCTTTTCTTAATTTGCGTTATCTAAAATATACAATGTTATATAAAAATATAGGAAGAAGGAAGAAAAAATTATTCTGAGTTTACACATAGAGAGAAAGAGAAACCTGATCACTTATGTTTCATTCACCTCTACCACATATAAGTGCAAAAAAGGCCTTTGAGGCAGATTTCAAAATTTCTGAAATTTAATAATAATAAATCTAATGACATAACTTTTTTCATTTTCTCTGTTAAAAAAAATAAAGCTCCAAAATAAATAAATACACAAATAAAATCTGATATGCTTGTTCACCTTCTTTATTTGAATATAAGGCCTATTCAAAATGCAAGTATGGGAATGAATACATAAAGCTGCCCCCTTGTGGTCCATGTAGGAGCATTAAATGCATTGTTCATTGGTGATAACTATGACCTGAGCATAAACAGTTAGTTCCTTTTCCTGTATATGAGACTGGCTGAACCAATGATGGGAGAAACAAAGCTTTTAGAAGCTCTGAATCAACTGAACCAATTGCTTTTGAAGCGGTCAAATATGTATTATGACACTTTTACAAAACAATTGCTAATGTTCTCATGAAAGTGTAATCTTTTAAATATGATCTATTAATTCAATACAATTAAATATGAAGGTTCTGTAAAATGTGTGTTTTATGAAATTATAGTGCTTATTTTGTGAGTTATTAGGCAGGGCTAATTAAGAGCAATTAAGTGTCATTCTCCTTACATTATACACGCATAAGTATTAAAATTCATTAAAAATGAGCCTGCAATATAAAACTGGCTGGAGATCAGTTAAAAACCATTAGACGCTTGTTTATGGTTCACCAAACAAAACCATTTAACAACAAAACCGGCGTAATTTTCAAATGTTTCGTAACCAGCTGATCTCTGTCGGACATGTTCAGATAAATCAGCATTAGAATTTATTCACCAAAGCATGGTTGTTAATAGTGTGCTGATTTATTTCCATATGATTCATAAAAGTTCACATCGTCACATATTTGTGCACAGAGTTGCAGAAAGTTACTTTTAAAAGTAATGCATTACAATATTGCTACTTCATATAACAATTTGCATTACTTTTTATGGAAAGTAATCCATTATGTTACTATTTCATTACTTTTTGTCACCTGGGCTAGGCTTGCTTATTTGTTTTGTTTTTTTAATAACAAAAAACCCCAAAATTTATATATTTTTGTACTTATGTACTTCTTATGTACTTATTATGTAAACTAAAGCAGTACACTAATGTAACCTAATATAAATTATACAGTAAATATTTATAAAAATGTGTTTGTGAAAGTGTGCGTATATAAAGTGTGTATATATAGCCTATATATAAACAACTTCTGAACTCAAAAGTCAGAAAAGTACCATTATATCTCACTTTCAAAGGAAACTGCATCTATTGTCAGGGTTTTTTTTATCACATGAGGCTCTTCGTGCACTTTGGCACACTAGCAGCTCAAGTTGAGCAGGTTTCAGTGAGGTTTGACGTTTTGTGCTAGATCAGTATCACTTTATGGTGTCTGGACTCAATCTTTGGCGTCCAGTGTGTTCTACGCACTTTACATGTATGGAGGATTTTACAACAATATGGAGGATTTTACACTTTAGCTTGAGAGTCTTAGAAAGCAGTGTGCATGGTTGGATTATTTCTTAAATTTCTGTTGTTCTCGCCACAAGAGTTTGAAATTTCAAGACACATTTGGAGGAATGTGATACCAAACACTGCTCTTCTCTGTCTGTGGATGTTTGTCACAAAATGTAAGTGGATTTTATTTAATTTCAATGAAACTGATATCTGATAAACCGACGTCAATTAAGTTGACGTAAAGCATGAATGCAAAGTGGACAAACAGATTTACTCTATTATACTTTATGTATTATTATACATTCATTGTACTCATCTTTGTTTATTGAATTTTTTTATAGGGCTTTAAAATATTTAGCAACATTTTGTTAAAATATGTTGGATAAAATCATCCCCCAAATGCATAATCGTATCGCTGAAATCTATAAATAGATCATCTCTATATATGATGATAAAGAGATTAATGAGAGATTCAGAGACAGACTACAGATAGATGAGCAGACAGGATCTCTGAACATCACAAACATCAACAAATTACACTCTGGACTTTATAAAGTACAGATCATCAATGGAGGAGTCAAATACAAGAGCTTTAGTCTTGCTGTCTATGGTGAGTAAACTGAATAAATCTTTTTATTAGTTTTATTGCTGCCTATGTGAGATAGTCTCATAAATTGACTTAATGACAAATGTATATCGCATTATGTATATCAAAACCTGTTGCATCAAGATACCATTGCCCCTGATGAATTATTCACTTTGTTCACTTTGATGATATGGTAGCAATAAACCGCTAAATATCTAAAAGAGCAAAAATCATGCACTTCAAATAGAAATTAAAATTGTTATAATAATTATATTATTTGACATTAATAATGTTATAAAACAGAAACATGTTCAAGATGTAGTTCATTGCAAATAAATATGCACTACATACTAAAACATGAAGTTGTGTTTAATAAAAGTGTCACTGACACACAAAGGTGTTTAAAATGTTAATAATAAATGTTTGATTTCTTGTGTGGATGTTTTATGTTTAAATGTGAATTTTTTAAAGTTCAAACGATAACACTTTAGATTAGAGAACACTATTATTATTATTAACTCGTTGCTTATTTACATGGATGTTACGAGCATATTGTCTGTTTATTAGTATTATAAAGCACATATTAATGCATTGTTCTTCGCCATCATGTTTTAGATCCCTTAATCCACTCCATACCTAAATTTAACAACTACCTTATAAACTAGTAAGCAGCAAATTAGGAGTCTGAGGGAGAACTTTTAGTTAATAGTGAGTATGTGTACCCTAATGTAAAGCATTACCATTTGTTCAGTATTTTCTCATTTAGAAGAAGTTGTTTTATTTCAGTCACTTATATAGCCATTTTGTCACAATATTGTGTGTGTGTGAACCAGAACATGTTGATGCTTTGGAGTCAGAGTGATATTGAGGTCATGTAGCGTCTGAGCTGTATGCATGTGGTTTAATGTGCTACGAGTATGTTCAGCTAATGCACACAGTGTTAGGTGAGCGTGTGAGATTACAACCACAAATTAACCTTCTGAAAGCCTGTCAGACTCAGAAATAACCTAAAATGAGAGTTTACTTATAAAGAGCAATCCAGAATGAAAAAATAATAATAATAATTGTACCCAGTATGTTTGAGATTCACTGTAAGAATATTTAGAGGAAGATAAAGAGTATATTGAACTTAGAACAAACATTGAACAAAGACCACTAAATCCAGTTCACGTTACATTTAGCAGTCTAGTTTTTGGAAGTAGCTCTCTTTTAAGTTGCTCTGTTGTTTCTCTCAGCTGGACATTTTTTGCAATGATGTTTTCTCATCTGTGTGCTCCTGTTTGTTCTGTGCAGCGAGAATCTCTTAATACTTTTTATTTATTAAATGTGGAGCATGCATTTCCACAAGAGATTAAAAAAGCTTGTTTTACCTTTTAGAAGTGAATGTTTAAGCTCCAGGAAATTATTAAGGAAATTAAGTCTCTGTCTGATAATAATGTGTTTTCATATGTTCTGCAGGTGTGTTCGGTGCTGATACAGATGAAATGTTGAATGTGAGTGATGTGACTCTCTCCTGGTTCAAAGGAAACAGTTTATTGTCCAGCATCAGTGTGTCTGATCTCAGCATCAGTCTCTCTCTACCTCTGGAGGTGGAATATCAGGATAAAAACACCTACAGCTGTGTTGTGGCTTATTCCTTCACCCACCAGACTAAACATCTCAGCATCACTGATCTCTGTCAGCCATGCTCAGGTCAGCAGCAACATTTTCAACACATTTTCTTTCTAAATGTGCAGTTCATTGCATTTGGATGAAGTTGCTTTGAAAGGACAGATCTCTGTCAGTCATGTACAGGTATATCAGCAGTAAATGCACTTTACAGACCTGAAAGAGTCAAAGTGCACTGTTTCCTTGTTCTTCTGTTTCAGACTCTTGTGGTTCTACTGAAGCTGTGATCCGATTGGTCATCTCTGCTGTGGTGGGCGGGACTACTGTTGCTGCTTATGATATCACATCTGGAAGAGCTCAGTAAGACAAGACATGAGGAGACACCAGGGGGTGATGCTTTCTAATCTAACTCCATGCATTACATCTGCTAATCAAAATGCACGAGTAAGATAAAAGTTTAGAAAACTATGAACAAATTATGCTTATGTTCTCTAATAAATAAAGCTCCTATTTGAAAATAAAGCACATTACAGAGAAACAAGGGACTGCTTGTGTAAATAAAGCTTTTATTCCCCTTTGAGGTCTATGTAGCATTAAATGTGTTTTTATTAGTCACTTCCTATCACATGGTCATCAACCGATAGTTCCTTTTTCTTGTTTGTAGAGAGTTTTGCAGTGATGACATGTTTTGGCCAACCCAGAAGTAAGCATGTTGATATAGGTACGTATTGCTGTGTTTTTATTATGTTGCTACAGGTGGTGGTTCAGAATTCAAATATCCGGTGTCTGGCCCTAAAAGTTAATGCTCTATCGTGTTGGAAATATGCCCTACGCCAAACCCAACCCTAAACCTACCCGATAGTGTTAACAAATGCAAAACTGGTATAAAAATGTATTTGTTGATGCAATTTCCGTGCTATTTCAACTTCCTTTTATGCAGATTTGAACTGTTTTGTCGAACCGTAGTTACACGGGAGTCGAACCGGAGCTAAGTATGGCTCCGTACTCCGTGAGCTACCGAACAAACTTACCGTCTGTGGAAACCCATAGATACGAGGCTGGATATGCGCGATGCTAACATTCAAAAGCACCAGTTTTCAAATCTCCCAGCATATTAATATTGTTTTGAAGTCGTAACATGATATTCTTAAAGTAGTTGTGCAAAAAATAAGCTTTATTAATCAAAACTCTGTAAATTTGTGTGAAATTTGTGCGTCTCGCTAAAAAGTGCACCCAGGTACGTAAATGCCATGAGACTAGGATATAAAAAATAGTTGAGCTTAAACTTATTTCAGACATTTAACCAAAAATGTATTAAAACACATACAAGCACACACAAAAAACTATTTCTCTCTAAGTTATAAGAATTTGCATAGATAATTTCAGTTGAAGCGGATTCACTTGCTTCGAATTCCACATAAATCCAGTTTTGTTAACAGCCTGCGAAATGTAAATAAGAACTCGTAATAGCACGATTTGCATAACTGATTTCATGTTCAGTTGACTTTGTGCAAATATCACAATCACAAAGACATAGGTAAATGTTTTCTTTGAGATGAAACTTATTTGTGTAATATAAATATAATTTGCCCGGGGGGGGGTACTATTATGTACACTAATATTAATACTACTATGTACCTTAAAGGGTAAATAAGGTAAGGAGGTGTACCTTTTGAAATGGTACCTTTTGAACCTTTTCTCTGGGAGTATGGAACTGCAGCTGCCAAAATCTTTGTTCAACTGACCTCAATATGAGTTTTCTTTTATAACAAAGGAAGTGAAAGTGCTGTGCAACTACTGAACATCAAATGCATAAAACCCCAAGTGTCCTCCTTCACCTATATGCACCTATTTTCATTCTTTCTTTTTTTTTGTAGGATAAGCATTGGTGCAAAGTCTAGCAAATGTGCAAAAAATAAAATAAAAAATTAAAACAAACAAACTGTTTAAAAACTTACAGTGCAAAATGTTTTGGAAGGTCAAAATTCAGTGTTCAATCATGTCCATTGTGATTATTAAATTTACCTTTAAATGTATATATTTTAAAATTGGTTCATATGTGTGACACATTAGGTACATTGTATAATTGTGATTTTAGTGCTTTCTGACAATGTCCCATTGTGTGATGGATTATGATTTCACGGTTTTTCGTGCCAAGTTTCAAAAGGATGTGGTTTGTAAGTGACAGACGAAGGAAATGCGAAGTCACATAACACACAAAATTCAAGTTTCCATTCTCTTAAAGGGATAGTTCACCCAAAAATGGACATTCTGTTATCATTTACTCACCATCGTGCTCTTATAAACCTGTATGACCCTCTTACTCCTGTAATGATATTTTGATAAATGTTTTTGTCGATGCATTGAAAGTCAAAGTTGGCCACTATTGTTTTGAACACCAATGACTTTCTTTGTATTGACAAAAACAAAATGTATAGACAAGAACAGACAACATGTTTATGTAAATGAAAATCACTGTTAAATGCATTACCTTTAAAATTAATTATTCTAATTCTTGTGAATTTTGCATGGCGCATATTTAATGTATATTTGTTTGATGGTTGGTTTGCAGATAGCAGAATAAACACTAGGTTCTTCATGATCTCTGACACACTTTCCAGCTCAGTGCTGAATCTAAGTGAGATGTTCTGTGCTCATTTCTAAGGGTGCATAGAAATACTTTAAAGGTACATATTAGTACCTAAAGTGTACATACCTTGTGGGGAAGTCGTGGCCTAATGGTTAGAGAGTCGGACTCGTAATCGGAAGGTTGCGAGTTCGAGCCCCCGGCCGGCAGGGATCGTAGGTGGGGGGAGTGCCCACTGCTCCGGGTGTGTGTTCACGGTGTGTGTGTGTGTGTGTGTGTGTGCATTTGTTCACTACTCACTGCTGTGTGTGTGCACTTGGATGGGTTAAATGCAGAGCACCAATTTCGAGTATGGGTAACCATACTTGACAATACGCCACGACTTCACGACGACTTCACGACTTTACCTTAATGGTACATATGTGTACCTTTTGAAAAGGTACTGCACCAGAGACAGCTTTTGTAACTTTTTTTTTTTTTTTTTTTTTTAAATGGGGGACGTGCATCGTGCAATGGGGGACGTGCAATACAAAAAAATGGGGGACGTGCAATACATTTTTTTTTAAATGTATGGGGGACGTGCATCGAGTGTGTGGACGGATGGTTTGGTGGGTTTAGCTGAAGGCCAGCTTGTGCCATCAGTGTAAACAATCTCACTGCATGATTATTTTTATAATATAAATACCTCAGTGTTTATGCAAAAACTCGCTTTGCAGTTCAGGATCTTCATCCTTCATCTGGAATTAACTAAAATATCTTAATTTGTTTAAAGTAAAACCCAAGGCTAAATAATTCTGTCAACAAAAACGTTTTAATATTAACAGAAGTAGGTTACGCTATATCTGTCATCTGGATCATTGTCCCCCTCAGACCTTATACCTGCTTCTTCATTTACATACTTGATTGATTTCTAAACATCCTAGGTTATAGGCTATATTTGATCAAAGAGTAGGAGAGATGCTGTCTGAGCTACAGGAAACACTGGTTTACTGTAAACTACTTTGCAAGTGTAAAAACTTTAGTTGTGTGAGAAAGGTGTAGTGTATGTACTTGTGTTTGCAAAACTAAAGGCGATTTAAAAAAAAAAAATAGTGCTTGTTTTACTCATCACATTTTCTCACAAAATAAACAAAGACATGATTCCTATCTTCCTCTGAGCCTGTTCACAACTATTTGTTTAATTCTCAGCCAATTTCCACATTTATGAATGAGTTTTATTGTTTTATGCCTAATCCTGATTTCTACTGTTTCCACTCCTTTGAAGACTGTACAATGTAAATGAGTTTTGTTGTTTTTACAGTAATATTACTGTATTCTCAACAGTTCTATATACTGTACAATTTGCATACAGTATGTTACTGTAGATTTTTAATGCATTCTTGGAAAATATTAGCCTACCGTAAAGCTAAATACAATATAAAATGACAGTTATTGTTATAGTGAAAGTATTTATATATAAAAGTTAAAAGTAGACCCTTGGTGTAAGATGACCCACCCAGAAGTAGCACAGATTGACCCACATGGCATGTTGTTACAAGAGTTGTTATTTTTAAATTGAATATCTACTGTAATTAATGGGCTTATTATTTAATATTTCCATGAATTAGGTGTACTTTAATTAAAACCAGTGTTAACTGACTGAAATCGTTACATTTCAGTTTAAAATGTTTTTATGACGACATATCTTTAAAAGATGGCCAATTAAATATGTAAATATTCATGTGCCTGTGTACAGGTTATGGAATCAATAAGTTTATATTTCAGATTAATCTCTTTTACTGGGTTTCTGCTTCCAAAAAATGTTATATTATATTATTATTATATTAGGCTATGCTATATTATATATTTAATTGCCCATATTTTAATTTAAGATATGTAATAACAGCAACTCTTTGAACAGGAATGTAATGATTTCACTTATTTAATTTTAAGCTTGTTTGCTACATTGTTCCTATAAGGGGGTATCGTTCTCTTTACCGCGTGCTTTCTACGTCACACACATGCACAGGCTAAGGTTACACTTAGCATACTAATTCAGTACGTTACAATGGCTTATTTTCGCGCAGTGTTTGTATTCATTTAATATTCTCATTTCTATTCCGTTGGTGACAAAGATCAATGATCAACCACTCCCATTACTGCAAGTCTGTAACGTAAGAGGGTGTTGTGTGTGTGTGTGTGTGTGTGTGTGTGTGTTTTGTGAAAGGAGCACCTGGATGCAGTCACACGCATGTGCGTTTTATGTTTGAGCTGTTAAAGGATATGTCTTACACGTTTGTCTGTTTTTGCTTATTGCTTTTAGATGGTAAGTTATAATTGTTTTCTATGGCTTCAGTTCATGTAGTCGTGCATGCTCTTCACATAAATGGGCACGCTAAGTGTAATCAGTCATATTTCTACAGCGGTCGTACTGCTATGCAGGGTACTTGACTGGATCCGTCGCATTAGGCTATTGATGTGGAAAATGCTTATTGTGACAATGGTAACTTTAATGAACTAAATAAAATATAACGGAAGTCGCTTTGGAAAAAGCGTCCGCCAGATGCATAAATGTTCAAACAAATATATATATATGTTCAGATAAAAGTAAGGAAAACCAAAACCACTTTTTTTGCAGAACATTAGAAAGTATCAGATTTCACTCGTTTTGCACAATATTTTGCAGATTTCAGGTTGTCAGATGCTCTCTCCCAGAATCAGAAATCAAGTTCATCAACAGTAAACAGTAAGTGTGAAATAATCAACTGTGAAAGTTGAATCAACTTCTTGACTTGTTAGGAAAGTTTATCACAGCCAAAGCTGCTCTTGACTGATTAACATTTTTAATACGATTTTTATGTGTGTGTGTGTGTGTGTGTGTGTGTGTGTGTGCATGTGTATGTGGTTTATGAGGACACAAATTTGTATAATGACATGGGTATGACAGAGGTATTACAATATGAAGGTGGTTTATGAGGACACTGCATATGTCCCCGTAATTCAAAAGGCTTAAAAAACATACTAAATGGTGTTTTTTGAAAATCTAAAAATGCACAAAGTCTCCTGTGAGGGCTAAGTTTAGGTGTAGGGCAATAGCACACACAGTTTGTTCATTATAAAAACCATTACGCCTATGGAGAGTCCCCATAAACCACAAAAACCAACATGTGTGTGTGTTTGTGTCGTTCCTGAATACTATACTGTATAAGACCTACCTGGAAAAAAAATAAAAATAAATTAAAGCTCTGTTTAGACTATTTGATTTGTATTTGTTCTATTGTATTTATTTGTTCTTGCAATAAAAAGCAGAAAAACTGGGAGAAACGTTTACTTTTTATACACATTTTGTTATATATTACATATAATTGACAAATCGAGAACATTCACACATTTTTCTACAAAATTATTGGATTAATATGAACATATTTTGCTCACTTAAGATAAGTAATGTAATAAATTATTTTATTCTGCCAAATTTGCTTTAAAAAGTTTGTTGTTTAACCCCACACTTGTGAGACCAGAGTTGCAGCCCTAAATGTGAGGATAATCAATACATTTGATGTATTTTATTAACGGATGTATTTTAATGTACAAAACATTTGGCAGAACTTCATATTACGGTCCTGTTCCCTGTGTACATACCACGTATTATGGCAATTACAATAACTGTAATAGTACTAACCCTGAACCCACCTCTAAACCTAACTTAATCTTAGTCACCTCGGTATGTTCTTGAATAAGTACACTGTAAGAACATGTGCTGTAAAATAAAGTGTAACCAAAAATTCTTATTTTTGAGAAATTATAACGGAATTTGGTCTTTTTTTTAAATAAACCCTGAAAGATATCTAAGATGATAATCTTTAATTTGTTGTTGTTGATGGTTTTGTTCCAGATGTGTTTGGTGCTGATACAGATGAAACACAGATGATATCAGTGATGGAGGGAGATTCTGTCACTTTAAACACTGATGTTACTGAAATACAGAGAGATGATCAGATTCTGTGGATGTTTAAACTCCAAAATTCAGAGACTCGTATAGCTGAAATCTATAAACAGATCATCTCTATATATGTTGATAAAGAGATTAATGAGAGATTCAGAGACAGACTACAGATAGATGAGCAGACAGGATCTCTGAACATCACAAACATCAATAAATTACACTCTGGACTTTATAAACTACAGATCATCAATGGAGGAGTCAAATACAAGAGCTTTAGTCTTGCAGTCTATGGTGAGTAAACTGAATAAATCATACTCTCCTGTCATAATAAAGGCAAACTGTCACGACACAGAGCGAGAACAGATGAGGGCTGGGTCCAAGATGCAGGTGAGTGCTATTTATTTATAACAAAAGGCCAACACGGCACAACAAACACATATAAAACATAAACAAGGCAGGTTAACAGGCAGGATCAGGCAAGACATGAAACATAAGACAATGCAACCAGCCAGAGAGACGGGTGCAGAGACACTTTATAGTTCATGGTGATCCGGATCAGCTGTGAGTGAACTGATTGTGTGAGACGCGTGTAATCATCCAGGTGAGTGCAATGTGAGTGTAATGAGATGCCAGGTGTGTGTGATCAAACAGGTGTATGTGCATAATCCAGTGAATAGAGTCCGGGGGAAAGGGGAATAGCGACCTCTAGCGGGGAAGGGCAAACCTGCAGCCCGGCCTCATGACAGTACCCCACCTCAAAGGAGCGGCTTCCAGACGCTCCATCCGTGATCCGTAGGGGGGTAGAACGGCAACACCGGGGGAGGGATGGTGGGCCAGGTCCGTGTGGAGGCAGAGAACCGGGAGACAGAGGCCGAGCCGCGTGCCAGGGCGGATCCGGAGGAATGGACCAGGGAGGCTCCAGCCCCACCAAAACCCCAGCAGACGGCCAGGGTGGGACCGGAGGGGCGAACCAGGCGGGCACTAGCACGCCCAGAGGTCCGAACAGAGCCAACAGCTTGGCAGGCAGCCCCGATGGTTCCGTCATGACTGAGAGCTGGGGTGGAACCGGCGGAGCAGGAAACTCCGGTGGAGCCGGCAGAGCGAGGAGCTTTGATGGAGCTGACAGACCTGGAAGCTCGGGTGAAGCCGGCAGAGCAAGGAGCCTGGGTGGCGCCGGCAGGGCAAGGAGCCTGGGTGGCGCCGGCAGGGCAAGGAGCCTGGGTGGCGCCGGCAGGGCAAGGAGCCTGGGTGGCGCCGGCAGGGCAAGGAGCCTGGGTGGCGCCGGCAGGGCAAGGAGTCTGGGTGGCGCCGGCAGGGCAAGGAGTCTGGGTGGCGCTGGCCCAGCCTCCTGGCCAACCGTGAGCTCCTGAATGGCCTCCTGGCCCTGTGGGGCATGGGAGGCTTTCCTCCGCCTCCTCCTCCGTTTCTGAGAGCGGAATACAGCGGCAACTTTGGCTGCCCCAAGGGGCGCAACTGCGGCATCCTCCGCCATCTCCGCTTCAGAAACCTTCTGAGCGTGCCCCGACGCTTCAGGAATCTTGTGAGCGGACACCGCCGCTTCGAAAGCCTCGTGAGCGTGTAACGACGCTTCGGAAATCTTGTGAGCGTGCCCCGACGCTTTGGAAGGCTTGTAATCGGGCACCGCCGCATCGGAAGCTTCGTGAACGTGCATTGCCACTTCGGAAGCCTCGAGAGCGTGCACCGACGCTTCTGAAATCTTGCGAGCGTGCACCGACGCTTTGGAAGGTTTGTAATCGGGCACCGCCACTTTAGAAGACTTGTGAGCAGATACTGTCGCTTTGGAGGAACCGCGAGCGGTCAATGCCGCTCGCACCGACATCAATGAAGGCTCCCACACACTGCGCCTTAGCTCCAAACACTCCAGACGTGGACCAGAGGCACTGAGCGCGGCCACCGCCATCTCCGCCACTAACTCCACTCTGAACGTTGAGCCGCTCAGCTGTAAAACCAAGTTGATGTAATCCTCCAACGACTTCTCTGGGTCCCAATATGGTACCCAAGACTTGAAGGATTCCGCCAGACCACCCCAGAAGAAGACCACCAGGCTCTCCCCATGAACCTCCGACTGTCGAGCCAATTTGGTGAACTCCCTGGCGTAATCCTCCATGCTCCGATCTCCCTGGCGGATGTTAAGCAACTTCCCCGCTGGACCCATTTCAGCTGGTTGCATTCTGTCACGACACAGAGCGAGAACAGATGAGGGCTGGGTCCAAGATGCAGGTGAGTGCTATTTATTTATAACAAAAGGCCAACACGGCACAACAAACACATATAAAACATAAACAAGGCAGGTTAACAGGCAGGATCAGGCAAGACATGAAACATAAGACAATGCAACCAGCCAGAGAGACGGGTGCAGAGACACTTTATAGTTCATGGTGATCCGGATCAGCTGTGAGTGAACTGATTGTGTGAGACGCGTGTAATCATCCAGGTGAGTGCAATGTGAGTGTAATGAGATGCCAGGTGTGTGTGATCAAACAGGTGTATGTGCATAATCCAGTGAATAGAGTCCGGGGGAAAGGGGAATAGCGACCTCTAGCGGGGAAGGGCAAACCTGCAGCCCGGCCTCATGACACAAACATGTCCAAATAAATCTGAATCTGGGCCGGAGATCAATTATTTTTAGATCTACGATTAAGGATCTTTACACACATCTCTTTCAATAATTGATTGTTTTTAAAATATTTATATTTCTTAGGTCTTCTGACTGTTCCTGTCATCAGTGATTCTCCTCAATACCCTTCAGTATCAGACAGATCATCACAGCAGAATTGTTCACTGCTGTGTTCAGTGGTGAATGTGAGTGATGTGAGTCTCTCCTGGTACAAAGGAAACAGTTTATTGTCCAGCATCAGTGTGTCTGATCTCAGCATCAGTCTCTCTCTACCTCTGGAGATTGAGTGTCTGGATGATTCATACAGCTGTGTTGTGGCTTATTCCTTCATCAACCAGACTAAACATCTCAACATCACTGATCTATGTCAGCCATGTTCAAGTACGTCAGCATTGGGGGTTTTTCACCAAACTATGTCTGTTAATACTGTTGTGCTGGTTTATCTCTAAATGATTCATAAAAGAACTCACATTGTCATATTTGCACCTGTGCTGTATCTTAGCACATAAACTACACTTTATTGTTGTAATCTGCATTATATATCTAAAAATGATAAAACATGATAAAATATAAATAAAAATGTTTTTAATACAGGAAATTAAATAAATATTTTTATCCAATTAAGTAAAGAATTGACAGATTAATCAATCATCGATCTACTTTTATTCCATCTTGAGTGAAGTCTGGTGAGATTAATTGACAGTAATGACTGATTTTGCCTTATTCGTCGCAGATGGTCCACATGTGGCTTTCATAGCTATAATTGCTGCTGCATTTCTGCTGCTAGTGATCTCAGTTGTAGCTGTGTGGATATTCTCTCGCTGCAGGAGCCACAAAGAAGCAGTACGAGAAGGCAAGTATTACCTGTTTAATCAATAGGAAAATAATCATTTTATGCAGTTATAGTGGTTTTTTATGTTGTAAATGTAATTTTACTAAACAGCTCGGACTACTGTGGAAGAGGTGGATTATATTGATGCAATATTTAACACAAACAGAGCTCAAGATTCGGTAAGATGTGTTTGTTATTCTCTGCACATTTATAGAAATGAAGTTGCAGCATGAATAATTTAAATAACTAGGCTTTTTCTTGTTGTGCTGATTCTTGTTTTTTTTCTTTCTTTCTTTTGTGGCCTGATAATAAAATCAGCCCTAAAAAAGTAAATTGTATTTTATCTTGTCTTAAGGATTTAAGATCTTGAATGATCACCCTCATGATCTGCTGTTAATTTAATGTGTTTTGGCTTCAGTTCTCCTGCGTCTCTGTGCATGTATTTACATGATCTTGAAGCTTTTCATTCCCTTTTTTGTGGGATTTGGTCTTCTCACAGTATTCATTTTCTCTATGTATGGTGTGTATTATTTTGTGTGTTTGTGCTACTTCAAATGCTATAAGCATTTAGTATCAGCACTGTTTTACTGTCTCTTCCTGATGCGTGTGTCTTTTCTTACAGGAGACTAATGGACAGAATCAGACAGAGTATTCAGAGGTGGTTTTCAGATGATGATCATTCAGACTGCATTATTATACAGCTCATCTTATTACAGGCCAGAGCATGTTGGGGCGTATGTCAGAATGTAACAAAGCTTCAAGCCTCAAAGTGTTTACTACAAATGAGTGTATTTAATCGTACTTGATGAAAAGAATTGAATCATTATAAGACAGAAAGACCAGAAGTCTATAGTATTCACAACAGACAAGTTCATGAGATGCTCCGTTAAGTCTTGTCAGCAGCTGCACAGCTTCATACCTTACACAGTATAATATCTTGTCTAGACTTGAATTTAGGTGGTTTGTGTTCAGTGTTATTTTCACACCCATCCACATGATTACTATATTAGCTCTATTTATGAACCAAGGGTCATGATGAACAGGACACAAATAGACCAAAACAAGGAAGAAGGATCAGAAAAAGAACCAGCATGAGCTACATAATGATCAGTTCTGGTGGGCCGGTGTTACACTCCAACCCCAATTAGACACGCCTGGACCAGCTAATCAAGCTCTTACTAGGCGTACTAGAAACGTCCCAGGCAGGTGCGTTGAGACAAGTTAGCTAAACTCCGCAGGACACCGGCCCTCCAGGACTGAGTTTGGACGCCCCTGCTCTATCTGCTGACTATTTGGGAGTTTTACATGCAGTATGATCAAGTCGGCCCCTGCTGGTAGATTCTAGCAATTACACCATCTCTGTGACAAAAAGCATGTCTTTATCTACCGACAGCCTTAAGAACTGAATTATCTGAGTATTCTGAAGAAGACAATTGAACAACCCAAAAAACTGTGCTAAAGCTAATATCATTAAAACATGTCATTTACATTTACTGCTGCCTGCCAGTGTTAGTACAATCAGTTAAAGATAGCAATCTTCTATTGTTTTGATTACCGATGTGCCAAATTTGGTGTATTTATACACTGCATCGTAGCATAATAATTACCATGCAACTCCAAACAAGTTTTATCTCAGTAGTATTCAGTAATAAGAGGACTGAGACTGGTTGCCCACTGAAGTTAAGCAGGGTTGATCTTGATTTTTATTTTTTGAAAGTATTGAAAATATTCACTGAAACTGTTATCATTTGTGTCGAAGCATTACTAGAATTTCTTGGCCTCAGCCTTTTTTTTTTGTGTAATTTCAGTGGCTGTAGAAGTGGTTTGTATTTGCTGAAAAATAAACACACACTCTGTACTGATTCATGTTTTTTTTTTCTTATGCCACAGTAATGCCCAAATACATAACATTTTCATATTTTTTTTTAATATATAGGCCAATAATATCAGAATCAGACATTATTTTTGGGTCATGTGATTGGATTCTGTTTCTCTATGTGGTAAACAGTCTGTTGGTGTCACAGGATGTGGTTTGTAAGTGAGATATGAGGAAGCATTAAGTGAGAAAACAGATTATTCTTGAATCTGTTGTTCATTGTTTCGGACACATTTAAGAAAATATGATGTCAAATCCTGCTGTTTTCTCTCTATTTGTGTTTGTCACAAACTGTAAGTGATTTTTTTAATTTTCCTTTTTACTGAATTCAGATTAGAATTCACATGTATATAAAATTAAGCTTGACATTTTTATTTGTTTGGCTTGTTTAGATAAGATAAATGTGGCATATGATTAGTTCACTTCATGCCTGAATATTAATTTGCATTGAACATCTTTAGTTTTTCTGAAAAAAAAACTGTGTTTCAGGTGTGTTTGTTGCTGTGACAGATGAAGTGAAGTCAGTATCAGTGCTGGAGGGAGATTCTGTCGCTCTAAACACTGATGTTACTGAAGTACAGAGAGATGATATGATTCTGTGGACATTTGGACCTCAAAACACTCGAGTAGCTGAAATCATTAAAAGAGACCAAATAAACTTTATTTTTGTGAGTAATGATGGGAGTTTCAGAGACAAACTTAAGTTGAACAATCAAACTGGATCTCTGACCATCAGAAACATCAGATCTGAACACAGTGGACTTTATAAACTGACCATGATCATAAGTAAAAAAACCTCATTGAAGAGCTTCAGTGTTACTGTGTACGGTGAGTAAACTGTACTGTTACTGATGCTAGAACTGTTCATTACTTTTTAATTCTAGTTTGAACTCACAATGCTGTAAATGATATATGATGCCCAAAATACAACTGAAATTACCTACTAAATGTTAAAATAATATATGAAATATGCTCAAATGATCAATCATTGTTTTAGAGTAGATTTATAAGCATTCATTTCTTTCTCAGACTTGCATTTAAAATGTTGGTTTCTTTTTTATTAGCCGTGCAAGAAAACATCTGCGTCATTTTAATTTTATTATAGCTTGTTGATTGTAATACATACTTGGTCTTTCATGTTTTCCAGCTCCTTTTCCCCCTCCTGTCATCAGCAGTAGCTCTTCAAACTGTTCTTCATCATCAGGATCATCAGTGTCTAAATGTTCACTGCTATGTTCAGTGGTGAATGTGAGTGATGTGACTCTCTCCTGGTACAAAGGAAACAGTTTATTGTCCAGCATCAATGTGTCTGATCTCAGCATCAGTCTCTCTCTACCTCTGGAGGTGGAATATCAGGATAAAAACACCTACAGCTGTGTGCTCAACAATCCCATCAGCAACCAGACCACACATCTGGACATCAGTCAACTCTGTCACACATGTCCAGGTCAGTGATGTTACTTATCTGTTGCTCTTTGTAAGACTGAAGTGTCCTATTTATAGACTGACACTTAATATTATTTTGGCTGAATTTGGAACAGAAAGTTTTTCTCTCCATGTTCATTACAGAACAGGCCCAACAATCATATTTTATTCTGATGATAATATTCAGTGTGTGGCTGTTGGTGTTCATGTCTGCTGTTATGCTGATGTACTGTTGCTGCAGGAAATTGTGTCAATCACAACAAAAGGGCAAGTAACTGACAAAGCTTATTACTGAAGAATTTCTTAGCATTTTTGTCTTGTTTTCCATTCTAAATATGTAAACATACTTGAATCAAGACACAATTACCTGAGAAGCAAAATGACTTAAGATTTAAAGTTTTAAAGTCTTGTTTTATAAAAAAATGTTATGTCAAACATGATGTGTAGCTTTTGAGGATCTTGCAAAGTGCAAACACTTTTTCACACAGGGCCATGTGGGTTTGGATTTTGAAAAAACCCTTCATTTAAAAACTGCATGTTGTGTTTACTTGTGTTATCTTTGATTAATATTTAAATTTGTTTGATGATCTGAAACATTAAAGTGTGACAAACATGCAAAAAAATTAAAAATAAGGAAGGGGGCCAACACTTTTTCACACCACTGTATACCCATATATATATATATATACTCACGTGTCTATGTCTGTAGATCTGACAATCATAGAACAGCAAAACATGTCAGAATACACACAGATTATCTACTGCCTTCAGAAGGAAGATTTGCCAGGTCAGTAAACACTTTTATCTGATTGTGACTGATTTTTCTTTAAATATTACTTTATTAACTTTACAATTTCAGGGATAAATTAAGGTCTGTTAAGGTCTACTTCCTGTCAACACTGAATTTTATGTTTGTGATGTTGAATGTTTCTTTCATACAGATATGTGGACAGAACAGAGACAGCTGTTAACTATCGACACACAACGCAGTGAAACTCAGTTTATGATGAACTGAACATCTTGGAAAAATGTTTGTCCTGAAGAAGACCTCCTGTGTTTCTGATCATCACCAGAAGGCCTCATGTTTGAGCAGATGCATCATGATGATTCATTGTCTGCGGTGCTGATGGAGTCAAAGGAGATGAGCAGGTGTGCAGATGATTCATGGTTGTTTGACGGTGGGCTTCTGTAGATTACTGCAGTTGTTTTTATCTGATCTGAATCTACAGTTAAAGTGGAGAAAAGAACATCAAGATGAACATTAATCAGATGACATGTCCAAGAGCATCGTTTGGAAAATAATGACAATTTAGGCCGTTTTCAGTTTCACTAACCTGCTCAAAACTAGTTCAAATTAAAACATGATTTATCTAATGTATAATGAAGATTCTAAATATCTTTTTTTCATGTCTTCTCACCATTGAACCCTCATATGAAATGTTCCATTGAGTCATGTAACAGCTACTCTTTGTAGGACCTTGGTCTTTAATGTAGATGTAAGTTGAGTAGGACTGGAAAAACCCTCCCCTCACACATTCTCTTTGTGTTGATTGTCATGAGCGCAGACCAGATGGAGTTTGGTGTGTTTATAGGTTAATTAAACTAGTGCACGTGACCTCCAGGTGTGAACAGATCTCTTTCAGACCTGATTGTTTGCCCTGTGGGAACAAATACAAGAAGGATGTACAAGAAGGGGGGTGGTGATGGTGCAGTGGATAAGACACATGCCTTTGGTGTGAGAGACCCGGGTTCGAATCCACTGTGAGACACCAATGTGTCCCTGAGCAAGACACTTAACCCCCTAGTTGCTCCAGAGGCGTGCGACCTCTGACATATATAGCAATTGTAAGTCGCTTTGGATAAAAGCGTCAGCTAAATGACTAAATGTAAATGTAAATGTGGATGATTCAAGGCAGACAGAATGGGATAAACTATTACATTTCTTATAGAAGGATATTTAACAGAAATGATAGGCCAACACAAGCCCGTGGGAGGATAATACAGAAATGTATGGCTTTAGAGCATGGTTTCCTGTTGCAGAAAATGATGGAAAAGATCTGCAGGGGTGTCATCAAGCAGACAAAAGTGAGCCTGGAAAAAACGGTTGCTGAATTTCTGTAATGTATGCGCTCACTGATCACTGAAATGACATGCATTATTGTTAAATAACAAAATATTTTTGTCAAGATAACTGTTGTGATCATAAGTCATGATGTAAAGCCGCCAACCCCGCACGATTTTCGGGTGTTCCAGATGAAAGATTGGCACTGTGAAACAATTGTGGCGATTTCTGTGAACTAAACGGTCATGTCGTACAATAAGAGAGGTTCAAAGATGGCCGTTGTCACGGTCTTGTGACCAAAGATAGCCTGCGATCATTTTCTGACAGTGTCAGAAATTCAGCCTGATCATCACACAGTGTGTTTGCTGCTACGACCCACGTTTACTGACCAGCCAATAAAAATGTGACATGAAATGTATTGTTGATCAACACGACATGGTGCTAAAACTTAAAACTGCTTATCTCAAATTATTTTAACTTCCTCTTTCACAGCTTCCACTTTTTTCAGCAAACATAAAAAGTACAGCTGCCAAAACTGTGCTTCATCATGATCTTTTTGTTTACCACTAGCGCATGCTAATGACGTTTTATTCTTCTATAGCAGGGGTGCCTAACCCTGTTCCTGGAGATCTACCTTCCTGCAGAGTTCAGTTCCAACCCTAGTCAAACACACCTGTCTGTAATTATCAACTGCTCCTTCAGATCCTAATTATTTGGTTCATTTGTGTTTGATCAGGGTTGGAGCTGAACTCTGCAGGAAGGAACAGCTGTTCTATAGTAACTTGTGTATCCTATTCGAATCACTAGGTGTCATCACCGCACAGTCTTCATACATGTTGTACCCAAGTGTATTAGATCCATGTTGCAGAGTATGACTTGTAATGATCTTATCCACCTTATGGCTCGTTTCCACTGAGCGGTACAGTACGGTACGGTACGCAATTATGTCAGAAGTTGTGAATGGTACCACAATAGCGAACCATACCGTACCACTTTTTTTGGTACTGTTTCGTTGGGGTACCTAGAACAGTAAAGAGCACCAAAGGGTGGAGCTAAACTCACTGCAGAAGTGGATTGGTTTACTAGAATCGTCACTTGTGCGTGAGACAAGGGGATAAGCTTCTCCTTCACTGACTTTGTAACAAACGTTTGACTGTGAATTGTTTGCTTTTGTCTTTATTTCCTCTTATGTAAGTCTCTTATTCTTTGTACTTATACTTTTATAATGGCTATTATTGTTCATTAAATTTATTTCAACTCCTTTGAAATAAAAGAGGTAGAGTTGTGCTGAACAAAACAGCTCATTTTGCTGCTTGATACTGCTAATGTGTGCATCTTACCATATTATTTTAGTGTAGAGTGACCATCAGGTAAAATGGGCCATTTAAGGTTGAAGTGTCTTATCTCTTTAAAAGTTAACAGCCAATGACTGCAAATAATTTCAAACTGTTGCCATAACAGTACTTGACATTTAGCAAATTAATTTACTGGTCTGAGGTTGCTAACGGGGGAGGGGCAATGCTTCATTCTGAGACCACACCAGAAAAAGGCAAGGTGAGTGGCCTGACATATCCACTATTACTTCTCAATAATAAGGATGATAAATCAATAAAAAACAAATGCACATTTAGAAATAATGATTCATAACCCATGTCTTGATGGCCTCTTTTAGATAAAATACTGATTTTGTTAAATAATCCAGATTTTTATAAAGAAAAATTATTTTTAGTTACTGGCCCAATTTACCTGAATGTGTTAAGATAAAATGAGCCAATAATTTCAGTCAAAATGGGCCACCTTCTGAGTTGAGTTTAAGTAGAAATTCTGGTGGTTTTTCCTTTTAAAAAATTATTTATATTATTATATATTGTATTTTTCACGTTTTATTACAGACAGCATGAAAAACAGAAAGGAAAGATGAGGGTCAGAAAGGAACATAAAGGAGATAGAAAGGATGCCCGCCAGGGATGGGGCAAAAAATACAATCAATGGGTAGGAGAGACGATGAGAGGAGCATTGGCAGAATATAGGGAGACAGTTGAGAGAGGCCTAAAGGTAAATACACACTCACACACACACACACACACCAAATGTAAAGAGTGTCTTATTACGGAAGTTCTAAGCGGCCATGCATTATTATAATTTTTCTGTCTTGTTTTCTCGTGATCACAACTTAATTTTCTCGTAATCATGACATAACGAGTTGTTTTGTCGTTGTCACGATTAATTTTCTCGTGATCTCGACATAACGGAAGTTGTTTTGCTGTTATCACGACTTAATTTTCTCGTGATCTCGACATAACGAAAGTTGTTTTGTCGGTATCACGACTTAATTTTCTCGTGATCTCGACATAATGGAAGTTGTTTTATCGTTATCACGACTTAATTTTCTCGTGATCTCGACATAACGAAAGTTGTTTTGTCGGTATCACGACTTAATTTTCTCGTGATCTCGACATAATGGAAGTTGTTTTATCGTTATCACGACTTAATTTTCTCGTGATCTCGACATAACGAAAGTTGTTTTGTCGTTATCACGACTTAATTTTCTCGTGATCTCGACATAACGAAAGTTGTTTTGTCGTTATCACGACTTAATTTTCTCGTGATCTCAACATAACGAAAGTTGTTTTGCTGTTATCACGACTTAATTTTCTCGTGATCTCGACATAACGAAAGTTGTTTTGCTGTTATCACGACTTAATTTTCTCGTTTCTCGTCATTTTCATCTTAAAAAGTATATTGATCGCCAAGACACGTTTTTAGCATATTTCTTCATGTCGTCTTCATGAATGAAACGTGAAACTTTAATAATGGGAATTTTACCTCACAGAGTTAAGAAATAATAAATGCTTTAAAATTTTATAAGATTTAAAAAATGTGTTCATGGCTATGAAGGTAAGATATTGAGAATACCATTTAATTGTCCTTTAAGAGATTAGCCTAACTAACCTAAACAGTTATGATAGTGTTTATTTGTCAGCATTTAAATGTACAGTTATACTCACGTGGGTACTTTCCTGGGATTACCAGACTCTCCATATAAAATTATATGTTCTTTAATAACATGAAAGTGTATGTTAATTCCGCAATCATTATTTACGGTGTTGCAATTATTTAGTTTCTCAGTTTATGATAAGAATGAGTTTCTGTGAGAGTCTCTACCTATATATAGCACATATAAAATTAGCTTGACCGGAAGATTACGAGCTGCTTTATCTTTATCCGGAAGTTCTAAATAGCGCTCCGGCCATATGGTCAATAGCTAAAATCGTGCAGTGTGTAGAAGCGTGGTCTCTGTGGGCTTCCGTATGTTTCCATTTTGCGCCAATACGAACTTGAAAGCTACGTTTCCGTTATGTCATATTCACTGGTGTAAGTACGCTTAACCTCTCAACAATTTACAGTGCTCTTCGAACTGAACAAGTACACTTTCCAATATATCTGTACTGTAGTAGGAAATGCACGCGTGCCGTATTTCCGCTCAAAATAGCAGACTTAAAGGGATAGTTCACCCAAACATTCTCTCATAATTTACTCAACCGAATGAATTTCTTTGTTCTGCCGAACACAAAGGAAGATATTTTGAAGAAAGTTTGTAACCAGGCTGTTTTGGGGCACCATTGACTTCCATCGTAGGAAAATAATACTATGGAAGTCAGTGGTGCCCCAGAACTGCTCTGTTTCCTACATACTTCAGAATATCTTCCTTTGTGTTCAGCAGAACAAAGACATTCATACAGGCTTGGAACTACTTGAGGGTGAGTAAATGTTTACAGAATTTTCATTTTTTGGTGAACTATCCCTTTAAGTCCCTGCTGAAATAAAAACAGCTAAAACTAGCCTAAACTGCCATTTTAGCTGGTCATAGCTGGTCAGCAGGCTGATTTTAGAGTGGTTTTGACCCCATCCTTAGCTGGTCAGGCTCTGGTCAACCATCTAAACCAGCTACTTCCAACTTAAACCAGCTAAGAACAGCCAACCAGCTTAGGCTGGTTTTAGCTGGGGGGGTTCAGCAGAACAACAGACATGCTGTTTGACTCGCAGTCAAAAAGCTTTATTTATCTTCAAGAAATCGCTAACTATGACATCCAGCAACATGTGCATATGTGCATCTGATCACATTCTGCTGATTGATGACGTAGGTTAAGCATATCACAAACAAAAAGCCTGTCTTCCAAAAGTAGCCGTGTATTCTGAAGAATTACATGTGGTACACTATAAAGAGTGCAGAACTGTGCGCACTCTCGTTCTGCCATCAGCGTGTGCATGAGTTTGTTTATCAGACAGCGTTTAAATTATTTATGTAGGTTTATATAAAATGTTTATGTAACATTAAGTATCTCATTTTAATTCTATATCAATTTTATAGTGACATAATGGGATTCTGTCTCTCGTGACAGTGTGGTCAGGATGTGGTTTCTAAGCGAGAGATGGTAAAGAGATGTAGAAACTGAAATAGAGGGAGGGCGTTCATGAATTTTTCAGAGCTAATGTGGGGGAGATTTTCCTGTTTGTTTGACTAGAGCTTTATATAATGATTTCTTATATGATCTGTTATATTAAGATCAAATTAAGCCATTTCTTTGATGCAACGACTTCCAAAGTGTGAGCTGTTTTTATTCCAGTTGTTAAAGTCATAAAAGTATTTTAGAGAAGTAAAAAGAGGAACAATAACTGTCATTGAGATCCAGTTTGCAGGAAGTAATCAAGCCCTTTGACCATCTAGAGCATCTAGAGCATTACGGAGTCATCCGAGTGAAATAAAAGCTGCCTGGTATCAGATAGCTAATGCATTACGGGAAAGACAAGAGACAAAAAGAAAGACAGAGATGCTGTGAGATCTACATTATCATCATGTTAAAACACAAATAACATGTTTTAAGAATTGTTGTATATCTGGGCAGTGTAAAAAAAACACAATACTTGACTTGTAACTAGAGAGAGTTAAAATAATCAAGCGTCAACGGAAACACACAAACTAAAAGCTAAGCAGCTGATACAATGAGCCAACACCATACACTGCTATTATCTGAAGCTGATGTAAGCAGTCTGGAGATAAACAGTGGTTTATAATGTACTGTAAATAGTTTCCATGGATATGACATAACCTTCAAAAACAGCTAAATACTATTTTTTTTATGATTTATACCAGGCCAGCCAGTAACTGATGTTCTCTGACAGGAATAATGTTGTGGAAACAACATTAATCTCACCACTGGTACCCAGCATGGTTGAGGTCTTTGAAATAATGCTATGACTTAAATCAAAACCATTGAACAGTACTTTTTGTTCAACCAAACCAATGACGTTGTTTTCATGTTGCTAGCATGACTTAACTGTACTCAAGCTTGATTTGCTTGAGATTATTTTATTTTGTAATCAAATTTCTGACATTACATTACAGCTTTTTAACAGAAGATGCAAAAATGTTATTTCTCCAGGGCTGAATATTTCAGATGGAATTTGAGTATTCCCACAACCACTTCTTTGCGTCACCACATTTAAAAATTGTTCCCACACCGCTGATATGCATCTAAAGTTCCTTACCACCTGACAACTTGACAAACAGATGATTTCCATGATATATGAAAGATTTTGCGTTATGTTTTTTTTTCTGCAGCGGATTTTCAGAAGGCCTGTGAGTGGAATAAAGATGAGGGTCTTCATGCACTGTGACACACTGACATCTCTGAGTCAGAGCGAGATCTGCTGTGGTCTGGTTTATTTAGGCGATAAGTCTATGTGTGCACTGAACCAATGTGGTTTTGTTTTGTTTTTGGGTAAATGCACAGCCAGTATATGAGAACTTGTCTATTACGGGATGTGTGTGGTTAGCGTTTGTGCATTGGGGCAGTGGGCCGTTTCTGTTGTCAGACTCATGTTTGCCACTTGATTTGACCTCCACATAAGTAGATAACATTAGTAAATGTAGTTATTTATTTATTTAGAAATGTCCTTTTCTGTATTTCAACTTTGCTAATGGTTTGCACTAAACCTTGCATTATGAATATATATATATATATATATATATAGTATGCTTTATGAACAATTGCTTATGATGTTTGTCACTTGTTAGTCACTTTGGATGAAAGTATAAAAAATGTTACCCAACCGGAATGGTAACTGAAGATTTTTAGGTCAGTTGTATCAACATCTTCATGCTTCATGCAAAATGTATGTATGATAAATATTCATTACACGCTCAGATCTCCAAAGAAATATGGTATTATTAAACATAATTAGATGATGTGTCAGCAGCATAGACTGTTTGAAATATTTATTGTTGCAAATTGTTTACTGTACTGTATACAATAGTACTGTAAATTATACAATAAGCATGTTCTGTTTCCATATTTGCATAACGAATGATATTCACATATTACCATTAGATTTAATGAACACAGATTTAACACATTACTGCATTTGTATACGTTGCTCTACAGGAAATAGTGGCCAACCAGAACCCAAAGTGTCAAAACATCTCTAGAAAGTGTGAACTCAGGTAGTCATTGAGGCAAATAAATTAATTTCATTATATTTTCAGTTAATGTCTACGTTTTTTTTAAAGAATAAACAATTGCATCTAGGTAGTGTCTCAAGATGCCAGGCCCACCCCCCTAGGGGTGGAGTAGAAACCAAAGGAAGTCCTTAAATGTTGTTATGCATTCCAAACTCACAAATGCATTTATTTATTATTATGCGGTTTTCCTGTATTTGTACATTGGATGTGTGAAGAATGTTTTCACCAGTAAACTCTGAATTTAGATTATGATTATAGTGATTAAAGTATATGGTTATATAGTACCAAATTTTGCCATAAGTTAAATATATTAAGGTTCTGCAATATATAAATATATTGTGGAAACTTAAATTCCTGTTGAGCTGCTTTACAACGATTTGTATCGTAAAAAGCGCGATACAAATAAACTTGAATTGAATTGAATTGCATATAGTTAGTGATACAAAGCCTGAACATCAGATATTTTATCAGTCAACACATGTAATCAAAATCAGTATATGATGAAGTAGTTCTAAATTGCAAGTAACTTAACGAATTCACGAATAATTTAAATGATAAACTCTTTCTAAGCGCTGTACTGTAGCGTCACGTCCCCCCACTTCCTCAGTATGAGCTCAGCAGACGTGCTTCTGCTTATTATGCAGCTGTCGTTTTGAACGCACGTTTTCTTCGGCGCTATGAGGACTTTAATGATCGGAAATCGTTTGGACATCTTTTGAGTAATATGCATTCAAATGCTGCTTTCATCTGTTTATGGATTCTTATCACAAATGGTAAGCCGGATTGCATTTCATGCTGGGTGGTCAATGACTGGAAAAGCCCACACATATATAAATAGTACAATAGCCTATGTAAATAATCTTTTATATAGGCCTACGCGCGCGCGTGTATGTACCGTTACTATATTCAAGTTTCGATATTAATTAAAACCCCGCTATGTACCTTTTATCCTTGTTTGTTTATGACAAAGGTTTTTCCTTTGTTTGAATGTGTTTCAGGTGTGTTTGATGTTAAGACAGATGAAGTGAAGTCAGTATCAGTAACCGAGGGAGATTCTGTCGCTCTAAACACTGATGTTACTGAAGTACAGAGAGATGATATGATACTGTGGACGTTTGGACCTCAAAACACTCGAGTAGCTGAAATCATTAAAAGGGACCAAATAAACTTTATTTTTGTGAGTAATGATGGGAGTTTCAGAGACAAATTACAGCTGAACAATCAAACTGGATCTCTGACCATCAGAAACATCAGATCTGAACACAGTGGACTTTATAAACTGACTCTCATCATAAGTAGAAAAACCTCATTGAAGAGCTTCAGTGTTACTGTGTACGGTGAGTAAACTGTTCTGTCACTCACTAATGCTATAGGATTGTGCATTAATGTTTATTTCTAGTCTGAACTCAGTATGTTGTATAAAAGTTTCTAAATGTTAATTTAAATGGCAGAACCTATGAAATGACCAACCAAATGTTGAGATAATTCAGCTGCTTAAATTATCAATCAGTGTCTTGGAGTAGATACTGTACAAGCATTCATTTTGTTCTCAGCCTTGCATTAAAATATTGGTTTCTTTTTGATTAGCCTTGCAAGAAAACATCTGCATCATGTTATTGTTTGTTGTTGTTTATTGATAATACTGAGATAACACTTACTTTTACTTGTTCTTTCTACATTGTTTTCCAGCTCCTCTTCCCCCTCCTGTCATCAGCAGTAACTCTTCAAACTGTTCTTCATTATCTAAAAGATCATCCGTGTCCAGATGTGTGCTGCTGTGTTCAGTGTTGAATGTGAGTGATGTGACTCTCTCCTGGTACAAAGGAAACAGTTTATTGTCCAGCATCAATGTGTCTGATCCCAGCATCAGTCTCTCTCTGGAGGTGGACTATCAGGATAAAAACACCTATAGTTGTGTGTTGAACAATCCCATCAGCAACCAGACTCAACATCTGGACATCAGTCAACTCTGTCACTCTTGTGCAGGTGCGTCAGCAGTGATTAATCTCCTCACCTGTATTGATATAAATATGGTGCAGGTTGGTCTTTATGAGATGTGAGTATGTTCTTGAACTGTGACTTTTGTTTGGCCATTAGGGCTTACATTGAACACCTGGTGTTAAAACTATATGAGCAAAGGCAGGTCAGCATCATGCTATGCTAAACAGTATTAAGAATTTCTTAAGTTGTGATTTTTAACTTTAAACACTATCGGACAAATTTGTCTCCCAGGTCTGCTTTATACTAAGTATTGTTTTCTCTTTGTTTGTTACAGAACATAGTCACCGCTCCTATTACAGACCAGTGATAGTTGGTATATTGTTGGTGGCCATAATTGCAGTTTTGGGAGGGATTTTATTTTGGTACATCAGGAACCATAAACAAGCACCACAAAGTGGCAAGTATTACTGCAACTGCATATTATTTTATCTTTGTGTTGGAAAAGTGTTTATCATGTGACCACCATTTCATGTATAATGTTTATAGTTAAACTGTGGTTATTATTAAAACAGTTGATACTGAAGACATACATTATGCTACAACAACATTCATTGCACATCCTTTACAGCATACGGTAAGATGCAGTTTTGCTGTGTGCATTGTGTCTCGCTGCCTGCCTAGAAAACTCAGCACCAGTGAACTGATGGATCATTAATGCTTAAAGAAAAAATAAATCTCAGTATCTGTCAGTGCTTGCTTCTTTCCTACTGTAACCTAAGCAGAAAATCTGATTTATTTGAAGCTGAATTATAGATGAATTTGGTTTTAAAGATTATGTATTTAATGACGTTATGTTTCACATGCACCAAGCATCAGGCACTTGGGTGACAGCCCTTTGTAATTAACAGGGATTTAAGATACACCCATTACTAACAGGTGCGCAAATCTTTACAAATATGTCTTGACAGAAATGGATTAGTATGACAAATAAATTCAGTTAAATTTAGTCGCAACAGACTGAAAAGGCTCCAGTTTGTCAGTTGACAGTAAACCAACCTGTTCTACCAGTGATTTACAAAGAAAGGTGAATTTGTATCTTTTATCATGTTTAAATCGTGAGGTTGACTGTAGGTTACTGTGTAGTGATGTTACATCAAACACCTGCTGTTTGAACTTGCCAAACAATACACAAAATGACAATTTGTCAATAACTTCTTCAATAACTTTGTTTATAATCACTATTCTCTCAAATAAATATAGTAGATCAAGCTTCATATTGATATTATGCATATCTTATAGTGGCACTGTTTTACTCCATTTGAATGGACATCAAGAGGGAAACTTTCTTGCCGTTGTCATGTTGCTGCTTTATGTACTTGTGCTTTGTGAAATGTTTGTTTGTAGTGTGCATATATTTGCATGACCATTCATGCATGTGTGTGAAGATCATGGCATATATGTTGCAGATTGACTAGTAGACTAGTAGATTGAAGATGTTTAATTTCAATTCTGAATTCTTTATGGGAAATACCATTGATAGGTATAATGTCCCTTTCAGAACTTCCTCTCTGTGTTAAAATACCTTTTATTGAAATTAAGCTGTGAAGTTCTGCAATTATGTCCCACAAAAGAAGGCATGAAAGTCTATTCACAGACGCTGTAACCAATAGTGGCACTGATAAGAGTTGAAGCTTGATTGGTTTTCTAAAGAGGTTACTGCCTTTTTTGAAATTTTTTGAAATCTTGGAATTCTAGGCAAAACAGCCGTTTGAGAGCTGAGCATCTTAATTTCAACTTTACTAATCAGTTTATTAATGTGATTCATTTTCTATTTAGTTTTTCTCAAAAAGATTTAGTTTCTTCAGTTTTATAATTGTGGCATCAACACTGTTCCTGATTTTACCTTATTATTTTCTTACAGACGCCTGCTGAAGATAACACCGTGTACTCAAGTGTTGCAACACCCAAGGAGCAAAATTTGCAATATTTGTAATGTTTTGAATTTTAAAAAAGTCTCACCGCAGCATAGAGCACCGTTTCTCAACTGAAACTGGTGGTTTGTGGACCCAATATTTGGAAATATATTCGAGCGATGCAATGTTGTGAATATTAAATTGCAACTAACCTAACCATAATCATGTAAAACTGAAAAGTAAGAAAAAATACATAAGACAAGTGATTTGGTCATATTCAGTCTATTTCATGTTAATAATTGATTTGCAGATCATTGTAATAATCCATTTCAGCATTTTATCCTATTTTAGTATTACTATAATTAGTATTAATAATATTATTATCCATTTTGGTCACATCTGGGTCCTGACATGAAACCAGTTGAAAACCACTGAGGTGGAATGCAAATGTATTATTTTTTAGTTATTTTTTTCCACACTACCATTTCATTGTGTTATTTATTAAACATCAAAGAATTGGATTCAGTAACAGCTTCATAATGCAAAAGAACTGCCTACACAACTGAGTTAACTTGTTTAGACTTGATCACTTGAGCTCATGCTACAGCTGCCTTAAAGTTTCAGTGTTTGTGTATTTTATATTTCAGCATTATTTCATGAACATTGTACTGAAATGCAATGAAATAAACGTTTGCTTTGCTTTATGCATGTTTAAGCAGTTAAGTGTTTTTTTTATATATATATTTAATCACTTTTCAGACTGTTTTCTGAAACCTAACAAACCAAGCAAATAGTCCTTGAAAGCTTTTAGAATAACAAACCTCAAGTTACACAAAAATAATACATGGAATTCTTATATCTAGTTAACTCATTGGTTGTTTTAATCTTTTGCTCCAGCAGTTAGTGTTTTCCTGCTTTTCAGGACATGTTTCCACACGTTTGGCTTTTGGCGGGGACTTTAGGTATGAACGTGGAGATAGGTATCACTGCAGTCAGTTCCGAGTGGGTGGAGCAGCCCCAAATGGGTGGGATTATAGACCCAAATGGGTTGTACTGAAGGTAACCCCACCTGTAAATTTGACCCCACTAACTTGAGGGTCTCCGACCACATATGTCAAAAGCCCCTTCCACTTGGAAGATACCCAGGCTACAGCAACATACTTGGCATTCTCTGTCAGGCACATGTTTTCATGCTGGAGAACTGTACAGAATATTATTATGTTTTACATATTGCTTGCGTTTTTGGGCTGGTCTAGTATCTTACGAAGTACATTATGATTCTGCTGTCAAAGGCGGAGTAAAAACAATTTCGAGATGCATTGCAAAACATTGTGGCCACAACACAAAGGAGTAAAATACCAGTAACAGTCAAAGCAAAACCAATCCATCATTCAGAACTCTAAACACTGTGTGCAAATATTAATGGCACAGAGGAAGCTTATCGAAATTCTGAATAAATAGGACCGTTTGCTTTGAAGTGCTCAAATCACCGTGCTCTGCCGACACCTGCTGGTCAGAATTATGTAAATATCACGAGAGCACAGCCATAGTATGTAGCTATGTAACAATGACACGTTATAAAAACCAAAAAGAGATGAGTTCATGAAATTGCAATCTAAACTGCAAATCATTAAATGCTATTAAGTATGTAGTGTATGCAATGTGTATGTTCTTATTTTGTAGTGCTTGTTTTGAGTGTTTTAGGCCAATCAGTGACAATGTTAAGCTACTTTTCTTTCATTATACATAAATGTGCTTCTCATGACTAAATCACACGTTACGTGTTTCCAATATCAAACTTAATTTACACTTACGCACCTCGTTGGAAGTTCAGTAAAACACCATACTCATTAAAAAAAAATAAATAAATCATAAAAGACAGATAAACAGCAGAGTACCCAATGAAAAAAGGCCTGCTTGTCTTTATTCCAGATGCTCTCTTTCTGCTGATATGAGCACATAACATTTTTTAAATTTAGAGTTTCTTTCATAAAAGAGTAAATTAAATAAGATACACGTGCTTTATATGAAATAAAAATTTGAGATGGACAAAATACAAAAATCATAAGGAAGCATACTGATTTGAATAATATTATATCAGTATATAATACAACTTTTTATATATTGTTCATTTGGGAACAACCCATGGAAATGGAGGGCACTGATATGGTTTCTCTCCAGTGTGGGTCCTCTCATGTGATTTCAGATATTCTGATCGTTTGAATCTCTCGTCACAGTGTGAACACTGATAAGGTTTTTTCTCTGGAGTGAGTTCTCTGGTGCAGTTTAAGTTCAGCATCTCTAACAAAAGTCTTTCCACACTCAAAGCATAAATGATCCTTCACACCGCTGTGTCTTTTCTGGTGTAATTTTAAACTACTTATTTGACCAAAACTAAAGATGGGTTGAAAATAAAGATGCCTTTAAGCAGCTCTTAATAGTGTATTTAAGTGTTTGAAGTAAAAACAGACTTTAGATACATGCTGAAAGTATAACACTGTTCTATATTATTATTACTCGCATTTTGATATGAATCAAACATTTTGAAATGAGTGAGTAATGAATGTAACTCTTACAGCAAAACAAATTCAAATGACACTCATCTTTACTGTAGTTTTTCCACTTTCTTGCAACAGCATTTTATTAACCACAAGTAATTTACATACAGAAGCATAATATCAATAATCACATTAAACATATCAATTTCAATCTAAAAATATTTCGACAATAAAACCTTAGAGAAAACGACAAAGCACTAATTTAATGTTTCTGGTGTCAAACGTCCTTCACATTCATTTATGTAGCTTACCTCCGATTTAAAAACGGTCCGCATAGCTCTTTAAAGGTTTAAATTAAATTTTTATTCAATTAAATTAAATTTAGCAGTTTATATACTACAAATTTGACTTTCAAAGGTAAATGGCAAAAGATAAAATTTTAAAATAAAATCTCTGCTGCACTGTTTGAGATCAACTCCCATGAATTTCCCTCACAGATTTGACTTTTGATCAAGTGACATTCAGTAACAATAACATTAACACGAACATACAAACACACAAGATTGCTCATGGGTTTATGAATTAATTATGTTCTTCACATCGTTGGCTTCACGCTAAATATGTGTTTCAGCCGGCAGACGGACAAACGACGCTTACCCGATCAAAACAAAACAGAAACGACCCCTTCAGAAAAAAAGCAGCTTCTTCTTCTTTTGGGCTTTTATTGGAAACATATTGGTGCATTACCGCCACAGACTGGTAAGGAGTGTGCATTCAGAATAACTTATTTTCCCTTCCCCCTATATATATTCTCAGTTAATTTAGTTATTTTAGATACTGAAATATAAATCTCCATCAGGTATTTTGTAGAATAGCTGCATTTGTTTTTTCATCACAACAGAACTCAAAGTTTCTTGAGGGAACACAATCATTTTGCACGAGAATGCAAAAATGCAAAAACATTGGATTATAATTTTTTCCTCCCATTTTGTATTTTTCCATCTCTGTACGATGACTCAAAGAACATAAAAATACAATTTCTACAATATGGGATGAATAAAACACCAATCCCTGATAGCACACGTACATCTCCGAGACGTCTATTTGATGTCTGCATTTATATCTGCAAGACTAATATTTAGGGTGTTTGCTCATCTGCAATACGTCTATAGGACGTTTCCTTTTAGATGTCAAATAGACGTCTATTTATGGGATGATATTAGATTCAAAATGATTAATAGATGCATGCACAATTATCCATGTACTGCATAAATTTTATGCATGTATCTTACTAACCACAAACAAATGTCTTTCAATTTGAGTCTGTGGAATTCAGGATTAAATGATTGTGCAGCGACTTGAACAAATAAAGACATGTTCACGTATAAACATTTTCTGATCTGTATTAATACATCATAAATTGCTCATGCAAAAAGGAATCTGTGCATATGTGGATCAGGTGACACGCGTGCATTTATTGACATCTTGTTCATGTTAATCTTGTTCGGTTCATTTGGATTTTGAGACTTCATTTTCGCAGTTTGCAGTATTTCACGACGCACACAAACACAGCTACCAATGAACAAAGCCCAGTGCAATTCATTAACGTGTACACGATTTGAAAAATTCTCAAATGTGCGTCACTACACTGAAACAAATGCTTTTCAATCAGTGTCTGCAGTTCAGTTAAGAATTACATTAATATGCAGCATTTTGTTCAAATAGAGACTTGTTTTTGAATACAAATGTTAGTTTGTATTAAACTATCATAATTTGTTCATGTAGAGATTAAAATGTGCATTTGTGGATCAGGCGACGAACGTGCATTCATTCACATCTCTTCTGAGTCGATTCTATTTGATTCATTTAATTTTGAGACTTTTGTTCCGCCCGTTTAGTCTTGCCCAATCCACACACACGCAGCTCGCGATCCACACGCAGCTGAGCCGAAGAACATCAGCGACCACTAGATGGCACTAGCCCCAGTCACATGTGTGCATTCCATTCTGTACGCTTTTATGAATGTTACATTGTGTTTTCTTTGTTTCCTTTTGGTTTGGCTATTAAAATAATAATTATATAAAACTGGTTTTGTGGTCCAGGGTCACATATTTTATTTACTTATTACTAAACTGTTTTCTGAGTCAGTGTTGGCTGCAAAGATGAAGTTGACGATGCTGATTTGCCATCTCCGCAGTACGAGAGAAACGCACCTTTCATACACTTACAGTAGCCCATATAATAAGAGAGTGTTTGTTTTGGATTTGAATCAGTTCTTTTAAAGTAGACATTTCTACAAGGCTATATTTCTCTTGTCTTTGAGGTAAGATAGCTTGAGTTTCTCTTCATTTTTGTTCCACGCTCCAGTTCGACTGAGACAGCAGAAAACGCAGCCTGTTTTCTTTATTTTACAAAAGCACAAATTTGTTGATATTGTAAGTGCACACAAATAAAAGCAGACTATACAGTTTGAATGGTTTGTATGACCAAAAATGTTGGCGTATTTTATTTCTGATGTTCGATTGCGCACAGTCATATAGATACACTAGAGTCTAGATACACTGGTTAACTAAAATAGTTCATAGTACAATCCATGCTGATAAGCCTGAGCTCGGGCCAAGCATCATGTTAAAAGGATGATTTTTTCGATTTTTGACAAATGAGGGAGTAAGAAAGAGGAGTGTAGGGCCAAACAATAAAAAACAACACATCTCCAGAATAAAGTCATTATAATAATTTAATTTAATATAATGATATAAACTCATTAAATATCCAGAAAAATGTTGAAATAAAATGCTGAGAATAAAAATTCAATTTCGAGAATAAAGCCGTTGTATTTCGAGAAAAACTGGTTACTTTAGGATCATTGATGGTTGTGTACGCCTCCATCCATAGAAAGGACTGTAACTGTACAGCCGTTAATGCCGTATGGTTTTAGTTTATGACAGCAGCTATTTGTACTAAGTGAAAATAGCAATAGATGCTGTTTACACTATTATAAGTGCAAATATCCATAGATGCTTTACACTAAGTGAAAATATGATATATTCTATTTACACTAAGTAACAAAAGCAGCATTTTTAGAGATTTGTTGTTTATACTTAGTGAAAATAACCATTCTATACATACTGTAAAAGTAGCAGATCTTTGCAATAAGTTTAATTAGACGCTATTTATAGGCTACTTATAAACAGATGACAAATCAGCATTGTCAACTTCATCTTTGCAGCCAACACTGACTCAGAAAACAGTTTAGTAATAAGTAAATAAAATATGTGACCCTGGACCACAAAACCAGTTTTATATAATTATTATTTTAATAGCCAAACCAAAAGGAAACAAAGAAAACACAATGTAACATTCATAAAAGCGTACAGAATGGAATGCACACATGTGACTGGGGCTAGTGCCATCTAGTGGTCGCTGATGTTCTTCGGCTCAGCTGCGTGTGGATCGCGAGCTGCGTGTGTGTGGATTGGGCAAGACTAAACGGGCGGAACAAAAGTCTCAAAATTAAATGAATCAAATAGAATCGACTCAGAAGAGATGTGAATGAATGCACGTTCGTCGCCTGATCCACAAATGCACATTTTAATCTCTACATGAACAAATTATGATAGTTTAATACAAACTAACATTTGTATTCAAAAACAAGTCTCTATTTGAACAAAATGCTGCATATTAATGTAATTCTTAACTGAACTGCAGACACTGATTGAAAAGCATTTGTTTCAGTGTAGTGACGCACATTTGAGAATTTTTCAAATCGTGTACACGTTAATGAATTGCACTGGGCTTTGTTCATTGGTAGCTGTGTTTGTGTGCGTCGTGAAATACTGCAAACTGCGAAAATGAAGTCTCAAAATCCAAATGAACCGAACAAGATTAACATGAACAAGATGTCAATAAATGCACGCGTGTCACCTGATCCACATATGCACAGATTCCTTTTTGCATGAGCAATTTATGATGTATTAATACAGATCAGAACATTTTTATACGTGACCATGTCTTTATTTGTTCAAGTCGCTGCACAATCATTTAATCCTGAATTCCACAGACTCAAATTGAAAGACATTTGTTTGTGGTTAGTAAGATACATGCATAAAATTTATGCAGTACATGGATAATTGTGCGTGCATCTATTAATCATTTTGAGTCTAATATCATCCCATATCTATTATATGTCTTTAAGATGTTTATGATTTAGACTGTATGTAAAACTGACATCTGAGAGACGTCTGTCAGACGTTTGTAGACGCTTGCAGATGCTTTCCAGATCAAGAGATCTTTAACAGACGTACGTGTGCTATCTGGGATAGTTCATCAGTAGTACATCAAACCAATACAAAGTTACACCCAAAGTAACTGAAAATGCACATAAAAAATGCTCTACTTTCCTTTATAAAAGAGAGTAAATGAAACAAGAGTGATACATTTTGTAGAAGAAGTACAGTTGACTCACTGACCAATGATTTCAATCAATGAAAGAAACTTTACTTGAAAGGAAGTAAAGAGATACATATGCCAACACACAACTCTTCCTCAAGGTGTTTTATTCAGTAAGTTGCAGTCATCGGTCTTTTTCCCAAAACAAAAGACGCACAGTAAGACTCTCTCATGTAGAAGTTTGAACAATATTTTAATTTTTTCTTATTCATCATTAAATATGAATCTAATTTTGTTCTTAAACAGGGAATAGAGGAGGGCCTGACATATGTGACTTTTGACCACTTAAATCACTAAACAGCTCTGCAGTTAATTGAGAATATAAGCTTATGAATCATATCTACTCAAACCTTGTACACAATCTATTCTACTTTTATTTTAATCACTCACTAAAGTTATTCCATAAAAGGAAATGTAAATAAAAATGTAACAAAATACAAAAAGCATAATGATTATGATTGAAATAATATTAAGTAAAATCTTACACAAGAATAAAGATTTCGATATTGTTCATTTGGTCTGTCTTTGAGTTTATCTTCATGATTCATCTCACATTTGAAACTATTGGTCTTGAAGATGAACTCTGTTCAATGTAACAACTTCAGACAAGGTTTCATGGTCCTGTCGCAGATTTATATAGAAGCAGATTTTATTGCTCTATGCATTTTTGGGTCATGTTTGATAAGGACACAGTATTATAAATATTATGGTGGCCAAGAGAGCTCAACGCATTGCAAATAGAAAAAAAAACCCCACCTGCAAATTAAGAAAACAACTTCTTCAATTTAAATTTTCGCTGCAAATGCTCACAACACAGCCAAATAAAGAAACACAATGCAAATAGAAAAAACACCTGCAAATTAAGAAAACAACTTTGTCAATTTGACAACACACGCGCTGCAAATGCTCACAACCAAAAAAAGAAACGCGCTGCAAATAAAATTCTTTATTTGTTTGTGTTGTGAGCATTTGCAGCACCTGTGTTAAATTGATGAAGATGTTTTCTTGATTTGCTGGTGCTTTTTCTATTTGCATGTATTTTCTGAAGTTGCAGCACGTTGAGCTCTCTCGGCCACCATATAATATATTTATATAAGATACAATTTCTTTATATACATAATAAAAATACACAGTACACACACATATATTATGTACACAAAAACTTTTATTTTGGATGCGATTAATCGTTTGACAGCATTAATAAAAAGGAATAATAAATAAAGTCAGAAATAAATTTATATGTGTAAGCACCAAACAACACTAACTGAATTCAACTTAATTTAACTTGTCATCACTGAATTTTGGTATTGGTTTTTTACATACAACTTGTTTTTCAATTCAATACATGCTGTTAAGAGATGTAAAACTTGTATATCAAAACTGGTGATCATAGTGTTTGCCTCAGTCAGTGTTTTCTCTCTCTCTCTCTCTTCTCAATTTGAGATGAATAAAACATTAATAATACATCAAAACATAAAAATGACACCCATTTTCAGAATAGTTGACAATGTTGTATAAGTAAATATATAGGCACAGCAGTATAATATCCGATATAATTTCTTCTAACTATATTCATAGCAGCAAAGGAATTAGCCTACTTAATTTGTTACTATTTTGTATGTGCAGAAAATACAGTGATCACAAAGTAATATGTTCATGATCCAGAGTCAATTTAGTCATATTTACCTACATATTAAGTGTCTATAAAAGGATTTGCAAGATAGCCTACTCATTTTTGTACCTTAATAGGACGTGCGCCAATCCTCACAGGCTTAGGAGATGTCTAACTGTATAATGTTTAAAATATATATTTCAATTTTAATCATGTAACTAATATATATATATATTTGTGTGTAAATATACCCTAAACCTCATCTCACTTCAGAAGACTCAAAACGGACCAAGTAGGGTTCGCTGCAGTCCACAAGATCCATGGGGCGTGGTTGGATCCACATCTAAGGGGTGGAGATTGGTAGGTTCAGGGGTGGAGATGGGGTGGGTTTAAGGATCAGGGGGTGGAGATGGGTAGGTTTAGGTATATGTAAGGTGGGAGGAGTTGGATCTGGATCCAACCACGCCCCCTGGATCTTGTGAGTTGCAGCGAGACGCTCCTCAAACGGACTGCGCGATGACGTCATCACCGCGACATGCTAAAAAAAACAATAGAAGCCCAATAGAAACCATCACAGAAATTCCAATGGTTTCCATTATAATATCCAAATACCATTATAAACCAATAGCTTTTTCCAGTAAAACCATTACAAAATTCATTTTTGTAGTGTGTTTTGGCCATTTTTCCAATAGGATTTAACATCCCACCAATAGAATCCATCACATACCAGTAGACACCATTATAGTTTCCATTTAAACCAATACCATTCCCATTATAACCATTAAATCCATTACATTTTCTATTGTGTTTTGGGCAGGGTTTTATTGTTTTTTTCAGCAGGGGAGACGAAGTCCGTTGTAAAAACTTAACAAATAGCCTACTAACTAATTAAATAAATTTTTATAAAATTGTAAAGTAAGGGTCGAATCCAGTTTACCCAAAATTTTAGCAAGTCATATTCAAGCATTACAGAAGTCAGTCACCAGAGGGCTATATTTTGAGATTTAAAACTACTGCTTATCTTTAGCACTGTCTTGTTGCCTTATCTTGTTGTTGTTTCTTAAATTAGTAGTCTACAATAATTCTCATTATACCTAAGATGTTAAAAACAGAGCAATATATGAAGTTGAAATTATTTTTATTTAAAACATAAATTGCTTTATAAAACTGTTTGAAGACGGATGTGTTGTTACAGCAAGACATCAGAACTTTGTCTATTTTCCTGCCATCATATTGCATTATATGGTAGAAAAACAGTATATCTTGCACCTGCATTTGTTAAATGGACCTCAGTGGCAAAATAACAAGATGATCTAAGCACAAGGATGAAGAACAAGGTCTAATTTTTACATTTGTATTATTTATATATCAGACACATGACTCACTTAAATATGCTATAGCCTCTTTTTCGTGATCTGAATCTCACACTTGTTCACTGGGAAAACTTTCATGGTTCTTTGTCCAGACACTCATTGCAACTGTTTAGGAAAGATTTATATAGAAGGAAGCCTTTCTTCCATTGGACATTTTCCTTTTGTATGACTGCGTAGAGAAGCTAATTTACTAAAGCTCTTCCCACATGAAGAGCAGTGATATGGTTTCTCTCCAGTGTGGCTCCTCTCATGTATTTTCAGAGATGCTAACCAGCTGAATCTCCTGTCACAGTGTGAACACTTGTAAGGTTTTTCTCCAGTGTGAGTTCTCTGGTGCAGTTTCAATTCAGCGTTTGTAATAAAGGTCTTCCCACATTCAAAGCACATGTAATCTTTCACACCGCTGTGTCTTTTCTGGTGTGATTTGAAAGCACTCACCTGAGTAAAACCCCTTTCACACAGTGAACACTTGTAAGGTTTCTCCTTTAAATGAACTTTCCGGTGGGCCTTCAGGCACACTGCCTTAACAAATGTTTTACCGCACTGATCGCAGTTATATGGCCTCTCTCCAGAATGAGAATGTACATGTAATTTAAGAGTGCTGACATGTGTGAAACTCTTCCCGCACTGATCACATGTATATGGCTTCTCTCCGGTGTGGGTCCTCTCATGTATTTTCCGATGTCCTGTTTGACTGAATCTCTTGTCACAGTGTGAACACTTGTAAGGTTTTTCTCCAGTGTGAGTTTTCTGGTGCTGTTTCAGTTCAGCATCTCTAATGAAGGATTTTCCACAATCAAAGCACATATGATTCTTCACACCGCTGTGCCTTATCTGGTGCGTATTTAAAGCGCCCATCTGACTAAAACTCTTTCCACACAGAGAACAAACATAAGGCTTCTCCTTTGTATGAACTTTCAAGTGGGTCCTCAGGGATCCTACCCTAATAAATGTTTTACCGCACTGATCGCAGATATATGGCCTCTCTCCAGAATGAGAATGCACATGTAATTTAAGAGTGCTGACATGTGTGAAGCTCTGCCCGCATTGATCACACGTGTATGGCTTCTCTCCAGTGTGGATTTTCATATGATGCTTAAGCGATCCTTTTAGTGCAAAACTCGTCCCACATTGATCGCATGTGAAAGGCCTCTCTCTACTATGAACTCTCATGTGAATTTTCAGACTTTGTTTGTATGAGAAATGCTTCCCACACTGAGAACAGGTAAAAGATTGTTTGGCTTTTCTTTTCGGTGAGTGGCTCAAAGACTTTATTACGGATTTGGCATCATGTTTCTCCTCCGCTTCAGTAAATTCTTCACTCTCCTTGTTTTCTCCATTCAGGTCTAAAATGTAAGTAAAAGAGGTTTGATTTTCAGTTAAGTATAAAATGAGAAAATCCAAAAAGACAAATTGAAAAAAATCTTCCAATTATTACTTTTAAAACATTTCAGGCACAAATTGCAGGTTTTGTAGTAGCTAATACCTAAATATGTTTCAGCAACAACATGTAATAAGTCAGCATTGAAAACTATGTAATACCTTAGTAATATGTTTGCAAAAGTTGTGAAAAAAGTCCAGTCCAACCTCCTGATGTTGACAATCAATATGAATGCTTCTCAAACCTTATTTCACTGACCATTTGTTAACAACTAAAGAAAATAAGGCATCTTCATACAAAGAAGGCATACGTATTGTCATGGAAAGCGTCCTATATTTGCTCCTTTAACTTAAATTTCACAGCTCTTACGATTTTTCTAACTACTAAATCTGTTTTAAGGTTTATAGCCTTAATGTTCTTCAGCATCATTGGTGAAGAATCAAGAATAAACACCAACCTCTTTGTTCTTCTTCTTGTTTTATTCTGCAGGGTTCATACATGTTCTCTCTGCTCTTTCTTAAACTCTATATTCTTCACTTCCAGGCCGATGTGAATACTCCAGCATTTATTGATGAATTGTTGTAGGAGAAGAGGAGTTATTCTTGTGTGGTAGGAAGAGCAGATCTGGTCAAATGAAACATAAATAAATCGGTTGTTAAATTGATTCCCACATTCACAAACACTCAGGTTTAGCATATGTACACTGTTGCCTGCTAAACGTCCATTTCCGTCGGTAAACGCCTAAAAAGGTGCACAAATACTGCTGTGTAGTGATGTTACGTTCAACACAAAGCTCCGAAGCTGCATAATAAAGCGCTGTGTATCGGAGCTTGATTCGCTTTGCCTGAAGCACGTGCTCTATTACGTCGAAGCATCTTTCGCCTGAAAACCACGTGACTGCTTCAGTATGAATCATAGAAACGAACCCCAGCGTCGTTTGCATGACATTATATTACATAATAATCCGTTACAGCCCCCCCCCCCCTTGTATCTTATAGCCTATATAAAGCGCAAATTAAATTGTGAAATAACAGTCTAAGGACTGAGGAGTTAAAATAGACAGATCACAGTTTTATTGATTTGTTCCAGTGATTTTACTTATTTTAATGCCAGCACACCACACAAATTAATGACTTCGAAATGACCATTATGTATGTACAATAAAACAAAATAAAGAGTCAAATGTGGGTGTGCAGGTGAAAGCTTCAGGTTTAGGCTACAGCTTCAAGATATAGGCCTATACCACAATGACTGTCTTTGTTGTTCATTGGTGTTTAGTTGCTCATGTCAGCTATAATGTGTACAAGGGTACTTCCTGTAAGTAAGGAATATTAGAGCTTTACTGTGAACTGTAAACGACTGGCCATCTCAAAAACATTTTGACATGGAATAGCAAAACTTCTGAGGGAGAGTTGGAAATTCCCAAATTTCCCGTGGGAATCCAAACCTTTTGCAAGCAAAGGCCATTTAGTTTTTTTTTTAGATTTGTAGAAAAACACAATAAAATTGGACAAATGTTTCACGTTTATTCAATGATTAGTTTGTGAAAAATATATTTAACAAAAAAAAAAGTAAACAAGAAACAGATAGACTTTATTGACTTACATTTTAGTTAAAGCAACAAAAAAGACAAATATACAGTTGAAAAGCGTCAAGATAGTACAATCTTATATTTGCACACATGCCAACACACGTCATTTGAAAGCACTTATATATGCAAAACTCTGTATGTCGATTCCGTCCAGTGCAGGTTACATAGTTTCACCAGTAGGTGGCAGAAAGAGACTGACTTTAACAGAGAGTTCATTAAAAACGTTGATTCATAGAATGAAGCAAGGTTGTAAACAAGAAAATTAATTATTGATTTGCATTTGTATTTGAAACATAAAACTTCGAATGCTTCACTACTTTTACATATCTAAATGGAATACATTAGCTAACAACACAAATCATGTTAACACTTATTAAAACACTCTGGGTCTTTTTGAGCATGAAAGACCAATGGTCAAGGTCAGGATTTTTATTAAATAATGCATATTTTTCACCAAACCCTATCATATACCCCCATAACACTTGGAATATACAGCACGTGTCACATTGGATCAGTCTGTGATACTTAAAAAAAAAATAATAATAATAATAAATAAAATCTTAAAAAGAAATATTATTATTTAGTCTATATTTATAATGGAAACACAATAAGTAAAAACAAAAGAATGACAAAGTTAACACTCCAGTTGAGTGTTAATTAAGAGAACATCATTGGGATGTGTTTTTGTTCTGTTTTTCCGTTTTGTGTTGTTCATGCATAAAAGAATAATCACTATAGCAAAATAAATGCTGTCAAAAGAACTATATTTTGTTGATATCAAAAGTAGTAATTGTGTAATTTGTCTTAGTCTGTTGACAACAATGACAGACATGCCACCCCAATAATTAGAAATGGCCAAACTACCCCCAATATTTGAAAATTCTTGCATTGATCTGCTGGCCTCCATGACGCACCGCTCTGTTTTTAGGATGGCAAAAAGGTTTAAGAGTGATATTTTTTAAGCTGGTCTGCCTCAGTGGTCTAATAGCGCTCGTCAATGTCAAAAAATAAACAAGAGGGTCAATCAAATCAAGTAGGTGGGGTTTACGGTTCATAGAAGCAGAGTGTGAATTCACCTGAATCATCAGTTTTAGTGATGGTAAGTCCAGCTCATTTTTACTTACTCAGATCTTTGAATCTATTTAAAAGCTCTCTATTCAAGTGAAGTGAAGTGACATACTGCCAAGTATGGTGACCCATACTCGGAATTCGTGCTCTGCATTTAACCCATCCAACGTGCACACACACAGCAGTGAACACACACACACCGTGAACATACACCCGAAGCAGTGGGCAGCATTTATGCTGCGGCGCCCGGGGAGCAGTTGGGGGTTCGGTGCCTTGCTCAAGGGCACCTCAGTCGTGGTATTGAGGGTGGAGAGAGCGCTGGACATTCACTCCCCCCACCTACAATCCCTGCCGGCCGGAGACTCGAACCCACAACCTTTGGATTACGAGTCCAACTCTCTAACCATTAGGCCACGACTTCCCAAGTGTCTGTGGTAGAAAAAGATTACAGTCAGTATCTGCTGAAAGACTATAAAACTGCTCAATAATAGTATTAATTCTCACATTCTGAGACTAATAATACATTAATAATATATAAAAACAAATAAATGACACCTATATTTACAGTATTTGTTTACTACGTTGGTTCTTTGTGGGAGACCTTTCATTAACCGCTATATAACCACCTTAATAATAATAATGTGTCCATGAATTTGAATGTAGTTTAGAGTTTCTAATAATTAGTTCATTTAATGAAGGAATTATAAATGTGTCACTGTTTTGCAGGAGTTGACAATACTGACAACCTTCTTTGAGAATATAAAGCACTAGAAACCAACATTTTAATGTTTACAGTGTTGAACTTCCTTCATCCATTTATTCACAAATGTAGGCCTACCTCAGATGATATAAAAGCCCCTCACAGACTCATTATGAGGTATTTAGCAATAACTCTTCAAGTGTATATCGTAATTTGTACAACATAACTAAAATAACGCGTTTTTCATGGTTGTGTAAATATATGAAGAACTGACGTACTGTAACCTCGTAAGAATCACTAAGCCTGCGTCCCAATGTGCATAATATCCAGCCTAAATTCTATGTGATATTAGTCATTTTTGATATTATTTTTTGTGACATAACACAACCTCATAAATCGTATTATTATTTTTTCATTGTTTTAATTCAATAAATTTCAGTTTATTTTGAATGCTAAACAAGCGCTAGTGCAAGCTTATTGCAATCACCAGAGGGAGATATAGACCACATTTAAATTGTAGTGCAAGTGCTCTCAGCTCTGGCCTTCTAGGTCCATTTTCATGCAAAGTTATCTCCAACCTTAATTAAACATACAAAAACAAGCGAATCAAGTTCTTTAGGATTACTAGAAAGCAGGTGAGTTTGGGAAAATGGACCTCGATGGCCAGAGTTAAGAATCCCTAGTGCATGTTTATATGCGTAAATAAATAAATACAAACAGCCAATGTGAAATTAAATGGCATAAAACTGCAAAATATTGTTATTAGTATCTAGAGGACTGAATGGTTGCATGTTCACAGCACTGCACTAAAATAACATTTCTAGGAAACACTTTGAATATATATATATATATATATATATATATATATATATATATATATATATATATATATATATATATATATATATATAAAATTGTAATAACAAAATTTCTAGTTTATTGCTTTTTATTTTCATTTGGAGCCGGAACTGGTTCTTGTTTCACTTTTTTTAATGTGCAAAGCACTATGCACTGTGACACACTACCTGCTCTGTTCAAAATCAGATGCACTGTGGTCATTGGTCACGTGTGGTACCAGTGGTTCATGCTGTGGAAATGCTGTATGTGGGTGAGGAGCTGCATCTGAACTCTCAGCCTGTGATGGTAATCTGAAGTAGTTCTTACTCATAGGAACTTTGCCTTGACTTCCATAGTAAGAAGAAAATGTCAACTGAGACGCCAAGATAACAAACAGATCTTGAGTTCCCATGATGTGCTGGGCATGTGTGCAGTCTTGTTTTGTAAAACACAGTTTAATTGACAGTGGCAGGAAGACTTTGAACATTAACCTCAACGGAGCTACTGTTATGTTCAACATTAATAGATTTCTGTCACTTACATGTACAGGAAACAGTGGCCAACCAGAACCCAAAGTGTCAGAAAATCTCTAGATAGCGTGAATGAGTGGGTATAGACATGAAATGACACAAGCTATTAAGTGTACAGCTTTCATGAAACTTTCACTGATATATAATCTACATGTTTTGTCTGAATGTCTACCATACCATGCAAAAAAAAAAAAAAAAAATTCTGCAAATGGGCTCTGTGATTTATGATATTCATATAATAAAGTATTCAGTTGATCAGTTATGGAGTTGCAAAATCTGAAGGGATAGTTTTTTGTTGTTTTTTTTTCTTGCTGAGAGGTAATTGACAGGAAGGAGATTTAGAAGTACAAACCACAAAGCTGAACGAGTAATGTTTCCTTACAGCACAAAGAGGTCACAGTCTTCATCCTGTTTGTGATTTTGAAAGAGATATTTTTTTGATGTACAGATAGCTTCTGTGAAGACATTTCATAGACTAATGTTGACTAAACTGAGGAGTGGAGCAATTTTTACAAAACATGTGTACTCCTCAAGAACTAGCACAAGAAGTGGTCTTTTGGCTTCATTGTTTTGGTTCTGATTTTTTTAGTTGTTTAAGGAATGGATGATGCAACTAATACTACTAAATTCACCCACATTGTAACTTTAATCAAATAGTGAGCCTTGATGTATCTTATGGTAAAAATATCAACTGAAAACTATAACTTATCAGTTTTAATAATGGCTACTGGATTTTGTATATACTTTTATATAGCCTACAAAAAAAATTGCAACAGTTTCTTAATTTTTCACTTTGCTGCCTAATAAAAGTAATTTCATCTTTTGTATCCGTGTAATATTTAGAGTTTATATTAAACAAACATCACCATAGGGGGGCACAGACAGCATTTAAAGCATCTTATAAAAAATATACCAATTATTTCAACACAGTTCTGCTGTATTGAACAATACATAAACAGGATGACCTGATTCATTCCAGTAACGACTGCCCTACATAGGTAAGATGTCACAAGTTCTTACCAGTGCAAGGACCAGCACCATGTTCCATTCTGCAGTCATCTGCACCTTCTGATGCAACCTCATCAGTAACTTCTTTTGACTGCTTTACATCATCTGGTGGTCTGTGGGCGGTATCATCCCTTTTCCTCTTAAATCTGATATTCATTGATAAGTGCAAACAGTCAGTCCAAACAGTTTAGTTGCTTGAATACCATAGAGGTTATCAGGTACCCAAATAAGGTCAAATGCAAATTCCATAGCATGCCTCAAAGGGCATCACAAAAATGATCATGGTCTAGAAAATTATCTTTACCAAATCGAAGTGCCATTACTTGACATAAATTCTCTGCATTTTAATGCATGCAATGTGATACCATTTAGCAACTAAATGAGGCTAAATATTTACCTCTCAAGTTTAGCATCGCCTTTGTTTATTTCACAGCTGAGTAGGAGAAGACAGAAGGGACAAAGTCTGGACTATTGAAGTCCATACCTCTCCTGTACAAAAAAAAATAAGAAAAATTGTATTCTGGTGATTGACAGTATGATAGAGATTAACAGCCAACTTTAGCCTGAGTTTTCTGTAACGTATTAGCCAAGTGCTAACGTTACTAACCAAGCATGAGAGACTAGCCATCAGGCAAACTACTAGCAATGTAACACAATTAAAAGTTAGCTAGTGAACTAGTTCAACACAAATTTTTACATTACTCTGTGTTAGATAAGCGTACATCTCATTATTTACCGATATTTTGTTGCTGTGAGTCAAACCAAATGATGTGTCTGATTTACATTTAGCGTAATGCTAACTCACATGAAGTGTGAACTGCAGAGTCTGGCATTTTTAATTTGGTCCTCTTTCCAATCTGCTCTTCTGAGGGCTTGTAACCAAAGACGTCTGCGGTTGCATTACAAGGAGTGTGAATTGAAGGTATTCGGTAAAACTTAAGACTACAGATTTCCGATTCTGGCATCCCACTGCACAACACAACATTTTCCCGGTCGTCTTTTGCAACCGTCATGTGCAGTTGAAACAGCGTGACATAGGGTGATAATTGACCTATAATGAGCCTCTGATAAATTTCTACAATTATCAAACACATCCAACTACTGCATATTTATAATAACAGTTAAAACCCTGCTGACTGACACAAGTCCAGTATGAACGTCCCCTAATGGTGTGTTATGTTTCCTTCACTGCCTTCACAAAGAGACTATTATACTTCATTGTTTTTATGCTGCAGTTTCACTTTATATAGAGCAGATGTTGTGTGTAGTTGCAGGGGAAAAACCCTGCAACCCTGTTTGTGCAGCCCTATGAAGATAATTTACCGCAGATGTCATCCAGGGTGACCATTGTCCCACCTTGCAGCTGCTTGTTGTTGAGAGGCAAAACAAAACATCAGATGTCAGTTTCTGCTGTTCTGCAATGAATGTCGACACATTGCTCTGAGCTGCCATTTGGACTCATTTTCAGAGTGTTTAGAAGAAGGATGAGGTTTTGAGTTAATTTGTTGTATTTCAAAAAATCAAGGGGAATTAGATTTTTCATTATTTGACCACCAATTATAAATTCAGACTTTGTGTTGCAGAAAATTAGAAAACAAAATGGTATAAAACCATAAAAGTATATGCAAAGTACATATTTTATATATATATTAGTGCTATCAATCAATTAAAAAATGTAATCGCGTCCAGGACTGTGATTAATCGCAAATTTAAAATACTAGGATTTACCTGTAAATGTGTTGAAATAAAGGAATGCAAGACAAACTAGTTTAAGGAAACAGAACCTTTCACATCTCCGCCAGGTATGAGACATAATCCTTATTATTCTTTTGTTTTTATTCAGTTATCAGCCTTTATACTGGCAATAAAACATTTACCAAGCCACATCGCTTCAATCCCATTATACATTTACCCAACTATTATCAAAAGTATTTCAAAATAAATACAACAAAACATTTTCTTGCGACCTTACGTGAAGTATTATGATAAAATGCATTATGAAGAAGAATTGGAGCTGTTCTGCAGCTGCATTAGAGCTAACATTAGCATCATACTACATGAGACAATTTATGAGATTAATAGTACACTTTTACTCAGAACTCACTTTAAACCACCATCGAGTGTTTGTAATAACTTCCTTTTGCGATTACATGTATGCATACACTTACACTTTTAACGCTTTAAAATGTTTAGATTAATTGCATGCGTTAACGCGTTAACTTTGACAGCCCTAAAATAAATGCTTCATGCACTGTGACATTACCTGCTCTGCTCTAAATGAGATGCGCTGTGGTCTTTGGTCAGATGTGGTACAGATGTCTATTATTGGAGATATGAGATGCAGAAGGTGTGCAGAACATGCTGTGGAAACACTGTTTGTAGGGCAAAAGGCTGCAGATGAACCCAAGGCCTGTATAACAGTATTGTAGATTTTTAAAAAAAGTAAATGTGTCATAGCAATACATTAAAACAACATACTTCATCACAGAAATGTCTAAATGAAAACAGAATAAGATGTTCTGATAAACTTTTACCAGAAACCGACTACAGATTCTGTAAAAACAATTGGCTGTCGACTAAAACAGAAACACACTCACATGTTGAGGAAGTTGCAAAGAACTGAGGCAAACATGTGATAGCGGAAAAGCGAGAAGAAAGAAGATTGACAGAAACGCTTACTTGAACTTGTTGCTCAGAGGAAATAAAAGTCTGCATTGAGGATGGCGGCTGACCTTGACCTCGAGTTCTCATGAGTAAGAGCAATGAGTCAACTGTTTGAATACAGTGTTCAAAAAATTATTTTAATGTGCCATTTAAATGATTTTTGTTAAACACAGGAATAGCGCACAAATGTTATTCACACAAATGTACATTTATCATAAATACATCATTCAACAGAAGAAGATTTCTGTACAGGAAATAGTGGCCAGCCAAAAACCAAAGTGTCATAACATCTCTAGATAGTGGGTATAGACATGAAATGGCATTAATATTCAGTATCTAATGTTAATTTTTGTGCACTGACTGACAGCTTTATTGATGTTAATTGGCTCTTGTGCTTGAGAATGAAACCTGAAAAAAATTGTATGCCCCCATCACACCTTCTGTTTGTGCAGATCATTTACTCCAGATTAGATTAGATTAGATTAGATTCAACTTTATTGTCATTGCACATGTAAGGTACAGGGCAACGAAATGCAGTTAGCATCTAACCAGAAGTGCAATAAGCAGAGGTACAGGATATACAGTGCCTACAATATGTTACATATGTACAGAATATACAGATAAGGCAGTAGTACTATGGACATAATTTACAAGTTTTTAAATACTATCAGTATGATATACAGATGGGTGATATGAACATACTATACAGATGGATTGTACAGTAAATGTATGTACACTATGAGCAAAAACTATGAAAATAATTACAAATGGATATGAATAAGCTATACATTAAGATATATAAATACTAGTGCAATGAGCATTGAAAGTGCATAGAAATAAAAATTTCCAGTGCATAGTACTCAGTGTGTGGATGTTTTTTTACCGATTTAATGATGGGGAGGGGTGAAGAGTTTGTGGTGGTGTGTGAGGGGGGTATCATTTGGCAGAGTTTAGTAGGGAAACAGCTGTAGGGAAAAAGCTGTTCCTGAGTCTGCTTGTCCTTGATCGGAGGCTCCTGAAGCGCCTCCCAGAGGGCAGTAAGTTAAACAGTCTATGGTCAGGGTGAGAGGAGTCCTTAAGAATGCCGCGAGCTCGACGTAAACAGTGTTTTCTCTGGACGTCCTCAATGGCAGGAAGTGGTGTCCCTGTGATGCGTTGGGCGGTTTTCACCACCCTCTGCAGTGCCTTGCGGTCAGCAGCTGAGCAGTTCCCATACCAGACTGTGATGCAGTTGGTCAGGATGCTTTCAATCGCACACCGGTAGAAGTTCACCAGGATGGTTGGAGACAGGTGGTTCTTCTTCAGTGTCCTAAGGAAGAAGAGGCGTTGGTGAGCCTTCTTGACTAGGCTGGATGTGGACCCTGGATGTCATCCAGGGTGGTCATCCAGGGAGACCATTACCCTGCCTTGCAGCTGCTTGTTGCTGTGAAAACAAAACATCAGAAGTGTTTCCGCTCTTCTGCAATGAAAGTCAACACATTGCTCTAAGCTGCCATTTGTACTTTAGAAAATCTAATCAAGACTGAACTCATGCATTTTCTGAGTGTTTACAGGAAGGAGGAGGTTTTGAGCGATATATAAATTGTTGTATTTCAAAAGATCAAGGGGAAATTAGATTTTTCATTATTTGACCACTTCACACCAATTATAAATTTGGGCTTTGTGTTGCAGAAAATTAGAAAACAAAATGGTATAAAACCATAAAAGTAAATGCAATGTATTACAGATATAAAAAAAAAAAAAACTGTTACCACTTCTGTTCGTATTTCTAGTTTTGCTTCCAAGCAGACCTGCACAAGCATCTTGTTTTGCTTTTTTTGTTGCACCAAATAAATGCTTCATGCACTGTGACACATTACCTGCTCTGCTCTAAATGAGATGCGCTGTGGTCTTTGGTCAGATGTGGTACGGGTGTCTATTATTGGAGATATGAGATGCAGAAGGTGTGCAGAACATGCTGTGGAAACACTGTTTGTAGGGCGACGGGGCTGCAGATGAACCCAAGGCCTGTATACCTGTATAAAAAGCAAATGTGTCATAGCTATACATTAAAACAACATACTTCATCACAGAAATGTCTAAATTAAAATAGAACAAGATGTCAACTGTGATTGAATATAGAAAACAGTTGTTCTACAATTCCAATGAAACACCATTCAAGTGTGCAGATACCCTTGTGCAAATCATTTGACAGTAAAGGACTCTGAACATTATGGATGGTGTTTTAATGTGTTACATTATTTTAATGTGTCATTTATAGGATTTTTGTTAAACACAGGTATAATGCACAAATATTATTCACACAAATGTGCATTTATCATAAACACTTCTTTCAACAGAAGAAGATTTCTGTACAGGAAATAGTGGCCATCCAACCAGTGTCATAACATCTCTAGATAGTGTGAACTAGTGGGTATAGACATGAAATGGCATTATTCAATATCTAATGGTTTGTGCTCTGACATCTTTATTGATGTTAATTGGCTCGTGTGCTTGAGGCTGAATCCTGAGCTGATGTAAACCATATATTTTTGTCTTTTCAGTCTAAACCACCTGTTAATGACGTAACAGACTCTTTAATTTATAGACTCAGCAGCTTTGCAATTTAGTATGGTAACTCATGAGAGCAGAAAAAAAGGTGCTTTCATTTCATTTAGTTAATCAGAGCTATACTCTGAAGGGATTTTTATTTTTATTTGTTTAGCCTATTTATTTTTGCTTAGAGGAAAATGACAGGGAGGAGTTAAGCTGGGAGAAAAAAACCACAAGTTGAACAAAATAAGTACAATCATGCAAAAAATCTGCACCTCAACAGTTCCTGCTCAAAGTCTTCATCCTGTTTGTGTCAGTGAGCTGAATTTGCCCTGGTGTTCATATAGCTACTGTAAACACAATCCATGCTAAATTTACTGTTCAGCTTTGCTCATCACTGAAGCAACAGGGAGACCCATATAAAGGGCGGAGCGATTTAATCCAGAAGCAGGCTAACCGAAATCTGGAAGTAATTTATGGAAACTGAAATCAAACTGTTTTGGATTATGGTAGCTACTTCTTTTTTGTTCACAGAAAAAAACATCGTGCGTTTTTAAAATGGATGGATGTACCAGAAATTTCAGGTTGTATTTTAATCGATGTACAGTAATAGGCCCACGCACAGCTTAATCTTAACAAAGACTATAATAGGGACGGGCTTTTCTTTTTTGCATCCCATCTTGAAAAAGCGAAAACGTTAGCCTACTAACATAAAAGTTATAATATTGATAGCACCATTAACTGTATTCCTCGAAATGGTCTTTGTTTGTTTTAAACGTATTAGGAGACTTTTAATATCTACTTCGACTTTCATTTCATTTTGAAAAAAGCGGATGAGCAAACTCGCTTTACTAAATCATGAGTTTTGATCGGATATTTAGGGAACTGTGAATATGATTCATGAATCTTTTTTCCTCTGCCTATGGATTTGGCTCTCACGTGGTAAGTGATGAATCTTTAATGTTGCCTTTTTTTATCTTTTCACACAATAACATTGTATATGTCGGAACTAAAATCTGAGCTGGTGAACAAGCGTTTTTTTAGTGGGCTTGTTTTTTGTAATGTAATTGTTTCTCAAATTGCACAAATACATTAATAATAAAAATATATTTGTGTGTGTTTCAGGTGTGATTGGTTATACAGATGAAGTGAAGTCCGTGTTGATAACTGAGGGAGATTCTGTCACTCTAAACACTGGTATCTCTGAAGTGCAGAGCAATGATCAGATACTGTGGATGTTTAACATTAACAATACAGACACTCGTATTGCTGAAATCCACAGACAGAACATCTATATAGATGCCACTAATACAACATTTGAGAAAAGACTCCAGATGGACAGTCAAACTGGATCTCTGACCATCAGAAACATCAGATCTGAACACTCTGGACTTTATAAACTACAGATCATACAGATCATACAGGTCACATACAAGAGTTTTTCTGTTGCTGTCTATGGTGAGTAATATTACTTGTTTAATACCAAGAAATAAAAGTGATGTAAAATTATCAAAAGAACTGTCCTTTAAGATGAATAACCCATCTAATAGCCTACGGTATAGGTTCGGAATATTATCAACCACATTATACAGCCACCAGTGCCTTCCCAGAAAGCAGACCAACACTGAATCAATGTTGATGCATCAATCAAATTATCATTGAATCAATGTTGAAGTTTAACATTGATTTTCCGTCAGGTTTGCACCCTGAAATAATGTTATTTCAATGACGAAAAATCAATAAAGATTGTCATAAAAATCAACGTTTCTTCAACTTAAATCACTTATTTAACATTGAATCAACATAGAAACATGATCAAATCAATCCTGCTTTTACTCCTTTCAATCAGAGAACATGCAGGACTGCAATTAATATGGTTTTGATTCAAAAAGTCAACAGCATCCTTCAGTTTACATGCAAATACATTTATTTTTGCCCCACACTATTTGAACAGGAAAATAACATTACATTCAGGTAAAACATATGCCCTGATTCACACACTTGGCTTATCGTAACCCAGGACTAGGCCTTAGTTAAATTAGGATGTTTAAAAAAAAAGAAAACATTACTGGTGTGCATCTTTAGACAAAGCAATGGCAATGACATTAAGATCTGTCGGACCAAGTTATTTTCAGTTAAGACGACTCAAACATACATTTAGTCTGGGACTAGCCTTGTGAAACTGGGAGACAGAGCTTAAAATACAATGTACATACAGAATGATAAAATGACAAAGTGACTTAATTACATGGAACAGTTAATTCTGAATTTATAAAGCAAATGCCAGGAGAAGAGCCTGTAAAACTTACAACTTAAAACAAATGCAACCTGCATCTGCAAACTGGAAGTAAATGCAAATAAAAACTCAATATCCAAGGCTAAAGTACTACAGACTGAAACATTACCAGTTTGCTGTTCGGGACTTGAAGCTTTTCACAGATTGAAGCTACTTTTCTGATTCAAAAAAGATGTCTTTACTCCTCATTAAACGGATAGTCTGATGACCTTAGGGCTCTCCACCACAAAGCAATACCCCCAAGCCGTTCAGGACCACAACGCAGCCACTTTGCCATTTTTGCACCGTCTCAGCAAAGATGATCTATGAGGCCTCCTTTTTCTCAGCTTTCACTTGTTGTTGTAAAGCATCTAAAGTATAAAAACAAACGGGATGTTAAAACTGCACAATGTAAAACATTTGATTGGTAGTAGTGTATAACTGAAAGAAAAGAAGGTGGTCCTAAATATTTAGAAATGTGACAATGTACTACAAAATTAAGTGCAAATTGAAATAAAATGGTTTACATTCAAGTTAAAACAGGGTGGATTCAATTTTAAATTTTAGCACCTGCAGACATACATTTACTTTGAAACCCTTAATATAAAGCATTTTTCATGTTTGGAACAAATTGGATTATGCACCTTCCACACAACAGCTCACTCTGTGCCCCCTATTCTTAAGATGTGCTTGTAATAAACTACTATATATTAATGGTAATGCCTCATGCTATATTATATATCATACAAACTCATTCAATATACAATGTTTCAAAAGTTTCTTTCTTCTGTTGAACATAAAATAAATTTAGCCATTGACAGGACAGAGGTAGGTAGGCTGCATACATATATATATGAACATAGTTCTTTAAAGTTATCGCTCTTGGTCTGAACGGGCCTTAACCCTTTAAAAATCATATTGAGCCATTTTACAATTCCTGTTTTTCTCTCTCCAAAGTTAAAACCTCCGGAAAACAAGGCTTTTCTCAAGATATTTAGGACTTTTAATGAATTTAAATGTGATCACACTGAATTTAAGACCAAAGGACCCATGTGGACTCTGACTTACCATGCACATCTTGGAGCCTGGTGTCTCTCAATGGAGTTTTTTTGGTCTTCTACTGCCCAGTTCATCTGAGAAGCCGGATCATTGGTTAGAGTACAGCCCAGCATCCTAATACGTGCCTCAACTGATGCTCCTTCAACAGCAAAACAGCCAACCTAAAAGTGTGTCAGGAACACATTTGCACAAAACATGGATAGGTTACAAATAGATGTCGTGGGAATGTAGTTGTCCAGCTAGAGAACAATAAAAACAGCATTCACCTGGTAGATGCATGTTAACTGAAAAACTTGCGTTTATCAATAAATAAATAAACTAAATCTTAAAATGTAAATTACCATCACACATCTGGCATCTTCACTTTGAAGAATCAGCTCTGCGTCTCATGATGAAACCCCAGACCTCCAGACACTAGTTCAGCCAGTATTCCAGTCGTTTCAGAAGCAGCAATGGGAAAGCGGTTTGAAGGAAAAACAAAACAGTATAGCAACAACTTTTATGATACACAGCGTTAATTTTTCATAACACCTTAGTGTAGAGTTTCTCAGCTCCAGCCCTCAGGCCCCCAGAACCAGAATATTACAGCAGAACCAGGTGTTTTAATTCGTGAGACATCTAAAACATTCTGGGAGGGGGGGCCTGAGGACTATGACTCTTTTATGATTTAGTGCTGCATTTTACCTCCCTTTACAAAATTAAAGAATGCATTAAGATATGCATTTTGTACATTTATTAATGACTTGCCTTTTATTATCTACATTGATTCAGGAGATTCCATCCCCTGACCTAGATTTAAAAAGCAAAGTAAAAATTAAGAGTATGCAATACCGTCACAGGTAACAATTAGCAGAAATTCATTCTTACCTGATGTGAGCAAACCTGGGAAATGTCCCTCTGATGGGCCTACAAAAAGGGAAAATTGAAGAGTGAAAAACATAGCAATTAGGTTAATCAAATATACATATACATATATATATATCCTGATATTTTGTGAGGAACTGCTGTGGGGCATGGACTCTTTTTGGTTTCTTTTTAGGTCTGCTGCTCTCTCTCTCCCTGTCAGTGTCCTCATCTGATGTCATGTTTTTATGTTTTGTTTTTTAGCTGCAAGGCATGAAAACACACACTTTTCTGTCACCGAGCACATAACTTTACACTACTTTGCCAACTTAAATGCCAGGTGAATAGGCAAACTAGCTTGAACATTATGTAGTGTTAGGATAATGTTATTCATGTTAGATATTTCCCAAAGGTCTGCATTCAGTCACATACGACAGCTGCATGAATAAATTGAGAATCACGATTTTTTTTGTCTCAAACAGAGATCACGATTCTCCCACGAAACAAAATAGTGTGTGACAAAATATCATTGCTACAGTCTATTTAAAAGTGAACGAATTATTAAACATTTAAATTAATATGCATTTCTAATATATTTAGTTCATATTAAAATGATGAAAAAGTGGTTTGAATGAATGATTTAATGTCTCTCATAAATACTTCACTTGTTTCTTTACTGGATGAATCAAGTGTTTTAAACTAATCTCTTGATTCAATCACAAATACATTTTTAAGTCACTTTTCTGCACCTAGTGGCGAAACAATGCAATCGACACAAACGTTATTTGAAGCAACAGTTAACTTTCAAAAGGTCTATTTTGATCGCTACCATAAACATCAGTGTTTATATCTGAACTATTAACTTATGAATGACTGTAATACAGAAATAATACTGTGTAGTTGAAAAGGTGAAGCTGTAACTGTCTGCTCTGTCAGCAGCTGAACGCTGAGGTGAATGTTTTAAGACTTTTTAAAGGTTTATTAGACACGGGCGAAGCTCTAGTGCAAATATATCAGTATTTATCCAAGTACCTGCACTTTTTTGGACTAAAGCCCTAATATTAGGACGCTGTTCAGTGAGTGCAGCTAATAACCCGCAGCAGATCTGACTGAATATGAATGTGTGATCACGTCGACTCCAGAGGATAAAGTTAACTCAACTCAATATTTTAACTTTCCACATCCACCCCAACCCGTTTACCTTAGTTGTAGTACCGTGTGTACTGTCCTCTGTTAAGAAATCAGACGGCGGGAGTAAAAAAAAGGTACGAGACCGAGCGGGATTTTGTTTTGCTGTCTATTTGCAGTCTCTTTTTAATGACAGGTCTACGCATTTGTCAATCATCCCACTTGCTAGATGAGGAATGAACCCCGCGCTCTGATTGGTCGAAGTGCTCTTTCATTGCTGTCGCTTGATTGGTTTGTGCTGCACAAAGGCGTCAGCAGGTTTTTTGTAGTTTAAAGTGACAAATCATACCTGCGTACTTAGAGGTCAAAATGCGTGCCCGCTACGCAAAATGCGTACAGGTTGGCAGGTCTGCAGTCCTTTCTTTTCTCTGAGGTGAATGCGTTGTGTTTGTATAGCTAAGTAGAGAATCAACATCTGTCAACTGTCGTCAAATAAAGGGAAATCTCTGTAAAGAAAGTAAGATATACGGATTTTTCTAGGCGTTATATGTTATGTCAAGTTTTTTTTTTTTTTTAGTAATCTTTTATTACTTGCCTCTAAAAAAAAACACTTTGCCGTTGTCCTTTAGCCTCGTCTCTTGTTATCCCGCGCTTTGATTTGATTGGCGGTTGACAGCTTTAGCTGCATTACAGCCAACTAATGGCCTGATGTTAAATCTAATAATTATATTGAACATATAAATCATAAATAATATAAATTAGAATCATAATTTAAATGTTTAATTATAATTAAAAAAATATTTTAATTTTTAAAAATCATGTTTAATTTAAATTAATGATATAACTGGACGACCGCAAGATTTATAAGGACTTTGTGACATTCATTTAGTCATTATCAGACTCTGGCTGAATGTAGCGAGCTGAAAACAGGTAATCAAACACATTAATTACTAAAAACATTACTGCTGCTAATAATGAGTTCTATCTAATGGTCACAGTTCTTTGTTAATCCACACGATCAGCAGACAATTTTATTTATTTATTGGCGCTACTAGTGGTGACCAGTTCACAAAATTAACAATTTATTGTTTGATGAGCATGTGCTCACTACATTTCAGGAAAATGTACCATATTTAAGTGTTGAATGAGGGATTGACAGTCTAAGGTCCACCAGTGAAATGCTGACCAAAAATCAACATTGATTCAATATTTGTCTTTTCAACACTGAAAAGCATTTAATTATCAACATTGATCCAATATTATTTAGCATTGAATTTTCAACCTCAACCAAAATGATGATTCTGATGGAATTTCAACATTGAATCAATATCACCTTGCTATCTGGGTTACTGCTTAAAATAGATATTATTTATTTAACATATTAAAGGAATAGTTCACACAAACATCACACAAAACTCTCTCTCAGGCTGTTTAAGATGTAAATTATTTGTTTTTCATTTGAAGAGATTTTAAGAAATTAAGAATTGCATTGCTTGCTTACAAGTGGATTCTCTGCAGTTAATGGGTGCCGTCAGAATGAGAGTGCAAACACAGAATACCACTTCTTCAGTTTTGTCCCCATTGAAATAAAGTAACATTTCTATTTCCATTTATTCTCAATATTTCCAGCTCCTCTTCCCATTCCTGTCATCACCAGAGACACTTCAAACTCTTCATCATCATCATCATCTGACCGTTCATCAGTGTCTAAATGTTCACTGCTGTGTTCAGTGTTGAATGTGAGTGATGTGACTCTCTCCTGGTTCAAAGGAAACAGTTTATTGTCCAGCATCAGTGTGTCTGATCTCAGCATCAGTCTCTATCTACCTCTGGAGGTGGAATATCAGGATAAAAACACCTACAGCTGTGTGCTCAACAATCCCATCAGCAACCAGACCACACATCTGGACATCACTCAACTCTTTCACATGTGTCCAGGTAAGTCAGTGGTGATATTAGTGATTAATGAGTTTGTTTAAAAAAGTATATTCTTCGAGCTTTCTAACCTTGTCCGTTCAAAGCCAGGTTAAGTGAGCTGAGAGCTATGGCGGCAATGTCTTGACTGTAATCAGACACTTCGGGACTCATTTATAATTATTGTTTTTCTGTTGTTCATTACAGAACTCGTGCAGCAGTCACAGTCGGTGGCATTATCAGTTAGTATAGTGATAGTACTGGTCTTGGCTGTAGCTGTGGTGGTGTTATACTTACACCACAGGAAATGCAAACAACCAAGATCAGAAGGCAAGTATTACCTTTTTCATCTAATAATATGAGCATTCTGGTGTTCAGGAGATGTGCCACTATATCTGTATTTTAAACACCATTTCAGACTTATTTGAATAATGTGACGTTATTATTAAAACAGTCCAGACTTGTGAGGAAGAGGTACTTTATGCCGAAACAACGTTTTGTGCACGCAGAGTTCACAGTACGGTAAGACACTGTACTGCAGTGTGCAATGAATCTGTCCGCTGAAACCACAGAGGCCGAGAGAAAAATATGCGCTTGCACATGTAACGAAGCAGAAAATGTGCAATCCTGTGCTGATGTCAGTGTTGTCTGTACATTATTTAGCCTTTAAATCAATGTAAACCACTCTTTAGCTTAATGTCTGCTTATGCGTGCTCTGTTTCTGTTTAGGCTTCAAACATGAAGGCACAGTGCAACATCAGATAACTTGAAAAACTCTTTTCTTCTTTTTTCTTGTTATCATTTCTTAGATCTAGTACAGTTTAGGAAGAGTGGAGGTTGTACTTTTACTGAATGCCATGATTTATGCCTCTGAAAAGCCACAGGCATCTGTAACAGAAGCACAAACAGTGATGAATAGTCATTGAATCACAAAAGCTTTTATTGTCAACCCTGACGATTCAGTGGCAGGAAGGCAGTGCTGGAAATGCCATCTGTTTTGCAGCTCTACCAGTGATTACAATGAACAATTAACAGACAAAAATGTGTTTTTAAAATGCTCAAAATACCCTTCAAAAGCCAAAATCCATGCTCTGTTTGAAGTCGCCGTTTTGTGGTAGAAATTGTGTGTGTACAACTTACCAGTATTTAAATCGATCATGCTTTTGCTATCATGTCCTGTGCTTGTAATTGTCTTTGTATTCAACCGTTGTCTTTGAGCTGATTTATAGTGTTTATAGTCAAGAACATTACCAGACTCCTGGTATATATGTATACACACAAACACTACTTATATACATATAAACGTACACACATTGATTTACATGTTTTAATTCCTGATATTGATGTTTTGTTTTCTTTCAGAAACTCAATGAAGAAGATCACATCATATACTCAAGTGTTAATGCAAAATGACGTGATCAGTGGTAATTTTTTGCAACTAATATGAAACTGTCTTTGTAGTAATAAGTAATTTTCAAATATTGACTTCAGGATCAGCATTTTCTCTGGCTTACACTGACATTTCATATCATAGACTGTTAGCGAATACATTAACATCCTATATTTGTATTATTCATTTTTCTGGAATACTTGATTTTGATTGGTCAGTTGGCTTTCAGCAGTCAAATATGAAAAAGATGTGGGTAAGTCTGACCACTGACAACTCATCTGTGAAGTTGAATATATATGTTTTAATGGATTATACCAAGTGTTACATTAGACCTTCAGTGTTTGCCATCTGTGCCTTCCACCTTGCTGTTACTTGTTTTCGGTTAGTTTACCTGTTAGACAAGACATGTTCATGCAAGCTCAGCTGGAATCTTTCTCTTATACTCTGTTAAAACATCCACAATAGACACTTAAGTCTAAACAAAAGCCTTATGTAGTTTTTCTACTATCAGCCCTTTCAAAATATACTAACTCTGGTATTTTTTATTGGCATAAAAATTATGTATTTTTTATGTAATATTCTATACATTTTCTGTATTTTGTATATTTTATTGTTGATTTTTGGATCAGTTCTTAACAAGTGTTATGCATTTATACTGCATTTATACTTTTATATTAAAATGCCTATTTTGTATTATTGTTCCCTCTCTTCTAAGGAGATGAAAGTCAGTGTAAGTTTCATATGAACAGTTTGAATTTATCTACACATTCTGATCAAATGTTCTGGACCATCTGTGTTTGTGGTGCCATCAGACAGTCAACATTGTAAGGATTTTTTGTATTTTATTTCCTGCAGCTCCAGAATGGTTAGTCAGGTGACATTTACAGCACTGTGATTGAATTTTAACGGTTAACCATCTTCAGTTATTATATAGACTTCCTTTTTAGATCCAACACCGACGACCTGTTACTTGTCTGCAGTTAGATGTTCAGCTTGTCAGACAGGACATGTTTGTGCAACTTATACTGGAAATTTTCCACAGTATTTTACATTTTAGCTCTGAGCTCATCAGAAAATGTTGTGAACAAGTGTACTAATACTGTTTTCTGTAATGTGTCCTACTTTTGTAATACTGTACTACTCTCACAGGTAATAATACAATGTAAACAACACCTTTATCTTTTTCTACATTCATGTATTAAACTATCTAAAACAGCACTGACCCTGTGTTTATTTTATTAAATCGGTGTTGCCCCAATTTTGCCATGACAAAAAGTATCTATAAAGAGTCTTTTACTGACGTCTTCAATCCAAAGAGGTAAAGTTAGTCATGTTCTAGTAAGATGTCATTGTGAATTTACGGACATCAATCAATAGCTGTGATATTAGTGATTATATCCTAAGTTGCTCAGTAGTTTTTGTTGGATGTAATAATAATAATAATAATAATTCATTACATTTATATAGCGCTTTTCTGCTTTTCTAAGCACTCAAAGCGCTCTACATTGTGAGGGGTGGTGTCTCCTCATCCACCACCAGTGTGCAGCATCCACCTGGATGATGCGACGGCAGCCATAGTGCGCCAGAACGCCCACCACACACCAGCTTATTGGTGGAGAGGAGACAGAGTGATGAAGCCAATCAGTGTATGGGGATGATTAGGAGGCCATGATGGTCAGAGACCAATGGGGAAATTTGGCCAGGATGCCGAGGTAACACCTCTACTCTTTTCGAAAGACATCCTGGGATTTTTAATGACCACAGAGAGTCAGGACCTCGGTTTAACGTCTCATCCGAAAGACGGTGCTTTATGTCAGTATAGTGTCCCAGCCACTTTACTGGGGCGTTAGGACCCACACAGACTGCAGGGTGAGCACCCCCTGCTGGCCTCACTAACACCTCTTCCAACAGCAACCTAGTTTTCCCAGGAGGTCTCCCATCCAGGTACTGACCAGGCTCAACCCTGCTTAGCTTCAGTGGGCAACCGGTCTTGGGCTGCAGGGTGATATGGCTGTGGCGTTAATGGTTGTAAATGCTGCAGAATAGCAGTTGTTGTGCTGGTTTGTCTTTATGAGCTTTAAACTAAAGATTTTGTTTAACAATGTTTTTTTCAAGTAGTTTAACTCTCATTGTCACTTTAGACATTAATAGATTTAGGTTTGTTTTGTAATTAGGTTTTTTTTCTGTTATCATATCAAATATATTTAGTTTGCATTGTCTGTGACTTCATGATGGAGGTTTATATAGAGATCAACAGCATTCTACAATGTCTTGATTGAAGTTGCAGGATTCATTGACTAGATTTACTCATCATCATTCAGCAGTCACATCTTATTCTACTACAGATATTTGCTGGCTTATTGATACTGGTTATGCCTAGTTGTGATTGTGATATACTTTCACTGCAGGAAGAACAAACAAGCAACAACAGAGGGTAAGTAGTATCTTATTCATTAAATGATATCAGACTTTATTTATCAAAATCTAGTGTTCAAAAGGTTTTTTAAACAATTTGCAGACTATTAAGTGTATTATATTTGGAAAAAATATACTAGTAACACCCAACCCAAATGGTCTTATATATTGTATTTCATCTAAAGTTATATTTAATATTGTCAGTTTGTATACAAAATGTAGATTATTGTGTATTGAAATACTATTTAGCGGTTACCTGAAGAAAAAAAAAAATGCTCCAATGTAATGCTTTTTTACGTTGATGTCTAATAAAACAAATTGAATGTCAAAGACATATTTAAAAGTAGTTTTATAGGGTTTTTTAATGGGTTGTGTTTCCGCTAGTGTAAGATGTTGGAATCACTGGTGTGGCTTGAGATTTATTTCTTAAATTTCACTTTGTTTAAACTCAGTGTTATTGTGAAATTATCAATCAGCATCTTGTGTGTCTGTACTGTGTAATATATATAAACACCACCAGAGGGGGCTATAGACAGCATTTAAAGCAGGGGTGCCTAACCCTGTTCCTGGAGATCTACCTTCCTGCAGAGTTGACACTGCCAACATGCATGTTATTGCCACAATCCTCTAGCCTACTCTCCAGTGAGTATTATAATAAATCATATTATTTGACATCTACCATAAGTCAGAAGTAAAACAAAAGGAATTCTTTATTGGTGTTATATGTGTTTTTTAGGATAATGCTTTCATCGTGTTTTTGTTGTAAAAAGCTAAACATGTGAAATGATACTTGGCTACTTGGGATGTGTGATCAATCTCAATTCTTTCTCTGGTAGTCCATTATCTGTGCCCTGGCTTTTGTGGAAAATCTGTCCATCCTGGAGGCTGAGGATACTATAAAGGAAAACGTGGGCAAACATGACATCCTGCCATTATTCACAAATAACCATTTCTTTCTACAACTATCCAGCTTTAGTTTTTTTTACCAGTGAGTGGGAGCATTTTGACAGAAGGACTGAACAACAATTAAAAGAGAGTCATCAACGGGAGTCATCCTAGTTCATGTTTTTAATAAATGGAAAAATATTTTCTCATATGAAAACCTGAATATATATATATATATAGGCTACAGTAGATCATGTACCATTGCATTGTCCATTTGATCCAAATATGTATATAATTAAGTTTTTAATTCACTAATTAAATGTTTAATGATGATTTATTTTTTTATTTTTCAAAAACACTAAATCATTTGTCTCCTGTAGGCTATGTAGACCAACATTGAATATTTGCAGATATTTTAATCTGTAGTGCAGATCATCTGATATCTTAATGCAATTTTTATAAATTCACACAACAACAACAAAACTCCCAATTAGTCAATGTTTACGGACGGGACGGTTATCAATGAAATTTCGAGCGTCGTGGTTTAATAATTTTGCTGTATATCCTCTTCCCCCTACTGGACACATCAGGAACAACTGAGGCGTAAAACTGCCGTGAAACTGTCTGGGCGTAGATCTGCCTGCTCCAGGTCTGCAGCCTCCCCGTATAGTAATCAATTGCTATTTCATGGTCTACAACATGAGAAAAAGCCATACCATATACACAAAAAAAAAAAATGTAGAAACGTTGGACACCACTATGGGGCACCACTGTGCAGCAGCAAGCATCACAACAAAAAAGGAACCACAAAGTTAATCTATAGGTAAATGTGTGCAAATGTAAAAGGCCCCATTTTTGCCTGGGGCCCCCAAATCGCTAAATCTGCCCCTGCGTAAATGCTACCATATCTTCAGTTCAAAGCAGCCATAATTGAGAAAAAAAGTAGAGTAGGCATCATCGCTGGATATTACTGTTAGTTAACATTTGTATCATAAAAACAATTGTATCGTGTCTTACGACACTTTCTTACAACATTATAACTGACGGTCTTCAGTAAAGTCAGCCAGCGACAGACAGTTTACGTTGCAGTTTCATGTAGATTGGTTTGATCATCTTGTGAATACATAAACTGAATACATAAGAAAAGTGATTTTGTTGCTTTTACTGATATCGTAATTAGTGTTAAAACAGATGACGTGTCAAAAAGTTAACATGATATGTTTGTTATCTAGTAGTAGGCTATGTAATGTTTGTAGAATGTACTACTGAGTGGGAAAAAAGAGCGCAAACCGCATAACATAAGGCAAGTGGCAGTCATAACCATTACAAGTCTTCAGGTAAAACCAAAGAAAGAAAACAGATATTTTTTTAGAAAATAGGCTACACATTATTACACAACATCTGTTATTAAATATTACAAGATGGTTAGTTCCAGTCCTCGATTCTGATTGGTCAGCAGCTGTGTTTTATTCACAATAAAGCAAGGCTATGACCGCTTTACCCAACAGTTCTGTGTCACTGTGCAACACCCTTAGCAACATAAACAATCAATAATACATCATCAAAACTGTTCCATGTATTATGCATTTCAGCTAAATTTACTGTTTGTTGTTTATTTAATAGCACATTTGCTGGTAGTAATGCCGTAAATAATGCACTGCTCCGGGTGTGTGTTCACGGTGTGTGTGTGTGTGTGTGTGTGTGCATTTGTTCACTACTCACTGCTGTGTGTGTGCACTTGGATGGGTTAAACGCAGAGCACCAATTTCGAGTATGGGTCACCATACTTGACAATACGTCACGACTTTAAAAAAATGAGTCCTACCTGTCACAACATTCATAAAAAAAAGCCTCCTCTCAAAAAAAAAAAAAAAATTATAAAGGTATCTACATATAGTTGAACTAAAATGAAAATATTGTTTAGTGTAAAACATGTTGAAGATTAGCAAACAGCTTGTAAATTCATTAACTCATTAACCATGAAGTACCCCCAGCACTGCACATTTTGTGTGTCTCCCTATAGCGGTCACCCATTTCAGGTCTTGCAGTCTCCACTAATGAGCTGATGAGTTGAATCAGGTGTGATAGATGAGGGAGACATACAAAATGTGCAGGGCTGGGGGTACTCCAGGACAGGTTTGAGAACCACTGCATTAACTGATAAGCTGTTTCCTCACGGAAGCTGTTTATTCTGTGTATTGAAGCCTCTCCTTCAGTGACATCCATTCAAAAAATACGGTCTCTGGTCTCCTTTCCTGTGCACTGCCAAAGCAGCAGCGTTAGCATTAGCCGTTATGCTTTTTTCGGCTAAAGGTTGCAGGCTTGCCTTCCAGTGGCTTTGAATTCACTCTCGGCTTCTGTGAACAGTAAAGCCCACCTACTTTGATTTGATTAGTCATCTCAATCATGTTGACATTGAGGAAGTATTGTTAGACCACTGAGGCAGACCAGCCTAAAATTTGTATCATTGTAACAACAAAGAAGAAAAGTGTGTAGCAAAGCAGTGCAACAATTTGTGCAGAATTCTGCTGTGCACTGCATTCCTGCTACAGGATGATTGACATTCTGGTTTAAGGTGAGCTTGCCGACTAAGCTTCCCTATTTTTGCAAAGTCAAACCATGACCCATCATGGACCCTGATTCAGCTGCCATGAGAGACTGATGTAAGCATTACGCATTAGCTAGTGTGGTTAAATATAAACGCTTGTCCTCCTCTACAGTGACTGGTGAGAAAAATTTACATCACAAAATATTCTGTAATACTGTTACTGTTTAAGTGTAAAGCAACACAGAGTGTAAAGCTACTGTACATACAACTTTTTTAATTTGTTTTTAATTTAATTATCATGAAAAGTGATTCAACAACATGTGATTCGACCTTTGAAAGATGCAGCCTCTGAATTGGGACACCGCTATTATACTATGAATGGGAGAACGTCCCAAAAATAAAAGCCAGCTGCCAATTGATAAAGTCATCACGTCACAGCAGCTCCCTTTAGAAGCTCTGGTTTGCATAAAAACAAAAAGTACACTGCCTAGACCAACCTGAAATACAAGCTTTTTAATGCTATTTCAGCATAAGAAACACCCAACTGATTTCAAATACATGTGAATTACGTGGCCAAAACTAACATGCAGTGTGTCAAACCAAATCAAAAGGCACTGAAAACATTTTGAGAAATTGAGGTTTAGCAGGACTTGCATTATGCAAAGACACACAGCATAACAACCTGACCACAATAGCAGACCATACCTTTCCAGGACAGTTTTTTAGTATAGACTATAGACTGTCTAGACATCAAACTATGATTCTTTATAAATTACTCTATATAATTTTTGTGTGAGAGAAAGATGCCAGAGCATCTTTATGATTTTACATTTTGTTCCTTTAAAACAGTCTTGTATGCCAAACATATGCAGTTACTGCAGCATTCCCCCTACAGCATTAACTATAGCCATCTCAAAAGACATTAAAATTGGCATGTTTGTCACAAAAATGTTTTGCACTGAAGCAGTGGTGCACAAGGGCCCTTTTTTAAATGCAGAATGAACATGAGAGCTTTGTGCCTTTACTAGCAGCTCGGTGTTAGATTCAAAATGATACCTGTGGTCAGATCTATTTAGGTCAGTGTGGGGTATCGAGCGTTTTTGTTGTTGTTGAACGCAGTAGCAGCAGGTGTTCTGTTGTACCTACTATTGGACACGCAAGAGTGCACTTGAGTGTTAGTGTGTATAAGGTGTATTTGTGCCCACAGCGAGTGCTTTTTCACAAGCTCTTGTGAAACTCCCTTACCACCCTTTGTGCTTCACTGATAACAAATGTAATGAGAACGCTTCAGAGAGCTGGAATACATACTTTAAATACAGGTACAGGTAAAAGATCAGCTTGAAATGAGAGTATTGTTTAGTGAAATTTACTAAGGAATGTTTCTCTTTGGTGTTTATTTTCAGCTTCACCGTCATCATTCTAGACGGTCTGCGTCATTCTAGGTTTTGAATAAAACCCATTTGGGATCAAAACTGTTAAAATTGTATTGTGTTGAATGTAGAATGTAGCTTGTCATTAAGATTTTGAGCTTCGGGAAAAGCATCATGCTTCAAAACTAAAGAAAGTAAATAGCAAGAAATTTTTTTTTTGACCTGATGGTAGCATTAGTTTGAGTTCGAGAGACACAGAAAACAAATTACAAACAGATTCCGTTGTTTGACCACAAATTGCATTTCCACAAATAAATATATAAATGATTGAAATAAAAGTAATAAGAAGCATTGTAAGTCTAATCAAATTTGATTTCCTGTTGTTTCATGTCGCTTTGGTTAAAACTGAGCTGATGTCTTAAAAAGGATCTGCTTAAAAAGGCTGCTACATTAATACAAATATTATGATTCATATTCTCCACAGTTATGATTTTTCAAAGTATTACAAATATGTTTAGCCTTAACCATCCGATGAGAAAGTTGACAAGGAGGTTGAGTTTTAGCTGAAAAGGAAATGGTGGCCTACCAGAAACCAAGGTGTCTACAGAAAAAAAAAACTTTCTTGAGGTTAACTGAGAGGAACAAGGCTGTTACAGCTTCTCAGTGGTTTAGGGGTCGTGCATTAGTACTGTGTGAAATAGCACACTACCATTTTCCTCTGTTCATGCAGTATGTATGTACACAGTGAACAGTGGGTGAATTTATGTGTGCTTACCTGAAAGCTTCCTGATGTTATGTAAACTCTATGGTTTGCATTGCAAATTGCATGTTAGTTCACTAGACTCTCACAGACACAGGTGCATTATGTCCCAACCTAGAAGAAGAGAAAAAGAACGTCACATGAGATGTTTGCCATTAAATGTGGTCCAATTCCAGCTGGAAGATCATTATTTTAAGATGCCATGACTTCATGGGGACCAAAATTAACCAAAGAAGTCATCAAACATAAGTCACTTGATGAAATGAAACAAAAATACCAAGTAGTTTTCCTAACTGCCTGACAAAGAATCAAACCACAAACTAATCCAAAAATAAACGTCAGGTCAAGCCTGTACACTATACGTATCTAATAATGTATGTAGCAACTCTGAATACTAACAGGACACATCTGTATCAAACATGCGTTAGATACACTACAGTTTGGATCTGTCATTGGGAGGAGAATCCATGGAGCTCTGCACTTCAAGAGGGCCAACACTAAAATGAACACCCTGTCTAAAGACCTTTTTAAAGGTATGTGCCACACAATCCACCAATCACGCTCTTCCATTTGGCAATCAATCCTGCAGGGATCACACACATAGCCGTTATTTTCAGAAGAAACTAGCAAAGTCCATTGCTGGAAATGTGCATGCCTTGCATAAATATGTTTGTGTGTACCAGGATGAGAGCTTCCCAGATAAAACGTGGCTCCTCTCAAGGTTTTTTCTTTATCAGCATGTGCATAAACATCTCAAAATTCCACTGGCACAAATGTTTTAAGCACTTTTCTTGGATCTGGGCCAATACATAACATCAAGTATGCTATAAAAATAAATGCAGTTGATGGGCCCTTAATAAAGTATTCAACTCAGCAGCAGAGATGCAAACAACAAATGATCAGAATTATGGATGAACTCAATATAACCCTACTACACTGATCTGCTGCTTAATTTTATTGAGGGATGAAAAAAGCATGGATGCATTGATGTGGGAGCAAGTATGGTGAATTATTATTATTATTATTTGGCAAAATGATTTTATAAACGATAAACGAAGTTTATTTGTAGTAGAGAACTTAGCGCTGTTTGTTCTAGAGAAGAGGATCTAGGCTATATCTGGTTACTGTATAGGTACCAGGGGTGGAGAAGGAGGGGGGGCTTGTGTGCGTAAGCGTAGCGTAGTGCGTGACTTTCTTTTTTCAGAACCTAACATTCAAACCTAATGGAACAATCTTCATAATTGGATTATTTCTCGCTTGTGAACGTTTTTTTTTATTATTATTATTTTTTAATTATTGGACGTTGTTACTGAAGAGGGGATGGAACACGTTACCTATCTGAGAATGGTCATTCATTCTGTTTGTAAGCAGAGCACCTGATCGATGAATTAGTGTTTCTCACGCACTCAGTTTTCGCGTCATGTTTAGTCTATTGTCGGGTGTTTATGATGAAGTTAAGAAAAATGATTCACAGCGCATCTTTCTTCTGTCTGTGTCTTTTGCTTTCGACTGGTACGTCATAACATCCTTTGTTTTAAGAATCGCAAATTAAGAATTATTAAGAACATTTTTGTATTACAACTTTTCTGAAATGTTATATATGCAAATAAGGCATTATCTAATTAAATATGAACTCTATTGCATACATTTCTGCAACAAAAACCTGAATAATGAATAAAGCAAGGTTCAGAAAAAAGAACTAAATTCTGGTAAATTATATATGAACAAAGTGTCTTGCCTTAAGAGCAATAATAGTTGTCATAGTGGATCTTCCTCATTAATATTCTGTTTGATCTTAAACAGGTTTTTCATTTTCTTTCTCCTGGTGTGTTCGGTGATACAGATGTTATAAAGTCAGTATCAGTAACTGATGGAGATTCTGTCAGTCTAAACACTGATGTTAAAATCCAGCAAGATGATCATATACTGTGGATGTTTGGACCTCAAGAGAGGCGAATAGCTGAAATCCACAGACAGAACATCTATATAGATGCCACTAATACAACATTTGAGAAAAGACTCCAGATGGACAATCAAACTGGATCTCTGACCATCAGAAACATCAGAACTGAACACTCTGGACTTTATAAACTACAGATCATCAGCACCAGAGGAACTTCAAACAAGAGATTCAGTGTTTCTGTCTTTGGTGAGTAACTGGTGTCCTGCCGGTGATGATCCAGACTCTGATGATTCTCAAAATTAAAACATTTCCCCCCTGATTCATCTGTGATTTATAAGTGCTTAATGACAAACTACAGTGCGAGTGAAATTGATTTTCTACACCCTGTTTTGCAAGACTGTTCTCTCATAATGGCTATTGCTTTATACTTCCTGATGGAAATACTTATAAAAGAAGGAAGACAGTTTTACATACAATGATAGTTAGAAAAAGCTTTAAAGCCACATTTATAAAGAGAAAGAGAATTTTATTATTATAGTTTATGGATAAATTGGTGTAAGAATGAAGTCTTAAGTATGTAAATATAACTGACATCATGTCTGTTACATTTTGAAAGCATCAGAAATCAAAGTAAAAACAAACATATAAACTAAAAACACAAATATGGGTAGCAGGCAGAGTTTTTAACGTTCAGTTGTTTTTACTGAACAACGTTTTTATTTGTAATGTTTCAGCTGCTCTTCCTGTTCCTGTCATCACCAGAGACGCTTCACAATGTTCTTCATCTGAAATATCACCAGGTCAGAATTGTTCACTGCTGTGTTCAGTGGTGAATGTGGGTCATGTGACTCTCTCCTGGTACAAAGGATACAGTTTATTGTCCAGCATCAATGTGTCTGATCTCAGCATCAGTCTCTCTCTACCTCTGGAGGTGGAATATCAGGATAAAAACACCTACAGCTGTGTGCTCAACAATCCCATCAGAAACCAGACTCAACATCTCAACATCACTCAACTCTGTCAGACATGTCCAGGTATCACATTATCTCTTTTTCTCAAATCGTGTTAAATTAATAAAAATAGTCTATGTGCTATAGTCTAAATGTCTAAGATGTTCTCTCATCTGTAATGTTATTTACATATTACCAGTTCATTGTTAGCAGATATTATCATAAGTATTTGTCTAGCCAGTCAAGGTGTGATATTTGTCTTAAATGAAAGCCTGTTGGCGGTTTAAAAAACAAAAATGACATTCCTTTTGTCCCACCCTAATCCTGTTTCAAAAGGAAATATTTTAACCAAGTAAAAAAAAAAAAAAGGTCATCAGGCTTGTTGGGAGTGATAAAGTGAAGACCCAATTTAAACATCAAAATATTCAAGTACTTTACTTGAATACACGATTAGGTCAAATGTAATAGATTCCATCACCATAATTATTTATTTTTTAAAGTTTAAACTATTAAGATTACACTATTGGCTTTTTTCTGTGCATTACAGAACTGGAAAAGGGTTCACGTCTCAACATTTCAGTAGCTGTTATAGCACTGCTGCTGGTGTTAGCTATAGTTGCAGGTTTGATGTACTGCCACAGAAAGCGTAAACAATTGGAAAAAGAAGGCAAGTATTGACATGCAAAATATATATATAATAAAAAACGTTGATTAAATGTTGTTAGGTTTATTAAATGTTTGATTATTATTAAAACAGTTACGGCTCAAGAGGAAGAGATACTTTATGCTGATACAACATTCTGTGCATTTCGGGTTAATAGCACGGTAAGATATATTGTATTTCTATGTGAACTCTGTTTTTTTCCATGTGTAAACACCCTCTGCTTCTTTAAATACCTGAAGTCTGTTGTGTATGTGTCTGAGAATATGCTATCACACTGCTGTGCTTCTTTCTGATGTGATGACGCTGAAAGGTTTTCTTCACTCATTCTGCTCAACTGTGGGAAATAGAGCTGTTGTTTTAAATGATTCTGTCCTTCACTTTTATAATTCAGTGTTTGAACCTACTTGATTTTATTTTTGATTGTGATGTTTCCTTGCAGGATGTCGTTGCAGCAGATCAAACAGAATATTCAACTGTTAAGACATGAAACACCCTGGATGAAAGAAGAAAGCCATTGTGTTTACAACAGTGAAAATAGGTTTATCAGGCTCATCTAAATGCTGAATTTTCAAAAGTATGTGAAATATGTAAAGTTAGCATTATAGATATATAAAATATGTCCAAGATTTTTACACAGCGCTCTGTTATTGTGGGGACATTTTCATGCCCCTAAACATGACGCGGCACAAAATGAAATATGATTAGTTGCTGTACCTGTCAGTCATATGACCTCTTGGCAGTCCTTGGTCATTCAAAGCAGCCAAGGACCTTCTGCAACTTCAGGGATCTCATCTATGCACAATCAGCTTGTAACACTCCAAAGAGAAAGGAAAACTTGAAATCGCATCATATGACCCCTTTAAATAAGCCATACATGTCATATATTTCAACAGGGCATCTTGCTTTGTTAATATTTATCATGAATGCCTTAAATAACGAATTTCAACAACATAAGGGCGGATCCCTTTAGCACAGCTGATGAGGCTTCGAAGTGACACTTGAGTCGACTATTCTAATGCTCATCCTTTCATTCCTCCGCCCTCATTTCCCTTCCTTGCATCCTTCCCTCATGTCCTAAGGGGGTGGAGCTAAGACATGAGGAAAGGAAACGAGGAAGCACAAAGAAATGAGAAGCACCCCTGATGTCGCTTTGATAAAACCGATGTTTTCCCCTTATATGTGTTTCATTGCATTTCATTTAGGAGCAGCTAAAGTTAAAGATTATTGTCAGGTTCGTGAGGTAGTTTTTGTAAATATGTATATTTTCATTTCACTCCACCTTTCACAGTATTATTTTGTATGTTTTTTATATATATTTTGTAATGCTTTAGGAGTGGGTGTCATATATATACATGTCATTTCCATCAACAGTTTTGACGTCATAATTGTGGGTCACGTTAGTAGTGGTGCAAAAAAATAGTGATGCTTTAAGATTTCTTAAAAAAAACCCCATCTAAATCTGGATATGCAAATGTCAGATTGTATGCAGATTGTATGCAGTCTGAACAAGGCCTCTGTATATATGTGTAACTAAAAATTATATATATATATATATATATATATATATATTTAGTTACAGTGATTTATTTTTATATACATTTTTCAAATATATTTTATTATAATTTAATTTTCTTATTTTTTCATGTGGTCATTTTGTTGTTTGTTGGTGTGTTGCTATTTGTTTCTTTTGGCTGTTATTCACTCCTAAACCTATGCTTTCACTTATGTTTAAAAAATTTTTTTTGAGAGAGATCCTTGTTCTGTGTTCCTGTTTACATTGTGTCTCCACCCTCATCCTATTTATAAAAAGCACTTAAAGATGACCAGTGTCCTATATTGGTGATTATTACAGTATCCCTTTATTACCACCTTTTAACTTGAACTTTGGCCTTCAAGATTGGCACACTGGACCAGCACCTTTGCAGGTATATACTGTATGTGCCCTCCCTTTTATTGTGATCAGTGAATGAGCAGCACCTACTGGCTCCATCAAAATGAACAAAGTTGCTTTTCAGAACCTTCATCCTCTCTGTTCCCCTGCGTTGAAAGAAGCTTCCAGCCTCCAAAATCAGCTGAGACCATCACAACTTTTAAGAAAGAGCTGAAAGTACAGCTCTTCCACAAACACTAAGCACAAAGGTACTTTCTATTAATGTATTCCCTCCCTATCTGTATACATTTTTCCCAGTTTCACTTCTGCTCAAGCTGACTTCTGAAACCTACCATGACAGTACTGTGGGATTTGTTGTTCTTGTAGGATAAATTGCTTGTCATATTTCTTATTTGTAAGGCACTTTGGATAAACCCAGAGGATTAATGCAGTAACTATATATAACACCAAGAAGATTTATAATGATGATGAAAGCACACAAGGACAACGATGTGACCTTAAACGCCATTCAGACAAAACAACTCTTTGTGATTGCAATGATAACTGATGGGTGTCACATAACAATGTAGCATTCAGAAAATTGCCAAAACTTTAAATAATGTGTTTTTTTAGAAGGAAGTGTTGTTGTGAGATCCATCAGTTTGTGAGATTCACAATAAGACTCGATATTAATTAATATATTTTAATAATAATAGATCATTTTTGTCACCATGTACACAGCATAGGCACTTCATTTTACTTCTTTGATATTTGAACTAATTCAGGGGTGTCCAATGCTGCTCCTGTGTGTTTCATTAATTAGCTTAATTAACTCTGCAGGACAGTGGCCCTCCAGGAACAGGTTTGTTTGGGCACACCTGAACTAATGCCGCCCCCTACAGAACACAGACTGTACCTGTCCCAGATTGACACTGGTGTGTGCTGTTATATGAATATTGATTTTTAGAGTGGCCGATGGCCGTGGCAAATAGGAAGCTATAAGAATCTGAAATATATTAGCCTTTTTAGGACTTTCTTCTCATGAGTAGATAACCGCCATCACAGTTCATAAACACAACATTAAAAGGTGGAAACAAAAGAGAGACATGGAGAGAAACATATACTTCCCAAATGCAATTTATGGTTATGATTTGTAACTTGTTTTAAAAAGCAACCACATCTGGGCACTGAGGCGCAAATGCGCTATTATGCTTTAATATGCACATCTGTGTCAGCTGACATAACCATAGAGGAAATTATGAAATTGAAAAAATAAAAAAGGAAACAAATACATCATGCATTTCTACATTCATCATCAAATGGCTACTAGATTAGAGTCAACAACATGGATAATAATACATTCAGAACTGTGGGGAGGAAGATATCAGGAAACCTGCAGCATCATTTCAACATTTTATAGGCTACAAAACCTAATGTTAACAAGACACCAGCAGTAATCACTTTCTTTAAATACAAATAACCTGGCCTGAGCCAGATGTTTTTTTTTATTTTTTTATTTTTTAAATATCACAGCCAATTAATGAACGTGTATTATACTGACAATGTATTTTTGCTGTGGGTGTTTATAAACAAAGCTTGCATCTTTCTAACTGTAATCTGAAGAATATGTGCAGAGCTTTACTGTCTCTGGTGAGTAACTGATGTCCAGCTCATGATGATCCAGACTGTGATGAAACAAAAAATAAAACAGGGGGCATCTTACCCTGATTTGACTTTATTTATTGATAAGATGACCTGCATGTTTAATGATATTTAAAGATGTCTTAATTAGTAAATGTCAACAATTATTCCTCAAATAACATTTTCCCCCTGCTCATCTGTCCATTATGTCATCACCAGAGACATTTATTTTTATGAGCTACCTATGCTTTTGTTTTAATGAACTCATGATCTCTGTATTCTGGAGAGTTTTCCTGGTCTGTGTAGTTTAACACCTGCTATTAAAACTCTCTGAGCGAAGAGATAAATCAGTTGAGTTTAGAGATGTTTGATTGCATTTTATTTATATTGTCTCTCTTCACTCTCTAATGTATTGTGTCTTGGCTGATGAAGGTTGAAGTGCTGTTTTATATTTGTTTATTACAGAACCAAGCCACCATCTCATATCACTGATACCTGCTGCAGGGCTGCTAGCCATAATTGTAGTTTTTGGCCTCGTGTTCTGCTGCAGGAGGAACTGTACACTCTTAAAAATAAAGGTGCTTCAAAAGTTTCTTCAAGTGATGCCATAGAAGAACCATTTTTGGTTCCATTCAGCCAAAGGTTCTTTAAAGAACCATCTCTTTCTTACTTTTTATAATCTGAAGAACCTTCTTTCACCACAAAGAATCTTTTGTGAAACAGAAAGGTTCTTCAGATGTTAAAGGAACCATTTAGACAAAAAGGTTCTTCTATGGCATCGTGAAGCACCGTTTTTTAAGAGTGTAATCAGGCCAGAGAACAGGGTAAGTGTCATCACAAGTGATATGAGTCTTTAAATTTGTTGTTCTGTAATATAATTTTCACCAGTTCAGATTAATAATGTTTTATAGTTTGACTGTTATTAAAACAGTTGAAAGTCTTCAAGAAGGCATGCCAAAGGGGAAATGATGGTGAACGTTTAGGCAATAAATGTCTTAATTTGGACCTTCTTGCTGAATTTTCTGTCTGTAGTTTATTCTCACAAAGATTTTTGACCTTCCCCAGTTTTCGTGTGTTGCTATAGCAGCAGCATCTTCCTTTTTTTTCTTCCCCTTTTCTAACTTTTACCTGTTTCAGATTCTTACAGAAGCCTGAAGGATCAGATTACCCATGCTGTGTTCCCACACTCAGTGTTTATTATTAGTATTTACTAAAAAATTGTGACTCAAACTGCTAAGAGTAGCACATAGTTGCATACTAAAGGAGTAATAGGAGTATGTATGAAGGAATATGGAGGGGATCCAATGGAAAACTGGATGTAAAGCCTTCGGGTGGCACATGAAGGAACTCAACACTCAACACACACACACACACACACACAGGTTTACTGAATATATGGTTTTCCTGAAAATGCAGTGGTCCTGAAAATCTGTTTTTAGATTTTAAATGCAATTATCAACCTCATTAATAACCAAGTTGTCTGTGATTGTAACACTTTAAACTGACAACTGGACTGACAGCATTATTATTACTGTGTGAATGTAGTCACATAGGCTTATTATTTATAATAAATAATTAATGTTAATTTGAATTAAATCGTTAATGTTAACTGAGTCCTACCTCAACACTTCCCTATTTCTCAGAAAGACCTTTAAAGAATAAGAGGCTAAATAATAACAACTAGTTTATTGGCATTAACAGCTTTTTGTTCGGATTATTGGTTTAAAATAGCAGCATAAGCTTCTATTCTATCTGTTTGATATGATAATATGAGTTTATGCTGCAGTTGCCTTAAACAACAAGTGTCAATTGTACTTTATCACAATTCAGCACTGATTATGTCATGGATATTGCACCGAATCAAAGCAGACTATCAAATAAACCTTATTTTCACAAACTTTAAAAAGTGAATTGAGTTTGTTCATCTAGTTCCCAACACTTTCCTGCACAACAAGACATGTTTCCACAGGTTTGACTTCTCTTCAAAGCATGAACACTGGAATGTTTCTGCCCTCATTCCCTCTGGCAGGCACAGCTGAAAGCTATCCCTAGGAATCGTGCCTGATTTACTTTGGATATTGTGTGTAAACATACAATAACTTATGTAAATTTGGTCTTAAATTTGGTTTTAGTATTTACATTCTTAAAGGTGAAGTGTGCAGAAGTAGAACACCTTATGAAAATCTGTTCATGTTTGTATCCGATCAATTTTGAAAATCTTTGTTCAGTGATACATTAATATGCATGATAGGAAAAGTATATAAACTATGTATCTGTCCTATAAACGTTTGTGTGTGTATCAGTTCTTTCCCCAACCATGCAGACCATTGTTGATTCTGGTTCTCCTCTTCTCCTCCAGCTCTTTCTGAATCTTATAAATCTTCTCCGCCAACAAGTGGTAATACTCCGCCTGGAAAAGTTAAACATTCACAACAATTCATTTTAAACATGTACGGTGTTTCAGTTCAAGGTGTTTTTCATGCAGCTTTTAGTGGCGACAGAAAAATTTATGGACGTATCACGCCTTGTTAGGATGAGATTTTCCAGAGATCGTGACTGTGACAGCTGCATCATGGGTAAAATGTGAGGAGTCAAGTGATTCTGTGGATTCACTTAGATATTTACCAAATATAATCCACAGACATGAGACTGTGCAAGTGTTTTCTTACCCTGCTGTTGGCGGATTCGTACATGTTGCCCTCCACTTCATGAGCATAAGCTACAAGGTTTTTCATCCGCCAATCCTTCAGTGCTGCAGGGTTTGGAGTGGGGAAGATAGCCTGCACACTACTCAACACACACAGAAAAAGACACATTTAACAGAGTGAGTTCATGAAATTAGACAGCACAATGTTTGATCCAGTTTTGTGCGATTACATTTTAAATCATTTTATGGAGAGCGAAAATCAGTGCTATTTCAGTATCACTGACACCATGTCTACACCGGACGCGAGCGGCATGACAAAATAGTATAGAACCCATTATAATCAGTGATGCTGTCTACACTAGATGCGGTGCAGCGCGACACGACAAATCCCTGACAGTAAACTGATGCCTCGTTTGAATTATAACATCCTGACACAAAGTTCAAATGATTTGCAACGGTTGCTTTGTCGCGTCCAGTGTAGACAGACTTTAGCTGTTGTGGCGCGACTCCACAATTGTTGCGTCCAGTGTAGACACAGTGTGAGACTCAATTATTGAATTAACTTTTATTTTTGTATTTTCCATTTTCATTTAAATTTTTGTTAAAGTTTCAGTAATTTTGTTGTGTTTTTAATTTTTGTCGTCTATATGCAGTTTTTCTGAATTTTTATTTCAGTTTTTTTTTAGTTATTTTAGTACATCAACTTGAAATTGAGAAATGTGGCCATGATAGCTAGCTGAAATAAAATGTTTCATTTTGTATGCTTTATTTCAGTTAACGTTTCTTTTATTTCATGTATAATGCATGACATCGATGTAACTGACATGTTCAAGGCACATAAAAGTAGTAAGGACATCATTAAAATTGTCCTTGTGACATCAGTGGAAGAATACTTTTTGTGCAAAAACAAAAACTAAAAAAAAAAAATTACAGTTGAGCCACTGATGTCACATTGACTATTTTAACAATTGTCCTTACTACCTTTCTGGGCCTTGACTGTGTCAGCTGTGTTGCTGTCAATGGGAGGGTCAGAGAGCTCTCAGATTTCATCAAAAATATCTTAATATGTGTTCTGAAGATGAACAAAGACCTTATGGGTTTGGAACGACATGAGGTTTAGTAATTAATGACAGAATTTTCATTTTTGAGTGAACTATCACTTTAAAGACTATGGCTATGACAATTAGACTATGGCTGTCAAATGCAGCTTTACTAAGCTCAAATATGGCTCTGGCTCGAGCAGATATAAACAAAACGCTATTGGCTATTTTAAAAAAGGGGGCGGGGCTGCTCGATGTCCTCCTGTTTCAGTTGAAATTACGTCACCACATAGAATAATGCTGCATGTTTCAAAGCACTTCAGGGGACCTTTAAATATAAATAGATGCATTTGTAACATTGCACACTTTTGTATCATTCATTCAGCAAGTATGCATTAAACCGATCAAATATAACAGTAAAGACATTTATCACGTTACAGAAGATAACTATTTTAAATAAATGCTGTTTTTTGGACTTCCTATTCACTGAATAGTAATGTGTATAAGTGATGTGTCAATACTGACAGTGATTTGCAGCAGAGAAGCGACCTAAAGAAACAGTTTTATGACTGCTTTATGCGAATGAGCAGCGATGTGATTCGTCCGACAGCCAATGTGAGTGCATGCTCTAATCCACCACCTACTTCAGCTGAATACAGCGATCAAGCATGAACGTCTACTACTAACTAGTAATTATTCAGTGTTGAGGACACCTTCATTTTCATTAATTTATCTTAAATGTAAAATTCCCCAACATATTTTTACTGTTTCTTATAAAAGATGTATAAAATGACAGGCTGTGTGTTGGCATATCACTCACAGTTTGTGTACGAGGTGATTGCGGAGGTCCAGTGTGATGTCTTCATGCCAGCTCTTCCTCATTCCTGCAGAGGGGGGAGTGGCTGCCGCTGCAGAACCCATGTTACCAACACCAGAGCAGTCATTCATCAAACTGCAAGAGAGACAAATCATCAAACATCAACAAACCTTTCACTGAGCAATCCATTTAAACCAGGTCTGGTGCACTGTGCCGCAGTGATGTCCGGTACCTCTGAGGAGTCATGTTCCTGTCAGGCAGCATTCCTGGATGCTGGTTCGTCATCAGATCGCCGACTTCACCTTTCACTCCCATTGAGTTCCCACCTCAAGACATTGTAGGCAAGACATGTTAAGGATGTACACTAGCTTTACTAGTTTACTACAGTAGCATTCAAGAAATTGAATTAACATAATATAAAAAGTGAAACAATATATACATCAATTGTACATTGATTCTTACTAAAGCAATTGTATTAAAGTTCTTCAGTCAGGAGCAGTGAGTGATTTTTCTCTTTGTGTTTTGTTGTTTTATTAGCATAAAAAGAAAAGTTGACCCAAAAATGAAAATTCTGTCATCTGTCTGTCAATTCTGTCATAGTGTTTTTTTATGCCATCATTTACTCACTCTCAGGTTGCTTTAAACCTTTAAATCTATTTGATCATTTCTATTATTAAATTCAATGGGGACCAGTTGTAGTTTGGTTACCCACATTCTTCAGAATACCTTATTTTGTGTTTAGCACAAGAAAGAAATTAATACAGGTTTGGGACAAAATGTGAGTAAATACTGACAGAATTATAATTTTTGGGTGAACCATCCCTTTAATGACAAGCGGCAGTAGTACTGTCCCTTTAAGAGCACGCATCCGTTTTTCTCTCAATTGTTTACTTTCATTTTAGACATGCAACTGTGTTTATATGTAAACCTTGCATGTTTTTGACAGTATTAGCTCAATCAGACGCGATACATAACTTAGTGCAGTAATTAGGCACTATTTGACAGGCTTCAGATGTGCGCGCACTGGGAAAGCGCACGTCAGAACAACACGCATGAGAAATGTTTAACCAGCAAGACTTTAAAGCAAATAATGTACTTTTGTGATTGTGAATATGTGCAGTGTCCTGTGAGTATCATCAATATATTTTTGGTTTATTATGAAACTGTGGCAGGACAGATTAGCCACCACAGACCAGTTAATGACTGGGAAACACTGCATGTAATCAGAGACTATAACTTATGGAAACTCTCACCTATATTGTTGAACGTCCTCATGCCAGGTTGAGCGGGCACAAAGGTCTGCTGATTCTGATTGGATGCCTGGTTGCCCTGGTAGGTGAATTGAAGGGCAGCGTATGCCCTTTCAGTGGAGTTTAGGTCAATCTGACTGGGTGGGTTTATGTTTGGGGCTGAAGGCTGACCACTGGGTAATGACCCACCTAACGGACCACCCATGCCCATCCCAGCACCTCCCAGCAGAGCTAGAGAGAAAAATGGATGAAAGGATGAGAGATAGACCAACCCTTTAAATACTAGAATATGCTGATATAGTAGTATTTTAGTATAAAAGATGATAACGTCTTAAATGTCACATGGATTATTTTAACGATCTCCTTGCTACGTTTCTGAGCCTTGATCGTGTAAGGATCCTTGCTGTCTATGGGAGGGTCAGAGAGCTCTTGGAATGCATAAAAAATATCTTAATTTGTGTTCTGAAAATGAACGTGTTTGGAACGACATGAAAGTGAGTAATTAATGACCAAATTTTCATTTTTGGGTGAACTATCCCTTTAAGACGTTATCATCTTTTATACTAAAATCCTAGCTGTCTATGGGAGGGTCTGAGAGCTCTCGGATTTCATCAAAAAGACCTTTATTTGTGCTCAGAAGATGAACGAAGGTCTTACGGGTTTGGAACGACATGAGGGTGAGTAATTAATGACAAATTTTTATTTTTGGGTGAACTATCCCTTTAAGAAAGTCAATGGAATTTCATTTTATGGGTGAAAACAGCTGAAACATTATAACAGCTGAAACATTACTGAAACAACTTATTTTGCGTTGGAGAGACGTTTGAACAACATCAGGATGAGTAGCATTTGTACATATTAAAACTCACACTGCTGGTTTCTTTTGTCTCCAGAGATTTTAAGCGGCGAGTAGACGGGACAGTCATGCTGCGTGCAGTCCTTCCAGTGAGAGATAATCTGCCTGGAGGACGCGCAGTGAGCCACTGCAGAGGAACACACGCATTGTTTATTTGTGGGAAAATAAAATACAATTAAAAGAATATAAACAGGTGGCAACGCTCACCTTGGCAGGATTTTCCAGCCTGACAGTGTGTCATGTGATTAAGGACGTTCTTCATGGTTCTGCAGTGGGGCAGGTTGCATTGGGGGACCTCTCTGTTGGCCTGCTCTCTGCGACAGCACTTGTGAGCGTGCAGTAACAGCAGTAGCTGCTGCTGAATGAGTTTAGGCTTCTCCTGGTCCACTGCAGGGGGCGCCACCGCCCCACCTGGGCCTGGCATGCTACCCAGGGACAGGATTTCATCTTCCTGCTGCTGCAGAGTGTGAAAAACAGAGAATTGGCTCAAAAAAATGGGATTGGTTTAAAAATAAGTCTCTTAGGTTAACCAAGGCTGCATTTGTTTGATCAAAAATAAAGTAGAAACAATAATATTGTGAAATGTTATTATAATTTAAAATAACCGTTTTTCTATTTTAAAATGTAATTTATTCCTGTCATAAAAAGCTGTATTTTCAGCTTCATTACTCCAGGCTTCAGTGTCACATGATCCTTCAGAAATCATTCTAGTATGCTGATTTGATGTTCAAGAAACATTATCAATGTTGAAAACGGTTGTGTTGATTAATATTTTTGTGAAAACTGATTTAAATGCAAAACTATTCTGACGATGTCTTTCATACTTTTCTGAGCCTAGACAGTGTTGCTTACTTGGCAGTAAATGGGACAGTCACAAGCCTCCTGGTTTTCATCCAAAACATCTTAAATTGTGTTCCGAAGATGAGAATCAATCATTCAGCCTGTTTGACTGTTCTCATTGTTTACTCACAGCATACATATAATGTTAGTGACACTTCGGTATCAATTCTGCAAAATAAACCTCAAAACAGCAGCTTGAAATCGAGAAGAACCCAGCAAAACAAAAAGATTTCTAGCAACACTCTTACAAGACAAAAAACAAAGGGTTGTGTTTTTAAAGGAGGGGTACAGTGCTGTCACAAGAACATAAGTAATGTTCTTAAGTGTTTAGTGTCTATTCGGACGATGAAAACCAGAATTTTCCAAATTTAGTGTTTAAATCAAGCAACCAACGATAAACACTACATGAGTCTTTTTTTTTTTCAGGTTATAAAGTTTGAAAATTAGACAACTTGGCCTTTAAAGTCATAAATCCTGAGAACTATTTGTTTGACCTTTAATACTTAGGTTCTCTCTAAAGCAGCGTTTCCCGATCCCAGTCCTCACGCTCCCCAGCTCTGCATATTTCGTATGCATCTCTTATCACGTACGACGTTTGTTCTATTTGACTGTAAGTGCCCTGCTAAGTGGACATCACCGGATATTCCGCCATGATTCCAGTTCGAAACGAGCGTATATGTTCCATAATGAGATAAAAAAACACAGATTGAAGTTAACCTTAAAGCTTGAAGCAAATCCAATTTGTAAGCAGTTTATTGGTTGCACACAGAATTATTATATTGACACTCTGATTTGTTCACGTTACCTTCCAGTTAGGAAGGCCCTGGTCGGAGGAGCTAATGAGCTCGTCTGGGAGGTCATTCTCCAGGTCAAATAGGGAGCCAAAATCTGAAAGAAAGGGGAAAAAGAGACTTTATTAAGGTTGTTGCTCACAGAAAAATCACTCATAATGAGATGCATCAGAGAATAATTATAGTACATGCCCAAAAAATGAGACATGTCCAGCAAAGCCACAGCAAACGAACCCATATTTGTTCTTAGACAGAATTTAATCTGATGAGATAAAGTAATACTAAAACACAACAACAATAAGTGGAAAACACATCTGTAATTTCAATACACCGGGAAGTTACTTGGCCTGGTCAATACATGGGTTGATTAGATCGATATATCATCAGCCAAGCAATTAATCAGACAATATTTGGATTCGAATTTGAGATTACGGTCATAGACCAAGAACCAAAACATGCTTGGCTGATCTAAAGAAGTATTTTTCACACTTTTATCTGTTTTAAAGTCTACATACAACCCTTTTTGTGGATAGGTGAGAGATTTTATTTCATTTCAGCTAAATGAATAAATGTAAATTTTAAATTTAAAGGAGAATTTTTAAATGCATGTACATTTTCAAGAGACGCATGATACATTTTTTGGCATGTATTTTTTTTTCCATCTATAGAAAATTTCTAAAAATTAAAAAAAAACATTTTTACATTGACTTCAATATTCTGAATATTAAAATAACCATCTTATGCCTGGTTTATATTTATGTAATTGCAGATAGAAGTACTTTGAGAACTACGCCCACTGAAGGGAAAAGTAATCGGCGAGAGGAAACATTATTTTTAACCATCCCTGTGTCCCAATGTGCATACTATCCACCCTATCTGCCCTAAATAGTATTGAAAATGACTAATTTCACAAAGAATTTAGGAAGGATAGTACGCACATTGGGACGCAGGCCATGTCAAAGGATTATTTCACCACACTATGTGAACCTGAGAGGAGATACAATTACTGCACACGTAGGCATATTGAGTGTCAGGATCCCACAATTTACCCATTCTTCCTGCTGATGCTTCACGTCTTATTGCCTGTATTCATTTTGTCTCCTAAAGGCTGACTTTTATGGTTCGGTAGCTTATAAAACTTAGTTATGGGTTTTTTAGTTTGTTTGCTGCAGTGTAAAAAAAAAATCCGTAAACTTTGCGGGAAAAAACTGGCAGATGTGGTTGCCGGAATTTTACCGTAAAAAATACGGTAACAACGTTTTAGGTTTTAACTTAAATTTACAGTTAAATACCGTAATTTCTTTAACTGATATAATGTTAATATACCAACCTATTAAAGTTCTGCAATCTGTTTTTTACCTTTAAAATACATTGATAACCACCAAATGCAGGTGGTGATGAGAAAGTCACATGATGAACCAAAGCCCATCACAAGCAGCTTTTAAATAATAGCATATATAGAAAGTGTCATTCACACAAGCACTAAACACATCATGGTGAGACTCATTAAAATGAAATATGCTAGAAACATTAATTTAACAACTTTAGATGTAACATACAACCCTAATAAACATAACCTATTAAGAAAAAACTAAGAAGAAACATATTTATTTCAAAGAAAAAACGTCAAATTCAAACAGATTTTGAAATCCAACGCAATTCTGGGAACGTCAGTTTAACTTTTTCCCTGTAAATTTTACAGGAACTTACCGTTAACCATTTAACAGGTTTTTACTGTAGCATTTTCACAGTTTTTTACCGTTAAAATACGACAATTTTTTACAGTGTGTACAACTTGTCACAGAGCAGCTTTTAGATATTGTTCTGTTTTTGTTATAAGTCAGAAATGACAAGAGGGTTGAATTGTTCATCTTATTTGCTATTATGAAATTATACATATGATGTATATGGATTATTTTTCTTCTTTTTATTTTTATACAGTATAAAAAAGATGTCTGCATATTTTAGTAGGCCTATAACTTTTATACTGAGAGTGAGAACGGAAAATAATATTTGACTCATGAACGAATTATTGACAGAACTATAAGACTATCAGAGGAAAAAATAAAGAATAGTTACACCCCATTTTTTCATAAAGAACAAACTAAATTGTAATTAGTGGATTTTTATTTTCCAAAACGAACCTAATAATAATAATAATAAAACATTACACACCAAACTCTTTCATTCAAAACTACATTGTTGCTTTTGAATACAGAAGTTTAAAATCACAGTATAATATTATTTATAAACGCCTCTGAAACACATATCTCGTAAGTACAGTTTAATTTACATTAAATACTAGCTTCAATGACAGCCCCACTATGCGCGTGCTCATTAAAATCAAATACTGCGCATGCGCGTAAAACATCCAATACGTATTGGCAATGATCCAGTACGTCATCGTGCTACTCTGAGTCTGGCGTCTAAGCTCCCAACCGTGTGACAGTTAAACGACGTGATTTATTACATGTTCCTACAGTATTCCTTCTCCTGACAACTCAAAATGCATCACCTCATAAACCTTTGACACCAACCCCAGCTCTCGACATCTCATAACGACGAACAAAGAGAAAAGTTTGCGTAGCGCACACCCGGAAAAACACTCAGATGACCACGCACAGACAGTTAACACACCCCCATCAACTTCAAATTAAGTTATTAATTATACCAGGTTATTTAAGTTATTTAAATACCAGGGGGCGATGCAAACAAACAGATACAACAAAAGAAAGGTTTGCCAACGCCATAAAACATCAAAAGAAGAAGAAGCAGCAGCTCTTGGAAACACGTCGAGTGTCTTTTTTCATACATGCAGGCATATAAAACATAATTATTTACAGTTTCCATCGCTCGCGGAGACCGACAGAGCCGGGGAAGTCAATTTAGGTATTGTAGCTGAAGGCGGACCGGTTTCCAGCACATTATCAGCCATAGTTTTCCTCCGGTTTAGTGTTTATCCCGCGTAGGACAGCTTTTCCAAGTTCGGTAAAGTTTCAAGATGTTCACACATTCGACTTCTCCACTGCAGTCACGCCGACGATTTCGTTGCGCGTCTACGTGGCGTTGCATGGTAGTGATGGCCATGAAGCTGAAGCCTTTGCAAATCTTTGTTTTTTTTTTAAAGAGTGTGTCCAATCGCTTATCAAACTGAAACCACAGTCAATTAATCGATAATAATAGGCTGATTAAAAAACACTTTATAGGCACTTCTTGTTTATTGGTATTTGTTTATTTATATATAGACATATTTAAAAAAATTCATGAAAATGAAAAATCTAATTGTTTAACTGTATCATTTTTAATAATTGCATACCAAAGTCAATATAAATGGCATTACTACCTCACAGTATCACATATTTTAAAAATTCATAAAAATATAAAATCAAATTGTTTTCTGCCAACTCCACCAGATTCTTATCAATCAAAAAATCAATCAAAATTTATTTATAAAGCACAATAAAAACAACAGTAGTTGACCACTGTGCTGTACAACCTTATATAAAAGACAAATAAATATGAACAGTTTTTGACCGCAATATATATATATTCTACATCTATAAATATATATTATTCTACATCTCCCCAAGCACCGAGGTGATTTTCATGTTATTTTACTGTATCACTTTTTAATAATTGCGTACCAAAGTCATGACAACTGCTATTTACATTGCTATATAGACTATTTTAAAAATGTATAAAAAATATAAAATCTAATTGTTTTTTGTAAAATCCACCAGATTCTTCTTCTGCATCTCTCCAAGTAAAACTGTAGTGATTTTCATGTTGTTGTACTGTATCATTTTTTAATAATTGCATACCAAAATCAAGACAAATGCTATTACCTCTCTTTTTTATATTACCTCTCTTATTTATTACCTGTAGAACAAGAATATGGTTTGCAGAAAACAATTTGATTTTATCTTTTCATAATTTTTTAAAATATGTCTATATATAAATACCAATAAACAAGAAGTGCCTATAAAGCATTTTTTAATCAGCCTATTATTATCGATTAATTGACTGTAGTTTGATAAGCGATCAAAAAAAAAAAGATTTGCAAAGGTTTCGAAGCTAAGGTGATGCGGAGGAGACGAATTGTTGTTCTTTGAGCACAAAGTGCATTCTCAGCTTCATAAAATTACGGTTAAACCACTGATGTCACATGGACCATTTTAATGATGTCCTTACTACATTTATGTGCCTTGATTGTGCACATAAATTTAGTAAATTTTTTATTTTGCACGCATATTTTTTAAGTAAAATTTAAAAACGGAATTAAGTAAAATCTACTTAACTCAGTTATGTAAAATTAGCAAAGGAAATAAGTAAATTTAACATTGCCAGGTATGAGTAATTTCTACTTAATTATTTTAAGTTTACCCTGCAATACTCAAGTATATTTCACTCAGTCATGGTTTGTAATTGTACTCAAACAACATAGCACTTGAAAATGCCTACAAAGCATGTGGTTAAGTTGCAATCACATATGTAACAAGTAGACAAGTCATTATTTTTTTAAAGGTAATATGTTGACTCAATATAGTTATAAACTAAATGAACACAGAGACCTGAATACTTGGCACATGATACACGATGACGGTGACAATCAGTAAATAGTGTTTGAGAATGAATGGGTCATTTTGAGTGAAAAAACTAACTCCAATGTCACAAAACAGCAAGTTACTTAACCTAACAACAATAGTTATATTTCTCTGTTTTTTGGTGCTCTCAGACATTTTCTCCTTATATTTTTATTTTTTGTATGCCTATGCAGTTTTTCTTTTTTTGTCCTCATTTAGCATTATCAGGAACAAACGAATATTCTCCCAGAGCTCTGTATATATTATATATTATATTATACCTCCCTAGACTTTCATTTTCTCCAGCGTTTGATCTCTCACGCAGACAAATTCTGCTCCTGAGAGCTTAACCCTTGTGTGACCTTTTGGACATTTTTGTCTTTTCAGTTTTTTTTTTATTTATTTTTTGATCACTTTGCCTGTGTTATTGCCAGCTACATACATTTTGGCACAGGTGTGTATTTTCCTATTTCACCCTCATTCCCTTTAATAAATCTATTTTGCACTAGGTACGAAAAAATTGTTCCTCTCAGGACTTTAATGGCAAAAATGTCCCCATTGAAACCCATTAAAACTGCTATTTTTAATCGCAGTGCCATTTAACTGTAAAATAATGTAATTTTTGTTAATAGGCTTTTATTCTGTTTGCAAGGCTTCAAATGTATTTTTTTTTTTTTCCAGATGGTGCCATTTTTTTCAGGTTTGGCCTATAAAGCAAATAGTCGCTTATACCTGTTTTCTGCTTCTTCATATTATGGAGCCAATTGGATAAATAATGCAGCTGTAATTGTTTGGGTGTGTTGGTATGGATGTCAGAGTATGGTTTGTATGTGTGTCATGTGTGTGCTTGTAGTATTTGAGAGAGAAAAACTCTACTGCAAATCATAAATCTAATCACTGTGCACACCAGCGGAGTTTTGCTGGCATCTAATGGGGAAAATTTGGTACTGCACGCAAACAAAATCTTACCGAAAGCTCATTTTTTGCGATATCAATCTCAAATTTGGAACACAAATTGTTTAGATTTATGGCTTTGATTTTCTCGCAGGTTTAGAGTACATGTTTCATAAAATATAAATTTTATATAAAATATTGTTCATAAATTATTTTCATGAAGTTAAACCTCTATATCTTTTTGTTTTTTTAGCTCCACTTTTTAAACTTTTTTTTACTTTAACAATAATGCCATGGGTCTTTTTTTAAATGAGACCAAAGTTAAGTCTGTGCTCCCAAGCTTTTTATGACAGTTTTTTGACATGGACATTTTTGTCCACTATGGGCCTATGAGTAGCTTTTTTTTTTATTGGACGCACAATATTAATATATAATTTTATTAGTCAGCACTGTCAAAAAAACTAACAAAACAAAAATTAAACAAAGCCCCAAAACCAAACACTTCATGGCTTCCAGTATATTTTAAAGCAGGGGTGCCCAATCGTGCTTCTGGCGATCGACTGTCCGGCAAGTTCAGGTCCAACTCTAATAAAACATACCTGAAGCAACTAATTTAGTTCTTCAGGATTGCTTGAAAATTAAAGGCAGGTGGGTTTGATTAGAGTTGGAGCTGAACTTTGCAGGACAGTCGATCACCAGGAGCAGGATTGGGCACCCCTGTTTTAAAGTATGAAATAATGAGCACTAAATAAAACTGAACAATAAAAGAAGTTATGACATCCGCTTCCCGAACTAGACATGCAAGCACAGGAACAAGTAAAAATAAATGATTGTATTTTTGTTCATAATACTGTCACACGCCAGGTGGCTGGTTCATAAAACAAGTTTACCAAATAAGACAGGTTTATTTCAGTTAGTCTGTCTGATTTTCATTTGATTTGATTCAAAATAAGTCAGACTAACTGAAATAAGCCTGGCTTATTTGGTAAACTTGTTTTATGAAATAGCCCCCAGGACTGTTTGTTGTGTTTTCATTCCTCATGTGCTCTGTGTGACCTAGTTTTCCCTCATGTTTGATTGTGCCCATATTTGGTTATGTTCCCGTTTTCGTTATATCATTATTAGTTCATCCTCCTCGCCTGTCTGTCCCTCATCAGCCCTCCTATTTAAGTTGCAGTCTGTTCAGTGCATGCCATCCGGTCTTAACGCTACCTATGTGTGTATTCTGCCTATCTTATGTGGCTGTATTAAAGACTGTTTACTGTTATCTTCTCCATATTTGTGCATTTCTCCTACACCACACGGTGACAAATACAACGTGATTGTTGTACTATAATACAAAAAAATCATAATGAAGCACAATGATTATTAAATTCAAAAATCAAAATGATTGGGACACGTTTGGTGAAGATGCAGCATTGCACTTGAACGAGCTGGATCTTTAGATAAACTCTGACAAGATTTTTATGATTTCAGACAATTTGCTTTTATTTTTTATGACTGAGCAGAGAATTAAAATGAGTGAAACTGTTCCCACATGGATGGCAGTGATACGGCTTCTCGCCAGTGTGGATTCTCTGGTGCTGTTTCAGTTCATCATTTGTAATAAAGGTCTTCCCACACTCAAAGCACATTCTTCACACTGCTGTGTCTTTGCTGGTGTTTTCTTAAATAACTCCGCTGTCTAAAACTCTTTCCACACAAAGAGCACACATGAGGCTTCTCCTTTAAATGAACTGTCAGATGATCCTTCAGGGAATTTGCCCAAGAAAATTTTTTACCACACTGATCACACTTATATTGTCTTTCTCCAGAATGAGAATTCAGATGTGATTTAAAAGTACTTAAATGTGTAAAATTCTTCCCGCACTGATCACATGTGTGTGGTTTCTCTCCAGTGTGAATTTTCATGTGATCATTAAGGTGTCCTGTATGTCTGAAACTCTTCCCACATTGATTACACGTGTGTGGCTTCTCTTCGGTGTGAATTTTCATGTGTTCATTAAGGTTTCTTTTATGTCTCAAAATCTTTCCACATTGATCACATGTGTGTGGTTTCTCTCCAGCATGAATATGCATGTGTTCACTAAGGTTTCTTTTATGTCTGAAACTCTTTCCACACTGAAGGTAGGTGAAAGATTTTTGGGATATTTTCTGGGGAAAAAAATGACCAGTCTGTGAGTGACTCAAAGATTTGACATGATGATGTTTCTCCTCTGCTTCACTCAAGTCTTCTTTCTCCTCATTCTCTTTGATCAAATCTAAAATGAATGTAAAAAGCTTTAATAGTCAGTAAATCATAAATAATCAAAGAGAGTGAACCCTGATGTAATAAGTAGACAATTGCATGTAAACATGTGTAGTATCGAGTGCATTCATCAACTCTGTTAGCAAATTTAGCATAAAAAAAAGTTTATAAGTAGCTATAAATGAGAGTAGTTAATTTACACTAAATTTACAGGCCTGTTACCCATTCTAGCAAAGTTTATTTATTTGATACATTTTTTCATTTTGATATTTTATGTTAATTTCTAGGAATCAATAAAATCACAGCTGTGACATTGTAAAATATTTACAATCTTCTTTTCATTGCAAAAACACTTTTTTCCTTCTTCATTTCATTGCAAAAACACTTGAACAGGCTGTGTTCAACCAAGTCTCTGCCTTTCTCACACAGAACAACCTCCTGGACAGCAACCGGTCTGGTTTCAGAAGTGGACATTCAACCGAGACTGCCTTGCTCGCAGTTGTTGAAGCTCTAAGATTGGCAAGAGTGGATTCCAAATCTTCTATACTTATCTTGCTGGATCTGTCTGCTGCTTTTGACATGGTTAACCACCAGATTCTACTGCCCCCCCCCCCCCCCCCCCCCCTTTCCAAAGTGCGTTTATCAGAGAAGGAACAGAGCGGTGTGGAATAAAGATAAAAAAAAATGCAAAAGAGAGTTGACTCGGGGGTCCCCTAGTGTTCAGGGCCCTGGGCTGCAGCCCATGTTGCCCATTATGATAACGCGCCCCTGCCTCTCAGATAGGTCCTTCAAGGTACCTTGGAGAGGTGAGGTGTCGCTACATCTAACTACTGGGGTGCCTCAGGACTCAGTTCTTGGACCACTTCTCTTCTCTGTCTACATGGCATCACTAGGTTCTGTCATTAAGAAACATGGCTTTTCATATCACTGCTATGCTGATGACACTCAACTCTACCTCTCATTCCATCCTGATGATCCGACAATAGCTGCTCACATCTCAGCTTTTCTAACAGACCTTTCTTGCGGGATTAAGGACCATCGCCTTCAGCTCAACCTTGCCAAGACAGAACTGCTTGTGGTTCCAACAAACCCATCGTTTCATCACAATTTCACCATCCAGTTAGGCACATCAACCATAACTCTTTCAAAAACAGCCAGAAACCTTGGAGTTATGATTGATGATCAGCTGACTTTCTCAGACCACATTGCTAAAACTACCTGGTCCTGCAAATCTGCTTTATTCAACATCAAGAAGATCAGGCCCTTTCTTTCGGAACATGCTTCACAACTTCTTGTTAAAGCTTTTGTTCTGTCCAGGCTGGACTATTGCAATGCTCTCTTGGCAGGTCTTCCAGCCAGTTCTATCAAACCTTTCCAATTAATCCAGAACGCGGCAGCAAGATTAATTTTTAATGAGCCGAAAAGAATGCACGTCACACCTCTGTTTATCAATTTGCACTGGCTACCTATAGCTGCTATAGGTAATCCCCTGGAACACACTACAAACATGATGATCTCTAGAACATGATGCATTGCTGTCTGTCATAATTAAATAATTTTGGAGAAAGTGGCTGTACGTGTGTGTGTGTGTGTGTGTGTGTGTGTGTGTGTGTGTGTGTGTTTTGTTTTTTACAGTCTTCCTTTAACAGACATACTGCAAAAACATACTGCAAAAACTGTTATATTCCTGTTATATATTTATTGTCCAACATTCCTATTTTTTCTATCATTAATTTAACTTCATATGTTGGTATTAATTCACGGTTTATAATGCTAACACTTGAACTTAAAATAATTTTAACTGAAACTGACATGGTTTCTAGAGAGCAAAGGTTTTGTGTAAAAAAAAAAAGAAAAAAAAGGGAAGACAAAGTCTGTAAAATAAACTGTTAAAAGGATTTGATGATCACTAGTCTAGTGACTGTACGTTATTGTTGTCATCATTCAGGTTGTATTTCAGCTTTAATGTACGGTTTTTTAAACAAAGCAGCTGTTATTTGCCATAGCGACAGCAAGAAGCTAGTGGAGTGCCAAGTTGCTTTCACTCCAGAATGGCAGAAGCGTAGGGCTTCTGCTGGGCGCTGCTGTTGCAATGGAACGTTCTATTGGCTTTTACTTCTTGTCAGTATACGTTCTTTGCCTTCAGGCTCAATTGAAAACTACATGGTTTGTGTGCTGGAGCAGGGTTGGAACTAAACTCTGCAGGGCCGCGGCCCTCCAGGAACTGAGTTTGACACCCCTGATGTCGTTTCAGATGTTCTGGACGAGAGAATCCCTTGTCACATTGTGAACAGTTGTAAGGTTTTTCTGCACTGTGGATCATATGGTGTTGTTTCAGGTTATCAGATGTAATGAAGGTTTAGTAACATTGAAATTGTGAACCAGATATAAAATATATAAATAAAATAAAACAAAATGAAATAAATCTACTCGGATAGTATTTATTCAGAGTTCCTGATGCTGATTATCATTATAAATATTTCCTAAAACTCTTTTCACGTTTTTTTAAACAAAAAGACACTCAAGTGTCAGGTTACATTTTTTATCAAGTTGATGGAAAGTGTCTTGTATTTTATTTTTACTTTAACTGTGTTATTTCACAACTCCTATTTTTGTTTTTACACTACAACACTAATCTACGGTGCCAGAGAGAGCTCAATGCACTGCAACTTCAGAAAACACATGCAAACAGAAAAAGCACTAGCAAATTAAGAAAACATTTTAATCAGTTTGACAGAACATGTGCTGCAAATACTCACAACACAACCAAATACAAAACATGCTGCAAATACAGTCACAACACAAACAAATACAAAACATGCTGCAAATACTCACAACACAACCAAATACAAAACATGCTGCAAATACTCACAACACAAACAAAGAAACGAACTGCAATAACAGATTTTAATTTTTTTGCTGCTGTATTGATTAGGCTACCATTTGTAGCCTGTAACCACAGTAGGACAAACACCATGGTTAGTGTAGTAAATCCATGGTATGGTAACCATTTTTATTATTTTTTTATATAATAAATGTATTCATCAATTAATTCATTTTAATAGCCTACCATATAGGCTATGGTTAATTTTAAGGAAAGTTAGCCAGCTTACATAACATTTCAATACAGAAATTGTGTGTTTCGTACGGAAGGGCCAAGCAATAATAAAGAAATAAAAACCATCGCGAGATTAAATGTCTAATTTAAAGAAAAAAAAAATTGTGATACAATGTTGAGATTAAACTCATTAAATTTCAAGAAAAAAGTGATTACATTTTGAGAATTTTTTTTGAGAATAAATGTACTCGTGTCATGTTCATTTCATCTCGTTGGACAAGTGTTATGCAGCGTCTGCAGTGACGGAGGTTGGAGAGTAGGCTAATACACAGGGGAGTAGTGTATAATACAATCAATTGGGTTCGAGTCCGTCTTTTGCCACTCACTTTTCTTCCTTTTCTCATCACATAATACATCGGAAAAGTGGAAATCAATTGCTTAAGGAGTGTTTAATAATAAACAACTTTTTACTCATAATTTAATCAGTTTATTCTCAACATTTTATTTAAATTTTTTTTCTCTAAACAATGATTTTATTCTTGAAATTTAATGTTTACTCTCAACATTTTATCTAGACTATTTTCTTTTTTAATTTTGAGTTTTTTTCTCGAAATTTAACGGATGGTTGCTTTTATTTTTATTTTTTTAATTGCTTGGCCCTAATCCTCTTTTGTAGTTTCGTCACCTTATTTATTTATATTAAAAAAAAAAGCTAAGGAATCGTACGATCAGGATGTTAAAATAAACAGATTTAATTGATAAATGTCTCAGACATGTTTGTCACTTTGCTGTTCCCGTAAATATTTCCGATGTGGTCTGTGATTATTTGCAGCATATCTCTGATTTGTTTGTGTTGTGAGAATTTGCAGAATGTCTCTTTATTTGTGTTTTGAGCATTTACAGCGCGTTTCTACTTGTTTGGGTTGTGAGTATTTGTAGCGCTTGTGTTGTCAAACTGATGAAGCTGTTTTCTTAATTTGCAGGTGTTTTTTCATTTGCAGCGCGTTGAGCTCTCTCAGCCACTATAATAATCTGAAAAACTGCTGTTCTTCAGCATCAACAATGAAGAATCAAGAATAAACACCAACCTCCTTGTTCTTCAGTATCTTCATGTTTTATTCTGCAGGGTTCTGGATCACTCGTGTCTCAATGTTCTTTCTTCTTCACTTGTAGGCTGGTGGGAATATTCCAGCATTTATTGCTGATCTGCTGGGGGAGGAGCTTCAGTGAAGGTGAATTGTTATGTTGTAGGAGGAGCAGATCTGCCAAAATAAAATAATTAATTATTCATGCTTTCACCCATTTTATACATTTATTTTTTCACCCATTTTATTACATTTATTTTTTTATGTTCATCTATATCAAAATGTATACTGATTTTGTTTTTTAAAACAAATTAATGTTTTGTATTTTACTGTTCTGTCAGTGAATCAATCTATTTTTAACATTTTAAACATTTATTCTAAATACTATTATATTTGTTTTGCAGCTAGTATCTCCTGTGGTGTCCTTATTTCTCTTTCTGTAATATATTTTTGGCATAGTACATGATCTACTGATTCTTCCTCCTGGCAACACTCACACAGACCTGTTGGATGTTTTCGAATCTAGGGAGTCAATTCAATTACTATATTTCTAATACTATCATAAAGACAGTCACGTGCTTTGTTTCTGAATGAATCAGCTGTTCGAACAATCGATTGAGTGATAAAATCAGTAACTTGCTGGCACCTAATGGCAGTTTTAGTTTCATTTTTAAAGCATCAGTTCAGTTATTTAAATCATTGAATATTTCTATAATCAAAATGTTATATTTAAACAATCTCAACATGAATTTAATTGCACTCATGTCACCTCTGAGCCTCACTAAACGTCTGTAAATATCCAACGTACAAGCCATAAGTCTGTAGTGCAAATCAATTTTGTTACTGATTTTATTTGATCAGTAACTTCTTATTCCATTGTTTTAATTAGAAATTTTGAAAAGCTTATAAAAATACACTTCTGAATCTGACAAAAGAAAACACTTTGAATAAAATAAAAATTGCCCTGTAAATAACCTTCAGGAGTACAATATTACTTCATAATGGGAAGGCTAATTTTTGTTATTGTTCAAAAGGTGCTCCTGAAGACATCTGGGGCCTGTACCATGAAGCCGGATTAGGTGGCTAGCCAGCTATGTTTCATCTTAGTTTCCGCCAACCCTGGGTTTTAGGTACTATGAAAGTAGCTCGGCTTTAATCGGTGTTCGTCGCCATGGTATCTTACGCTGCACGGCTAACCTGCTCCGGGGCAGGTTATGTTCTGGTTTAGAGATCTCAATCTGAAATTTCACCAATCAGCTTCAAGCAAAGTGACACATCTCTGACGCAATAAAGCCACTCCTCCAGTTTCTCTTACTCCAAATTAAAGGACGCTACATAAAACATTTTTAAAGATAAAATCATGTGATTTTTAGACATGATTATTTTTTATTATTTATATAATTAGTATACCCTTAATCCATTACACAAGACAGCTTAATTTAATAGTAATTAAGCTTTTATTTTAAATTAATATAAACATAGATAATATGCAATATAAATACGTTTTAGAATCAATAGCTGTAAACATAACTACATATGAGTTTCAATTTTTAAGTGTTGTTATATCTATAAATATTATAAACTTTACAAATTTTACTTGCACTTATATTGTAAGATAAGTTTTCCTCTTTAATGGATCGATTGTTTCATTTTGCTGTGTAAATGTGTTTAAATTCTTCATATTGTTCAATCTTTGGTAGTGAATTCGCACTGACTCTCTCACGAGAAGTGAATCCCAGTTTCAAGGCATGTGATTGGCTGCTCATTACTGATGTCACACTTTCATGTGCACGAGCTCCATTAACTCAGGATCAAGCCTGAGTTGACAGAGAAAGTTGATGATCAGCTTCATGGTACCAACAAAGCCAGATTGAACTGGTTTGGTTTTGTCAACTCAAAACTAATCCTGTAACCCTGAGTTTGTTTAGCCACCATCATGGTACAGGCCCCAGAATAATACATGAAGTGAAAACAGGAGCATCCCTTAGGAAATCACAACTTAATTGAGCTGAGCTTTTGTTCACTGGGTTTGTTACATGAAACATGGTTTGTCATTTAAACATTTATGGTGACAATGCAGTTTGCCTCAGTCTGTAACAAAATGAGCTTTAAGTGGCAATTTACAGGTGATCTGAAGACGTCGGTATAATAAATGAAGTGAAAAGAAACTGGAATCGGTTCAAAAACTTTTTATTGCATCACTGATCACACTTAAAGGGAAGCTCAAAGGATATTAACTTTTGAATTTAACAGAATCAATATTTGAATTGTCCAGTGCTCAATTGTAACTGAACTAGCCAACAAGAGTCTTAACTGAAATGAAACTAAAGTAGTCTTTAATATTAAAGAACGTGGTTTAACAAAAGATCTCAGTCCTGTTTTTCAGAACAAGTTCAGAAGGTTTCATTAGAAGGCAGGTCTTTTTCCAGAATGAGAAAGCAGATGTGATTTAAGACCACTCACACATGTGAAACACTTCCCACACTGTGTGGTTTGTCTCCAGTGTGGATCATCTTATGTCTCTTCAGATGTTCTGACTGACTGAAACTCTTGTCACATTGTGAACAGCTGTAAGGTTTTTCTCCAGTGTGGATTATCTGGTGTCGTTTCAGTTTATCAGATGTAATGAAGGTTTTCCCACAATCAAAGCACATATGATCTTTTACACCGCTGTGTCTTTTCTGGTGTAAATTAAAAGCACCCAGTCGTGGAAAACTCTTCCCACACAAATAACACACATAAGGCTTCTCCTTTGTGTGAACTTTTAGGTGGCTCTTCAGGGAATCTCCATAAGAAAAGCTTTTCCCACACTGATCACACTTATATGGTCTTTCTCCAGAATGAGAACGCAGATGTAATTTAAAAGTTCTTGCCTGTGCAAATCTCCTTCCGCACTGATCGCACGCGTGCGGTTTCTCTCCAGTGTGGATTTTCATGTGAGTAATAAGGGCTTCTTTTCGTGCAAAACTCGTCCCACATTGATCACATGTGTGGGGCTTCTCTCCACTATGAACTCTCATGTGAAATTTAATACTTTGTTTGCTTGAGAAACTCTTTCCACACTGAGAGCAGGTGAAAGATTTTTTGGCTCTTCTTTTCAGTAAAAGATTACTTTCTCTGCTTTTGAGATGCCGTTTCTCCTCTACTTCACTTGTGTACAATTGTTCACTCTCTTCATTCTCTTTCACCGAGTCTAAAATAGAAGTAAAAAATTAAATCTTAAAATAAATTGAACAAAAAAAGCAGAGGTGATGGAGAAGTAAACCCTGCAGCTGAAAGAAAACAATTGCCACAAAAGCTTTGATGATTTTACAGTAAATTGATTATAGTTTAGTTGACCTTTTACATGCATTGATTTTCCAATTATTATTCTAAAATATAGAAACCCTTGCTTTTATAGTAAGAACTGTTAAATGTTTGATGAACTACAAATTTATGTAATGTTAACATTAAAATATATATAAAATAGTCTTAGTTAATCTTAAGACTAAATTTAGCTAAAACATTTTCATTGATTTTCACAATTTATTTGCATTTGCATTGTTAACTGAACCGGTTATGACACCATTTTCCCCTTTTTTAATTTAACGTTTCTTCCAATTGTAGTGAATTAAGAAAAAAATAAATACCACCAACCTCTTTGTTTTTCAGTAGCTTCAATTTTTATTCTGCTGGGTTCTGGATCACTCATGTCCTCACTGTGCTTTCATAAACTCGATCTTCTTTACGTGTAGGACAGGACAGGGCGAACTGCTATGTGGTACTGAGCAGACCTGCCAAAATCATAAATTGGATGTAAACTGTTTAAAATGACACTTAAAAATAAATTAAAATTAACAACAAAAAAGTAGATTTTTCCAAGCAACACATAATTCAGTAAATCTCATCTTCATATTAACTTGGCATTTCGCTGAGTTTGTTCAGTGTTTTTTTTTTGTCGTTGTTGATTTGCAGTGATGGTGTAAGATAGTTTGCCTCAATCTGCACTGATGGGCAATATTTCTTAACTAATGTCTTCAAAAGCATTAGTAAAACACTGTAAGAGCTACAGAAAGACACACACACAATGAGAACCGTTATCAAGCAATAAAACCAACTAAAACCCAGTTTACATCATCTAATTACTAGACGATAAACGATCAAATAATTTACCTCTTAACTCTTTCAGTGAGATGATCAGGATACAGCGCAGGCTTAGCATTCACACAGGTGTGGCACTTTATAAAATCACATCGGTAGGCCTACACGGTACAACCCTGTCAAAATAAAAGTCTACCCAAACAATTCAATGCAGAAAATGAAATGTATAATACAGTTTTCACAAATTCTTTACAGATGATCTGAAGACATCAGCATAACGAATTAGGTTAAAACAGGAACTATTGACATTAAGTAAAGAGGCTTTTACAGCAGCTGTCTGACTCCTGAAACGAGCCTCTGATCAACAGAGATCTCTCTGTTACTCAAAGTATCTGTGGTATAAACTGATTATTTGAGTCTGAATATATGCCGAAATAGTATAAAATTGCTGTATTCTCACAATCTATCTATCATTATCATGTTTGAATCAAATTGACTGCATTAGGTTGGCTAATTTTTAGGGTTCAGGTACAGTAAAGCTCCTTAAAAGAACAACTTTTTACTGTGTAGAATACTTCAATTATACATAGGTAAAAATAACTAATTATAGCTTTGTTTTCCAAAACATCATAAAAAAATGATCTTAAGATTCATGGTAGATTATGTCCCAGCCATCATCAAAAATTTGATTTATAATTAAGACGTCAACCTATAATCGATTTGTGAATTTATTATCCTGCCTCCAGTTCACTTCCGCACCTGAAGATGAAACATCACATGGAGCACATTGCAATAGTATCGCTTGCAGTATGTCCCTAGATGCATACACCACATTTCAATAAATGTAATAAGTAATCCGGAAAGTCCATACATACAGAAAATCCACATACTTTTAACAGTATACACATTGCATACTGCAACACAGTAGGAGTTTGTATTCCGTACACAGCTTCCTTACTGATTTCAGTGTATTCAATTTATATTTAGCAGATTATAGCAGTTGTATGTAGCAAATATAGTTGGTCATAGCATGAGTGGGAGGCTGGGTGGGGCTGGCAGCAAGGAAAGAGACTTGAGGCTGGCCAGGATCAATGGAGATTGGAGGCTTCAAAGAATTATATCATCCAGTATATCATATCAATTCTCTAGGACCTTACGTAGCACACCTTTAGTGGTGGGAGTATGGTGTAGGAAACTCAGAAGTGAAGGCCAGGAGTCCTATACTGCTTTTCCACCGGGGCTAGTAGCGGAACCGGAGCCAAATCGGGAACCGGGCCACGCTTTTCCACTCAAAAGAAATCCTGGGCCGGTGCACGGCTTTTGGGCTTTGACCGATGAATTCCACACAAAATAGTTATCTTGGCAAGTATTCAACAAGCACAGCCGGTTTATGTCTGCAATGAAAATTAGGAGAAAATCAGATGTGTGTTGAAGCTTATTTGTTGGAAAGGGAAGGAGACTGCTAGGCTCTGGCTCTAACTATAAACAGTAAACTCTCATATGGTGGTGTCAGGACACAAAGAATGAGGAGACCAGAGCTTCTTTCCAGAGTGCATTGAATATTAGTCTAAAAATAACATAAACATAACATTATTATAAGAAAAAATAAGTACTTATTCACAAAAGAATAATTCGCTTCCTAAATCAAGAATAACATGCACAGTAACATTTATAAATAAAAGTTACAGCTTTAAATATGCAGAGGATGTGCAATTGAAGAAAATATAATTGATGGGTCATTCTACAGAAACGTCCCTAGACTTTACAGAAATATTACAATTGAAATACACAGGTTACAATTTTTTATATTTTAAAATGAAACAATATGTTATTTGAACAATTACACCTTCCTGAGCCATGTGTGGCATTATTTTTTTATTATTATTAATTATATAGAATTCCAAGTACCACAAAACTGCTTGTCCTGACAGCCATGTACAGAGGGAAAGTGCTTTATTTTGAGGTCAAAAACAGGATTTTCTAACATTTAAAATACAAAAGTATATTCATAACTATCAGATATATGATATAAATGGCATAATAAAAACAAACTTCCAAATAAATATTATAAAATATATAATTAAAATAGTGGTCCCCTGGAGTTGTGTCACTGGTGTTACCGCTCAACAAAAGTCTTTTATTTTGGAATAAAAAGAATAAAAATAAAAATCACACTGATGGCATCACTTGACTTCCTCCTTCCTATTTTCTAAACATCTATGAAAAAAGGCCAGTGTTTAGTCCACTGTTTCTTTTCAGTGATCAGAAATTTTCTCATGTACTGTATCTTATGAAGACATCTTTCATATGAAGCTTTTAATTGATGTCACTGGTATGACCTATTTATTGTTAGGGAATTGTAAAAAAAAAACTACAATACAAATGGTTTAAACCAGGGACGTGCACAGGAATTTTGAGGGGCAGTTGCTCTGACCTGAAAAAAGGGCTTTCTTGCATTTTCATTATTTTTCTGTAACGTGCTGAAATTTTTTTTTTTTGAGAAATATTTCATCAAAACTTTTAATATTGCTAAAGAAGGCAACACCAGTGACAAAAAATGATACATGTGGTCTTGAAATAATTGCACAAAAAAGCAATAAAAAAAAAATTAAGCTGTCATTTATATGTATTCATAAAGTCAAAAGGTAATCTAATAAAACATTTTAAGACATCTTGTCATACCAAAAGTGGACGTTTCTGTATGACCCTGGTCTGATCACACCTGACTTTGACAGTAATATATATTAGGCTACTAAATCCAAGTGCATTCACAAACAATGAAATTTCCCAAAATAACAACAATGGGCAATAATACTGTTAATCCTTCTAAAGTATCAAAAGTTAACAGATGACAGACCGATTACAAGGTAAACTGTTACATTTAACTCTGTATTTTTCATAAATTGCGTCGCACATCTTGCAGGCAGGCGTGCTGAAGCCGATTGGAAATAAACTTTCCAGGAGAGTGGGTCCCCAGGGTTGAAGACCTCTGAATTGTAGGCTACTATTCATCATGTGTCCTCCTAACCTACTCTTAATCTCGTCATCACTATTTCTTCTGTCCTAGTCCTTCCCCAGTTCCTCACATTACCAACTTTATTTTGAATGGCATGCAAAAGTCTTATATAAGATTAGTTCACCTCCCAAGTCTTTCAACTTTAAAAATCAGTTTCACATACACTCGAAATCATAAACATCTTAAAGACATTATGAACATTTTGTAACATCTGACAGGAAAAGTTGTAGAGATGCATTGCTAGAATTCTCAATATATATAGTACAAAACATACATAAACAGTCGGCATCTATTAATTATCATGTTTATATTATTTCACATTATGTTCCTGTTGAGAAAAAACAATCATATCTACATGCTCTGGTGAAAGTCAACAAGAAAGCCAGCATTATGTTCACAATAATGCCATCTGCAGAGAAAACGTGCTTTGCTGGCACAGGCATTGCAGGGACACACAGATAGCTAAAGAAATTAGTATTCCCTTTCTACCGATAAATCAGATCTAGTGCAAATAAAATACAGAAACAGAAGAAGTGATGATAATACAAATACCAGATTATTGAGTCTTATTATACCAAAGCAAAATCAAGGGAAAAGTACTGCTACACAACATAGTCCTGCAAAGGTAAAAACCTTGACACAAAGACATTCTTTGATTTCTTACAATTAAACAACAATAGCGAGCATTGCATGAGAAATAAAATATTTAAAAGATGAAGTCATATAAAATATAAAAACATAGAATGACGAATGCATAACAATAATAATAAAATGATTAAAACAATAAAAAAACATTAATCTGAAATAATCAAGTCAGTTCATTATTGTTCTAATAATCTTTGATTAATCAATACAGTTGTTTGATGCAGTCTTACAGATCAGAACTCGAACTACTTGCTGTAATTTCAGACAAGCATTGTCTTTTATGACTGATTAGAGAAGAAAAATGAGTGAAACTCTTCCCACATGAATGGCAGTGATACGGCTTCTCTCCAGTGTGGATCCTCTCATGTATTTTCAGATATTCTGACCGTTTGAATCTCTTGTCACAGTGTGAACACTTAAAGGGTGTTTCTCTAGTGTGAACCGTCTTGTGCACTTTCATCGCACCATCTGTAAAAAAAGTCTTCCCACACTCAGAGCAAGCATGATCCTTCACACCGCTGTGTCTTTTCTGGTGTATTTTTAAATTACCAATCTGTCTAAAACTCTTTCCACACAAAAAACATACGTAAGGCCGCTCCTTAGTATGAACTTTCAGGTGGTCCTTCAGGAAATCTGCCCTAAAAAACTTTTTACCACATTGGTCACAGCTATATAGTCTTTCTCTAGAATGAGTAAGCAGATGTACTTTAAAAACGCCTGATTTTCTGAAACTCTTTCCACATTGATCACACTTGTGTAGATTCTCTCCGGTGTGGATTTTCATGTGATCATTAAGGTATCCTTTTCGTGCGTAACTCTTTCCACACTGAGCACACGTGTGCGGTTTCTCTCCAGTGTGAATTGTCATGTGTTCATTAAGGTTTGTTTTATGTGCGAAACACTTTCCACATTGATCACATGCATATGGCTTCTCACCAGTGTGGATTTTCATGTGTTCATTAAGGTTACCTTTATGTGTGAATCTCTTCTTGCATTGATCACATGCGAACGGCTTCTCTCCAGTGTGGACTTTCATGTGTTCGTTAAGGTTTCCTTTTTGTGGGAAACACTTCCCGCACTGATCACATGTGTATGGCTTCTCTGCAGTGTGGACTTTCATGTGCTCATTAAGATTTCCTTTTTGTGAAAAACTCTTCCCGCACTTATCACAGATGTATGGCTTCTCTGCAGTGTGGATTTTCATGTGTACATTAAGGTTTCCTTTTTGTGCAAAACTCTTCCCACATTGATCACATTTGTGCGGCTTCTCTCCAGTGTGAATCCTCATATGCTCCTCAAGGTTTCCTCTAAATGGGAAACTCTTCCCACATTGATCACATGTGTATGGCTTCTCAAGAGTGTGGATTTTCTTATGTTCATCAAGGTTTTGTTTTTGTGTGAAACTCTTCCCACACTGATCACAGATGTGTAGCTTCTCTGCAGTGTGAATTTTCATGTGCTCAATAAGGTTTCCTTTTATTATGAACATTTTCTCGCACTCATCACATGCATATGGCTTTCCTCCACAATGAAATTTTATGTGAACGTCAAAATTTTGTTTGCATGAGAAACTCTTTCCGCACCGAGGGCAAGTGAAACATATATTCTCGTTTTTCAATGGGGAGCTCCAGAATGTTTCTTCAGTTTTGACCTGATGTTCCTCCCCTGCATCAATTAGTTCTTCAATCTCCTTGTTCTCTTCTATCAGGTCTAAAATAAAAGTAAGAAGAAAAAAAAAAAGTTTAGAAAGTTTCAAGTTAGATTTTCAGCCAAAAATGTATATATTAAATTAAAAATAAAAGAAAGAAATTAGAAACAAAAAGACGTGAATCCTGACATAATAGTGGAAATATGAACATTGTGGATGCATTCATTTGAACTGAGTAAATATATCATCCAATTATTATTTTTAAGGGCACAAATTGAAAGTTTTTGTAATGAAAACTACTAATATATTTAATTAGCTATACTTTGAGCAGGTATGTAAAATGTAAAAAAAAATTGTAATGTTGCAAAAATTGTGAAACTGATATAAAAAAATATAAAATAAAACAGTTCAGATAATATTTGGTAAGGAAATTGAGTTCTGGGCTTCATTTTGTGCCCAATTCATGGAAAGTTACCTGGATATTATTGGCTTTAAAGCTGCAGTACAGGAAAGTTTTGTGTTTAAAACAAACAAAAATCAATTAATCAATCATTGACCTAGTACATTAAAAAACAGTGTCCAAAAGAATAAAATGGTAAGAATATAATAATGTTTTATAATATGAATGAATGGTCAGGTTGGATTTAATGGGAAATGTTAGTTTCATTTCATCACATTCATCTTCGCATGATGACATCATGTCCAAACAAAAAGAACAAAGCTTTTCAGAGATGGCAACTTAAATTGCAATAGATACAAGACATCTGGCAAACATTATTTCAAACATCAGCATCACCTAACACTTAACTGCAGTCCATAAGTTTTGCCTCTTTGTCGCCATCTCTGTTTGAAACCTGCAATTGCAGTTATTTGCAGAATAATCTTTACTGAGCGTTTATTTATACTAAGTAGTTGTTAGTATAAAGTAGTTGTCTGCCTTGTTGGCAGAGGCTATTTACACCATCTCCGCCCACCAACGTGTGATTGGGCTAGTCAACACTACAAAAGACAGCTGTCAGACATCAGCTCGAGTGGCGTATATGGCAAAATGTGTATCACAATCTTTTTGACTCGATCGACCCGAGTTCGAACCTGCCTTTCGTCAAACTTTTTTCCCCTACCTTTTCAAATCTCATAACACATCGGAAAGGCATTTATTTTCAATAAAAATGAGTTAGGGTAGGTGTAAGGAGGGCTTCATTGTCCCAATAATATGGCATCCATTTAATAATTTTAATTAAAATTATAATTTAATATGTCACTATTACATTCAATATGTTATTGCATACTATTTTATAATATACTTCAATACTGAGGTGCAGATAATAGCCACTATTTGCATTAAGTAGTATATATAGCAGAAAATCATGCTATTTTAACAGTGTAATTAGAATCTATATCTATTTACGCTTACACCGTGTCTACAACGGACGCGAGCAATATGGTGCAACAAAATACTAAAGAACTCATTTTAATCAGTGATGAGGTCTACACTGGATGCAGCGCGGCCTCTATCAGTGTTTACACAGAGCAAATAGCTTTATAAATAGCTTTTCTTTATCTTCTTTATGTGGGTTGTGCATCGGCACGCTCCCAGTGTGGAAGAATGTAATATTTTGAGGTGTATGTGTGGACTGTCATTCAATGCCCCTGTGTGGATATTTACTGTACGTCCAAAATAAGAAGTTTTGAAATGTCATCTGAACAAGTGCCATGTCTGCCAGTTTTGGTCTGACCAAAAAAATGTTTTACAATAAATCGTGCTACCAATGGTGATTAAACCGAACAGAAGCAAAGTGAGATTATTCGTATTGTTATACTCTTCTCTCAAATTGATCATGTTAACAACACCAATATTGTGTGACTATGTATTCAGTGTGTAGTAGCATTTCTGTACAGTATAATCATCAAACCATTCGAATGTCATCAATTGTTCTTTTAACCTCAAAAAGCAATTTAATGTTCCTTAGAACTTGTTCTCTTTTAAATACAAATCTTTTGAAAGTACAGTAATCCCACATTCGTATTCAGACACAACATAATAACTCAAAGCGAATGACCGGAACCACTCAAATTATAAAACATTTTTACAAGCTTTCTGATGTGAATCGGGCAAAGGTACTGAGATAGTTGAACACTGATTGGTTATGTACTTGCACAGCAATTGCAGCTTTAAGTATTATAACCTTATTAAATAATTAAGAACAAATACCAACCTATTTGTTGTTCAGCATCTTCCTGTTTTATTTCGCAGGGCTCCGGATCATTCATGTTTTCAATTTTCTTTCACAAACTTCATTTTCTTCACTTTTAGGCTAATGGGACTATTCCAGCATTTACTGGTGAACTGCTTTCAGAAGCTGAACTTAAGGTGAATTTCTGTGGGGTAGGAGCACCAAGAAATGCCAAAATCAAAAATAAATCAATGCTTTCAATATCAAATCGAGTGTTACACTTAAGGCTCTTCATGTCAATAATAGATCATATTAAAACCCACAGACAAAAAAAATAAATAAATACGTAGATATGAATTTGTTTGAAAGCAAATCAAGTTCGACTCGCATTAATTCCCCTCACAGATCATACTCGACTTTTGTGGCATTCAAAAACAGTATTGCTCCAAATAATCTAAATTATCAAACACACGAGGATAAAAACACACAAAATCACAGGTATTGATGTTTTTAGCATTAGTTCCTCATATCGTTGTCTGCTAGGCTTAATATTTTTCAGTCAGCAGACGCCAGAAAAGACGCGCAAATAAACCCGATGAATATACAGAATGTCTTGCTTTAACAAACTCTGTTTTTATAATTGTACCGTTATGTGAAGCACCGTGAACTGAGTTACCTCAGGAGACCCAACGCTGACTGGTAGCGTCGTCTTGTTGTTTCACGGCGGATCGTGGACACATAAGCGCATTACCGCCACCTATCGCCGAATGAACCACTGACACGTGCGCCTTGTTTTTATCCCGGTTTATATGGAAGAGACCTTTCATTGCTTAATTTCAATCACGTTCACGTAGTGAGACATATTAAACTATCCATAACTTTTTTGGATAGGGGTTTTATACTATATAAACTAGAAATGCTTTCAGAAATGAAGAAATGCTAATTTTGCAAAGAACCAGCTATCAAAGTACAGATGCAATGCAACATATCATGAAACATATAACATTGCTTTTTATTATTTTTTTCCCAGCAGATCATAAAGTAGATTATAAATCTGCTAAATATCAAAATTGGTATGACTGACAGCTTGTAATAACTGTAGCAACATTCTGGAATCTCATGGAAACAATAGTTTACAAAAATACAAACCTTTTTTTTTTTAAATAGTATTAATGGCCAAAGACTCACTGCTTTTAAATGTAAACCCCTAAAAAACCCCTCTTCCCAAACTGCTTTGAGTCTTCATTTTATTTAAAAATAAATAAATAAATACTTTCAGTTTGTGAGCAACTCTTTTTTTTTTCTCCAGTTCTAACATAAAGTTTTGCCTCTGACTCAGTTCTTCACTCTCCTTATTCTCTTCCATTCAGTCTAAAATGAAAGTATAATGCATTAATTTCAAGTAAATCAGTGAGAAATGTGAAGGGAAAGGGCATACATTGATTATGATGTAATAACAAAAAGAAAACAAGTGCTATAAAAAAAGATCCATCAGGATTGCTCCCTCAACGCCTTTTCCTTTCCAAATTTCACCTGGAGCATCAACAAAATGACCTTCAGCATCAGTAATAAGAAATTACAAACACCAGCCTCTTTGTTCTTTGTCTTCTCCTCAACGTTGCCTCCTTTCAGTCTGAACCATGTTTTTTGTGGTTGTTCTGGCAAAAACAATAAATTATGCAAGACAAATATTAAACATTTTAGATCATGTCATACTACATAACATGGACCATCGGATTTGTCAAAGCCACAGTAAGATACATTAGCTTTCTTAAATTGCCTTTGATATTCATTTATTTCAAAACTTAATGATTTTGCTGTTTTACTGTAATTTCCATTTTTGAGTTTATCTAAATCTCACACCATGTCCCAACCACATGTGGCATGACCATATCTGATGTTTAACCTTTAGTTATGCGCAGCGTGATTTTTGACCAATGACTTTTCACAGAAGGCGTGTTTACTCAGTATAGCGATCCAATAATAGAAACTAAGCAACCGACATTATGTCCAGGTACACATTGCTGCAATTAGGCTATAAACTCAGACATTCGTTCATATTGCATCATGTTTGGAGAGGATGCATTGTCACCCTTGAAGATGAAATACTTACTGTGACTTTGGACAACTGTTTTTCATATGAGTGCGTAGAGTTGATAATTGACTGAAACTTCTCCCACATGGATGGCAGTGATACGGCTTCTCTCCAGTGTGGACCCTCTCGTGTAATTTCACTTGTCCTGACTCACTGAATCTCTCGTCACAGTGTGAACACTTGTGAGGTTTTTCGCCAGTGTGAACTTTCAGGTGACGTTTCAATTTATCAGCTGTAACAAAAGTCTTCTCACACTCAATGCACATGTAATTCTTCACACCACTGTGTGATTTTTGGTGTCTTTTAAAACCACCCAGCCATCTAAAACTCTGTCCACATGAAGAACACGTGTAAGGCTTCTCCTTTGACTGAACTTTCAGGTGCTGTTTCAGCTTATCTGACAAGTTCTTACCGCACTGACCGCAGCAAAACTTTCTTTCTCCAGAATGAGAATACAGATGTGATTTAAAAGCGCTTACATGTTTGAAACTAACTCTTCTCACACTGATCACATGAGTATGGCTTCTCTCCAGTGTGGATATCCATGTGATCATTAAGGTGTATCTTTTGGTTAAAACTCTTCCCACACAGATCACAGGTGTATGGTTTCTGTCCAGTGTGGATCCTCTCATGTGTTCTCATGGCTCCTGACTGAGTGAATCTCTTGTCGCAGAGTGAACACTTGTAAGGTTTTTCTCCAGTGGGAGTTCTCTGGTGCCTTATCAATTCCATATGTTTAAAAAAGGTTTTCCCACAGTCAAAGCACATATGATTTTTCACATCGCTGTGTCTTCCCTGGTGTAATTTTAAGCTACTCGGCTGACTAAAACTCTTTCCCCACAAAGAACACAGATGAGGCTTCTCCAAAGAATGAACTTTCAGGTGTTTCTTCAGGTAACCTGCCCCAAGAAAGTTTTTACAACACTGATCACAGTTATATGGTCTTTCTCCAGAATGACAATTCAGATGTGTTTTAAAAGCACCTGCATGGGCATAAGTCCTCCCGCACTGATAATGTGTATGGTTTCACTCCAGTGTGGGTCCTCACGTGACCTTTAAGGTGTCCTTTTTGTGCAAAACTTTTTTTGTGTTTCTTGAGGTTTTCTTTTCGTGCAAATCTCTTCCCGCACTGATCGCATTCAGCGTGGATTTTCATGTGTTGCTTAAGGGCTCCTTTTCGTGCCAAAAACTTCTTGCACTGATCACATGCATGCAGCTTCTCTCTACTATATGAGCGCTCATGTTAAATTTAAAACTTTTTTTGGTATAGGAAACTATTCACACTGTGGGCAAGTGGAAGAAATTTTTTCTGCTCTTCTTTGCAGTTCAAAATTATATCAGTGTATGAGTGACTCAAAGTTTTTTCTCTAATTTTGACGTGTTTTTTCTCCTGCTTCTCTCTTTTCTTCACTCTCCTTGTTCTCTTTTAACAGGTCTAAAATGAAAGAGAAAAAGCTTTAATTTCAAACATTTAAAAAACTAAACTCAAAAACTCAACATGTTAGTCCACTCTTTAGATTACACAAACTGTAGTGTTGACTGCACTTATCAATCCTGTTACCAAACTTATTGTAAGAAAAATGTGGCTTCAATAACACCAATTAAGTCTATAATTAGAGAAATACAAGTTTAATTAACTATAAATGAGACTTTTTGTTAATTTCATATGAGCCGAATATCTGTTACCAATTCTTGCATTTGTGTTGTTTGCGGTAGATACAGATTTGAGTCAGAATATATAAGTTAAATGTCAAAAGGGAAGAAAAGAATAAAATCGCTGCAGCACTGGATCACTTATGAAAATTAACTACAAATAAAACCAAAACATCATGGTACAATTAAACCATGGTATGGCTACACTAACCATAGTTTAACCATGGTATTTGTGTCAAAACTATGATTATACAAATGACAGTCAATCCAAACAAACAAAACAAAAAACATACACTATGCTTTTATTACAATAAAACCATATGGTTCATTTTCATTAGGGATATCAATCCCCAACAATTTCCCACAGACTACACGTACTGTAACATTAAATTTAAAGCCCAAAAACCATTTATAGTATTTCTTCGCTGGAAGCCGTTTCTGCCACACTTGAGTAAAAAATCATTCTGTAAGTTATAATAATGAGAAACATTTTCATAATTATGAGTAGGCTATTTCTCATATAGAAACTTCTCATAATTAATGTTACAATATTCAGAAAAAGAAAATATAATAATGAGAAACTTTCTAGTAATAATGACTTAGTTTCTTATAACATTTACATTATCTCGTAGTTTCTCATAAATGGTATGAATGATTTGGTTTTGCATGAGAAGCTTTCTTGAAGTAATTACTCTTGTTGTGTACAATCATCTCATAATCTATTAAAACTTTCACATTTTGATCTGACGTATTGCAGATGAGCTCTAAAAACACATCTTCAAAATGAACATGAACATCAAATAGGCTAGATGTCTTCACAATGTATGTGTTATCACAAACATGCATTTTATGAACAAATGAATAAGTCTACACAAAAACGTTTAGCTCAATTTATAAACTTTTATTTAAACTTTTATGTCCTTTTATTTCATTCGTTACTTTTATAAGCTGTCACGTTTTTGCAACAAAAAATTAAGACAATTTTATACCGTAATCACATCAGACATAGCACATGCCTTGTTTGTTACCATGGTAACCACTTTGGTTTTACATGGTTCTACTTTGGTTCTTTTGGGAGAATCTCCATTGTTCAGATGATCTGCAGTCTCACACTATCCACTGATCTTGAGGATAAATTTTGTTCACTGTGACAATTTTGGATTCCGTTTCTTTTTCATGATTTATATGGAACAGACCTTTTATTGCTTGACACGCGTCACATTTGACGAGGATGCTGCCTCGCCGTTAAGAGGAGGATCTAAACATGAAATGTTTTTTTGTATGACGGAGGAGAGAAGATAACTGAGTGAAATTTTTTGGTAGACAGCTGAATTCATGGTTCCATTTATCACTGCAAGTCTTCCAGGTCCTGAAGCAGCAAAACAGCCCCAGACCATCACACTACCACCACCATATTCTACTGTTGGCATGATGTTCTTTTTCTGAAATACTGTGTTCACCAGCAAAGTGAGCAAAGCAATCTCTGGAGTCTATTTACTACAGATCAACAGTCAATATTGAACAGGTTTCAAAATTACTGTCTATGGTGAGTGAATTAATAAATTATTTCGGTATAGTGTTTCAAGTGCAATAAAGAGACAATTAGATAATATAGTATAGAGCATAGAGTAAAATCTACATTGACGCTTTAATGAACTGTCGTTATTCACTCTGTACCATAGACATATTGATATCTGTAAACACTGGAAACTTATAGTTATCCTTTGTTCTTTCATCGAACAATTTCTTTATTATCTCATTTTTTTCAGCTCGTCTGCCAGTTCCTGTCATCACCAGAGATTCTTCACAATGTTCTTCATCTTCCTCATCAGGATCATCAGTGTCCAGATGTGTGCTGCTGTGTTCAGTGTTGAATGTGAGTGATGTGAGTCTCTCCTGGTACAAAGGAAACAGTTTATTGTCCAGCATCAGTGTGTCTGATCTCAGCATCAGTCTCTCTCTACCTCTGGAGGTGCAATATCAGGATAAAAACACCTACAGCTGTGTGGTTTCCAGTTCTTTCACCAAACAGAGTACACATCTGGACATCAGTCAACTTTGTCCAGGTTTGCCAATGTCTGATATTAGTGTCCATTTAGTAAGTTGATATGGCAGTAATTAGCTAATAGCATAAGAAACCATACTAGACTAAAATTTGTACACACGCACTCAATCTTTATGACTACTTTCCATATTTAAATAGGCACAGCATTAAAACTAAACAACACCAACTGAAGTGTAGAGACCAAAAAATATGAAAATAATTAAATAAATTCATGCTGCATTTACTCTGTGAGTTTATTTTGTTACTTGCTTTAAAAAAAAAAAAGATGTTTGTCAGGATTCAATTGCATTAATTACTCTTTTCTTATGTTTGTTACAGATCAGAGCCGGGTGCTAATGATAAGTGGATGGACTGTTGCTGGTGTTTCATTGCTTTTGCTAATCATCGTAGTTGTGAGAGTCTGGAAATGTAGACAAGCAAATCAAAATGGCAAGTACTTACAGCTTATACATGACTGCAAAAATAGGTCAAATGAGACACCACAATATTGGAGTGTAATATTGTGGAGGACAATGTTGCACAAGTGGAGAACCAAAAGTATTTTTTTGCCTTTGTGGTTTTAGTTTTATGATTTAGCACACTTGGACATCACAGGCTGTTAAACTTAAATACAGAAATGTGTGTGACAGCAGTTTTGCAAAATGAAAGACTGTCAGTGGAAGATCTCATGGTCTGATAAATTTGTGATGCCGGGAATCAAACTGAAAACAGTCAAAATTCCCCACCAGGTTAGATACAGGAAAAATGCATTTTCACAATACACTCAATACAAACCAAGTCTGAAACCATAACACTGCATCTGAAATATTTTTTTTGCAGATGGGTTTCAGGATGTCATAGGAAAAGACAAGCAACTTAATTACAAATATTTCCTTTAAATAGATTATTGTGATTATTTTTTGTATCTGGAATGATCATAACCTGTGATTTATGTCTGCTTTGCATATATTTTACATCAAGGCAATGCTCATTTGAAATTAATATATTTGTTTCTCTTCCCAGTTAACTATGACCTGCTGTGTAACTTTAACTTAGATTGAAACATATATCTACTGTATGACTCACACATAAATACATTTTCAACAAAGGCTGTTTTTGCTCTCTTTTTCTCTGCCTTTAACTTGTCATTCTGCATGCTAAAATTACATACTGCAGGGTTTTTTTAAATGCAGATTTCTACATACAGTTGAAAAAAAAACAAAATTAATTTATCTCCATTGTCTTGAATTCAGAGATTAAAGAATTCCTTTGCACTTTCTACATAATATGTAAATGCTGCCCCCTACAGCACCTTTCAGGAGTTCATTTAAAACATACTGATGAGTATTTACAAGAGTTATTTTCTAATGTTTCAGTTAAATTTTAAATAAATAAAATATGACAAACATAGGCCTAAATGTTAAGGTCCATATGATTTACTTAATAATCAATTATATAGCCTATGTTGATTTGCCTCACCCCTGGCTACAAGAATCTCATGATCTCATGAAAAAGTGTAACTATCATGTGGCTATTTCGTGTGAATTCATTTTAAAGTTGTAAAGATTTTTCTACTGGATTTAGAAGAAATAAATACGAGGGTGTGAGTATAATCTAGTGCTTGTTTATAGAAACAGTGGAATCTATAGGTCCAATATTCATTGTTGGACGTAACTTTTATTTATTTATCTTTTTATGGATAAACTCTAGTTCTTAGCTGCCTAACTCCTTGAAAAAGGAACCATTTTCAGATTTTTCCTAAATAAAAAAAAAAAAGAATGATTGGATGATACATGGACCATAAACAATATTATCACAACAACTTCACATTCAAAGTGGCAGAAGGAGAGCGGGTCCGGTCCGTCTGCTTAATGTCTTTTGTGGTTTTTCTTGCAGGAAGCCATTCCAAGTGTTGTAAAGTCCATTAGTTTGAAAAAAATTTAACATAATTTTATTTCATTTGTTTTAGATCGGGGACATGCAATAACCACAAAACACTTCTGCAATTCTGAATCATCTAGTTAGTCTACTTGAAAAGTCAATTCAGCACAACAGGATCATAATAACCACCTCCTGCGACGCCAAGCTAATATATCTTGTCTGAACTTGTATTTTCTTCATTCTGATGAAATACTGTTCAGAAACCAGGTCAACCATCTGGCTCCAGTCTGCTTGTACACAGGTCTAAATACAATTTTGCTTATTTATCAAGGTTAATTATAGCTTAAAGGTTCAGTGTCACCTTTTTTGTTTATATTTCAGCACTATTTTTGCACTTTTCCCTCACAATGCTATGTATTAGTTGTCACATGCTCAAATATTCCAGTTGGTGGCAGCAAAGTTTAGACTAAACTTTATTTTTAATTTCAGCAACAATAAAGGCATTTTCTAAAACTGTATATTTAAAATGTTTTGTATTTACAGAATTATTAAATATTTGTGAGATTGATAATAGCCCATCTAATGAATCTGCAGTGTTAATGTGGGATGGCTAGTTTTCTGATACTAAGCTCTTACTATTCACACCCAAAACAGGATTACGCATTAGCCAACAATGAAGTAAACATGATTATGTTGCACATTAAGATTAAAAATATCAAACACAATAGTGTAGGCTATGTTGGATGATTAAGGCTGCAGGTAACCATATACTGTTTCAGCATGATAGTACATGTAACATTGCATACAAGCTATTGAGTACAATTTAGACCAAAGTAGACCATCTTCTACATTAAAAAAAAAAAAAAATGTCATATAGGTTTTTTTTTTTCTTTGCCCAGTAATACTAGTTATTTAGCATCAAGTGTTTCTTTTAGCTCCACTTCAGGTGAAAACACAAATCTAGTCTTGTTGAAATGGGAAATTTGATGTGAAAGCTGGGGGGGGGGGGGGGGGGGGGGGGGTGGATATAATATCTGAGTAATACAAATGTTAGCCGACTATGTAGTTGTTGTTGTTTTTGTTGTTTTTTTCAGCATTTGTAACCCTGGACTACAAAACCAGTTTTAAGTCGCTGGGGTATATTTGTAGCAATAGCCAAAAATAAATGATATGGGTCAAAATTATAGATTTTTCTTTTATGCCAAAAATCATTAGGATATTAAGTAAAGATCATGTTCCATGAAGATATCTTGTAAATTTCTTACCGTAAATATATCAAAACTTAATATATGCATTCCTAAGAACTTCTTTTGGACAACTTTAAAGGTGATTTTCTCAATATTTTTATTTTATTTGTTTATTTATTTATTTTTGCACCCTCCAGATCTCAGCCAAATATTGTCCTATCAGAACAAACCATACATCCATGGAAAGCTTATTTATTCAACCATGTATAAATCTCAATTTCGAAAAATTTACATTTGGTTTTGTGGTCCAGGGTCACATTTTAAAGATTGTCATATTTGTGTTCGGGAAAATTTATTAATTTCGTAATAAATAAAAAAGTGTGTTTTAAATTAACTTTATTTCTCCCAGCTGAAGTTATATTTTAGAGATTTTATTTTGTAGATTTATGTGTGATTTCTGTGTTTCTCGCCACCATGAAATAATAACATTTAGCGACCAGAAGGTGGCAGAAACGATTTAAAGTATGTAATCTTTTACCTTACGTCACTGCATGTTTCTGTGATGAGGTGCATGGAAAAGAACCCGGGGGAGTTTGACGTTTGGCGCCGGCGGGAAAATAAAGAGCCTTTTCCCGGGTTTCGAGATGAGGACAGTCCTTTAGAGGTCTACTGAAACAGCCTTAACGGGTTGTGACTTGTGAGGGTTTTGTAAGCAAAGAAGACTCTAGGAGTCAGAGCAAAGTAAACAAAATACATTGTGGACCTTTAAGATTAACAGCTTTTTGTTGTATTTATACATATTTTTCTTTGTTGTAGCCTATGTATTTTATGGAAAACTTAGTTATTAAAGAAATGATTACAATATATTAGCTAACTATTTTATGTTTCTGGTGAACTTGTGGTTTTACGGCATGCGTCAGAACACCGAGGCTCAATTTCTGCTTTCTGTAATGTCAGATAAAGCAACTGCACTTGTTTTCCATGGAAATCCCCAAGCTCCCTCTTCCCTTGTGTGAGATAAACACTGCACAGAAGACTGGGAGTGAGGGGGAGGGTACAGAAAGAAAAAAATGGATCCTTTTCCTGGTGTCAGTCTTTGCTAGAAATTGTCACTATGTGTTTAACCATACTGTATTGTTCCCACAGGTTAGGTGTGTTTTCTTTGAACAGAGAACTGATGTCAATATTTGTAAAGGAAAGGACAAACATGGTAGATTGTCAAGAATCTGGGTCTTTTTTAAAGAACTTTGACGGCTCACATGGTCTGTCTTGAGACCTCTGACACAGGATGCGGTTTGGTAAGTGAAACAGTGACAGACCAAGATAAAAATACGAAACTTGTATTGATGCACGTTTACAGCTCTGCAGTTTCTCTTGTACCTCACACGTTTTACTAGTTTTCTGTTTCATTTTTGATTCAGTATTATGAATATTATGTCTAATAGACAAAACCGTTGTAAAACTAGGAAGTGCACCATCTGAAAGTAAAGTAGGTCTTAAAATGAGGAACTGATATATAAGTTCTAAGCTAAATTTGAACTCTAAAGCCCACTTCCATTACATAATCGGCTGCTTACATAATGGTGTATCTTGATGAACCACACTGGTACTGAAAAACTGGAAAGCTCAGGGAATCCCACTTTTTATGTACAAAACTTTCCTACCTGCGATCCCCTCAAATTAAACCCTACCAATTGTAAACATGCAAATCAGACCACGCTTACTGGAGGCAGATCGAGTTACAGTTCAAACACTGGGCTCCTCCCTTAGACTGCCATTAACCAGACCAACATCCTCTGATTGTGTTATGGACATTCTCGGTTACTGAATATGTTTATTATTAGAAATAGGGAATGAGTGTGTAAGCACTGGTGGACACTGATGGTCTGATGTCCATGTCACACAGAATCCCAAATTCCCCCTGTCCTTTGTGTTTGGTGTCATGCTGATATATCACACTGTATGCAAACAAAAGACAGTAGGTGCACGTATCAGATATCATCGGCCATCTGGGAGCAGTAACTTGGCAACCAACCTGGCAACCGACACGACCAATAAGGTAGTTAAAACACTGAAGCCCTTTCACTTTACTGTCTCTTTGGAGATACAATCAGGTTTGGTCAGTCTGAATCATAATCATGACCACAAAACATGAAAGACAAAAGATCAAATCCTAACAACAGTTGGTCAGTCAATTGGAGTTCATTACATAAATATGATATTGCTCAGCACAAATCTAATGGGACCGCGGGAAAGTGTGCTATCTCTCTGATCTACAGGAAATGGTGGCCTACCAGAACCCAGCGTGTGAAAAGAGTGTGAACTGAGGGTTTTATGAAATTTTGTTTTAGTTCAGTCTGTGACAGCTTAGCAATTTGTCTGTAAAAGGAATGTACATAATTCTATAAAAGCAGTAATTACATGGACAATAATTCAGGACTTTTTGTCCAAACTGGTTCTAAAACACTGTTGGGAGAACATGTTTATAGTACACAGCTATGCTATCTTTAAACTACATCCTAACTGCCCAAACTGCTTTTCCTGATATCAGAGGTACTGAGCAATGGAAACATTTCCTTCATTTGTTTTGAAAACAGGGATGTGGGACGATATTAAACTCCAATTTCAAAATGGCACCATAATGTCATGCCAGATATTCAAGCAGATACTGGATATAATGCTTATTTTAAGGTAAAAAAAAAAACAACTGAGGACATTTAGAAGTAATAACTTCTTTGAACTGGCATTTTATTCTTTCATCCAACTGTCAAACTACACTCCGCTTGACGGAACTGAGCAGTTACTGTAAATATCTGGTGAAAAAATGTATTTAAATAGCTTCATTTGCATTTTAATATACTATCTACACACATTTTGTCTTTTACAATCACAATGCAGAAAGGGAAGGGGAAAGGGAAGGGAAGTGGTGTGTGGCCAAGTATAGTGACCCATACTCTAAATTTGTGCTCTGCATTTAACACATCCAAGTGTACACACAGTAGTGTGGTGGTGGTGATGGCGCAGTGGATAAGACCCATGCCTTTGGTGTGAGAGACCCGGGTTCGAATCCACTGTGAGACACCAATGTGTCCCTGAGCAAGACACTTAACCCCTAGTTGCTCCAGAGGCGTGCGACCTCTGACATATATAGCAATAGTAAGTCGCTTTGGATAAAAGCGTCAGCTAAATGAATAAATGTAAATGTAGTGAACATACACCCGGAGCAGTGTATGTTTCCCTTAAAAGTTGACATTAACACAAAGGTGACTAGTCGTGTGAAAAAGGACAACTGTATGCACACTGCATTTTGGTTTTGACCTCTTTGATCTTTGTTACATCTCTACAGGAAGTGGTGGTCACTCTGTACGTGATGCGGCAGACGGTCTCATGGCAGGTGCTACAGCCCGAGTGACCTAATTAGGTTTGCGATTGTGCTAATCTGATTATTTTTGTACATTGTTGTTTATTGTTTTAATATTTATTAATCAACTATCTGTTGTGAGTTGCGCTGCACTGAAGAGAACTTTTAGGCCTGAGCTGTGAGAACTTCTGCATCTTTCTTTCCTGCAAACATCACAAAGAGATCATTGAGATCTCAGATGGTTGAGTCAGATAAGAGGCCTCCGTTTGCTTTGGGCTTTGTAAAAGAGTGAAAAAGATGAGGAAGGGGCTTTGGGTTCAGAGAAGAGCTGAAAACCACAGCGATGATTAGACTGTAACATGGTTTATCATTCAGATTGAAGAGTTTGCAATGTGCAGCATGTTTTAACACGTGTATAAATGAAGTTTAGTAGAGTTAGCAAGTCCAATAAATTAAGCGAACGCTTCAAAGAATTGTGTATGTGCAACTAGTTTAATCACCTCAATAAATGTATTGTTATTATAAATCTAGGTCAGGGTATTGTACTTGTAAGTTGTGTACCAAAGTGTGGTTTGTACCAGTGGAATTTGCAACTTGTGCACAACAAATGATTTCTAGAGATGGATGTGTGGTGGTGTGTGCGTATGCGGTACTTGTGCAGGGTGTAGGTGGATGAGGTGCTTCTGATGGCCTGATCTTAATACTTACTTTTACTTTACTTTTAGTCATTTAGAAGACGCTTTTATCCAAAGCAACTTACAAATAACAAAAAGTAACTAAAACTAAATAATACTGCTGCATATAGGCTTAACAAAAGCTCTAATGTTTAAAGAGTGCATCAAGCATATGTTAGTTGTGCCGATACAAAAAAAAAAAAACTCTTTAACAACCTATAAGCTTATATGACAGCTGGACTGGTTACTTGCTGGTCCTTGGGCCAGCCTTAAACAATCTTTATTCCAAAACAGTACCATTTTCCAGGTAAAAGATTTAGTGAACAAAATCCTACAAAACAGAGTATAAGAAAAACAGTATTTATAATATGAGACAATTTTGCACATGATAAATAAAATTGGGAAAGTTTTCATCAAAAACATATGACTACATCGCAAAATAGACCGTGCAAAATACACAGTAGCAATATACCAGAAAACTACTTCACTCTTGGGCGGGACCAAAAGAGTGAGGTCGACTCAAACGCTCTGCATATGAACCTTTTTTCTTTTTAATTTGTAGGCTCGTGAATTATCGATTTGATGAAATCGTATAAATTAAATCAGTAGACACTGGTCGGTTTGAATGCGTTAGATCCGTGTCTTTTATCCATCGGACACTTGACGGTTCTCGTAAAACACATCATGTGGAATTCAGTTATCTTTAGGACAAAATGAGGATAATTATTGGTAAAACAACGTTCTTATGTCTCTTCCTGTTGGTCATGGATGGTAAGTGTTTTACTGTGTCACTTCGACTTTAGTCTGTTGGGTTTAAAACATAAAGATTATATTTATTCGCTTAATCTCCTTTAGATAGCGCTGCATCATTTATGTCAAAACGTTATGGATTGTGGCCAAAAACAAAGGTTAGGATTAAATGCTTGAATTTCTGTGGGTTTAACAGATATGGGATCTATTCAGGAGCCTTGCCTACTATGTAGTCGGCTTTGTTAACTAATGGAAGTTGCGCCCAAGTGTTGGATCAGCCGGGGAATATTTTCATTGTTTCAAACAAACGTATCTTACTTGAACCAGTTCACAAAGGGAGCACTAATCTCCATGAGGGTACATTAAAGTGACACAGTTTAACATAACCACGTTTAATTAGCACTTAACATAAATATAGCCCTGAATTATAAATAACAGTTATTAATAAGCACCCGCCCCTTGCACAGACTTATTCTGCAATATCCAGGTGCTGTTTTTGTTTTGTTTTGTAATTTTATTTGGCCATGTATAATCATAATAAACGCAATAGACCTATAAAAATAAGTAAATTTCTTCTTCAGAAGTGGAGACTAACTAGTTTTTAACAGAAAAATAAAACGAATGAGTAAAAACAAATGGTTGGCTATATATTACCCACTTGCACAAAACCAGTCATAAGGGTCAATTTTTTGAAATTGAGATTTATGCATCATCTGGAAGCTGAATAAATAAGCTTTACTTTGATGCATGGTTTGTTAGGATAGGATAATATTTGGCTGAGATACAACTTTTGAAAATCTGGAATCTGAGGGTGCAAAAAAATCACAATATTGAGAAAATCGTCTTTAAAGTTGATCAAATGAAGTTCTTAGCAATGCATATTACTAAGCAAAAATTCAGTTTTGATATATTTACTGTAGGAAATTTACAAAATATCTTCATGGAGCATGATCTTTACTTAATATCCTAATGATTTTTGCCATAAAAGATAATAATTTTGACCCAATGTATTGTTGGCTATTGCTGTGGTCCAGGTCATATGTTACCTTGCCATATATATATTGGTTATTTGAGTGTTTTATGTTGCATTTTATGCTATCTAGTTCATGTTAAGTGTGTTATTTTAGTCTTGTATGATACCCTGAGTAAAATATTTAAGTTTTTAGTTTGTGTTAACATTATACAATTTATTTTCATATGAATAGTTTTTTCCTGTAATTCTAACAAAAAATTACAGTATCATTTTTAAATTATTAGTATTATTATTAGTACTTGCTATTGGTAAATTCTATTTATGAATTGTAAACCTTCATTACAATTAATTCTGCAAAACTGTTTCTAAATGTGTTTCAGGTGTGTTTGGTGGTGATTCAGATGAAGTGAAGTCAGTATCAGTGATGGAGGGAGATTCTGTCGCTCTAAACACTGATGTTACTGAAGTACAGAGAGATGATCAGATATTGTGGATGTTTGGACCTATAGAGACTCGTATAGCTGAACTCTATAAGCACAGCATTGATATGTTTAGCAGTAATGAGATATTTGGAGACAGACTGCAGCTGGACTCTTTCACTGGATCTCTGACCATCAGAAACACCAGAACCACAGACTCTGGACTTTATAAACGACAGATCCGCAGCCACCGAGGAAACTCAGACAAGACATTCAATGTTACTGTCTATGGTAAGACCAATATGACTTTAAAAACTTAGCATATGTGTAAATGGACAAGAAGCTTATTATTGGACTGTTATTAGTGAAACAAGAATTTGACAAATTAAGGTTTGTGTTACAAAAATGAAATATTTCCCAGCTACTTTTTATGCCAGCAAACTGAAACCCATTGCTCTTTCTTAATACAGGATGAATTCGTATTTTTTAAAACTAATATTTAATGCAGCCTTTATTTTCTGTACAATTGTTATGTCTGCTGTCTTTGTGTTTTTGTGATGTGAACTTATATTGATTTTTAGTTTGTAGTTGATTTAGTTTTCCATCTGTCGCTCCCAGATTATGTACTCCTGTGTCTTGTTGGTTAATTTACACTCTGTGCATATATAGCCATGCATTTCCTTGTGCTTTGTTGGGTTTTATCAATCCATGGTGATAATGTTGTGTAGCTCAGTTCTGATTTCCGTGGTCTGGATATTTTGATTATTGTTTCGCTTCATCTGCATTAAGGATCCTGCTGTCCCTCATGTCTGGGTTACCCACATTACAAAAATTTAATCTACGTGTTTTTCAGCTCATCTGCCTCTTCCTGTCATCAGCAGTAACTCTTCAAACTGTTCTTCATCATCAGGATCAGCAGTGTCTAAATGTTCACTGCTGTGTTCAGTGTTGAATGTGAGTGATGTGACTCTCTCCTGGTACAAAGGAAACAGTTTATTGTCCAGCATCAGTGTGTCTGATCTCAGCATCAGTCTCTCTCTACCTCTGGAGGTGGAATATCAGGATAAAAACACCTACAGCTGTGTGCTCAACAATCCCATCAGCAACCAGACCACACATCTGGACATCACTCAACTCTGTAAAGGTATGTCCACAGTAACAAGTGTTTTTTTCTTTTCTTTTTTTTACTAAGCTAAATCACTTCACTAAATTCCATTTATAGTTTATATCTCACAATAAGACGGTGGTGGTATTTCAGATTGTATTAAAATATACTTTTGAGGTGGGCTGTGTTATCAGTCTTTTTATACTCTGTACTGAAATCACTTTCGAATCGTTTCTGACAATTGAACCAATGACCTTTAGTTTGCACATTCTGTATGGTAGTTAAATATAAAAAAAAGCATGATTGCATGTATTATTTATATATTGGAAAAAAAAAATTTAATAGGTATTAATGTCATTTAAAAAAAATAAAACATTGGAATTTATTTTCTGCCTCCATATCCTTGCTTTTCCATAAATACTATTTTTGTTCTTGCTCTTTTAGAGGCACAGATGAATGTTAATTATTATTTTTCATCTTTCAGTTTCAAATTGCAGCTCAAAGCTTATTGCGTCATTAATAACTGCAGGAGTTCTGGTTATGCTTGCCATCGTGATGTACTGTCTTTACAGGAAATACAGAAGATCAAAGCCAAAAGGCAGGTCTTCTCTTGAGCTAACAGACATATGTGCATTCATGTTTTAATGATCACTATTAATTATTTTATTGCTTTATTTAATATTCCTGCCTTCAGTAAATTATTTTGAACCATCTGCGCATGCAGCTGAAACAATTCAGACAGACGACGAAGAAGTAGCTTATGCTGAAACCAGATTTGTTCCAAATGTACAGGTATGACTCTCATGGGAATGTTGACTTTACACCATAAATGAGATAAACTTATGTTTTGCAAATGAACTGGACTCACGTTGTTGAAACCACAGCATCAGTATACTCTCACAGGAATATTTCTGTAACACTAGTAAATTACAGAATTACGCCGCAGTGTCTTATCCACTGCGGCGTGGTGATGGCGCAGTGGATAAGACACGTGCCTTTGGTGTGAGAGACCCGGGTTCGAATCCACTGTGAGACACCAATGTGTCCCTGAGCAAGACACTTAACCCCTAGTTGCTCCAGAGGCGTGCGACCTCTGACATATATAGCAATTGTAAGTCGCTTTGGATAAAAGCGTCAGCTAAATGAATAAATGTAAATGTAAATTGATCAGAAAACAATGCTCTTCTTCTTTGTGGTTTAGCTTCTGATGTGAAGGCCTGTACCACGATGATAGATTAACAAATTCAGAGTTAAAGGATTAGTTTTGAGTTGAGAAAACCAATCCACTCCAATCCAGCTTTGTTGGTACCATGATGCTGATCTTCAACTTTCTTTGTCAAATCAGGCTTTGATGCTGAGTTTGTGGAGCACGTGCACATGAATGTGTGACATCACTGGCGAACAGCCAATCACGAGCCTTGGTTAAAGGTTGAAGGTTTTGCTACAGGTTAAGAGTTTACAATGAAAAACAGTACTTGTTCATGAAAGAGGACAAATAAAAGAAATGTAAGTTACTATGGCAATGAACGCAGCTAAAAGCCAAGCCACTTTCATGGTACCTAAAACCCAGGATTGGTGCAGACTAATCCAGCTTCATGGTACAGGCCCCTGGGGTTTTCAGTAGTGTGATTGCTCTAGAACGGTGAAAACATAGCATTTGTAAGATTATGGTTTTCAGCAATAAATATCAACAATAGCATCCATAAAATACTAGATACATGTGTTTTGGCTTTTCACAATCGGTGTTTAAAATAACTGACTGCTATACATAAAATTAAAAACTATTTCTAAAAAAAAAAAAAAGTTTATCTGGGGTAATTACACTGAACATTTTAGACCTGATTTGTTTAGTTTGCCCCAAAATCCAGCTAATTCGTTTTTTGATTCAAGTTTTGGTATTTATATGTTAGCGTGCTCCACTTTTTCCTTTATAGTATAGCAGCACCACAAGTGCACATGATTTAGGCCTAACTGTTTGTATGTAAAATGTCTCATGAGACTTATTAACTTCTGTTTTTGTTGTTCTACAGAAGTCTAATGGGACAGAAGAGACCATATACTCCACTGTCAATAGACACTGATGGGACAAGCAGCAGTCTCTCATTTCACCACAATGGCTTTGTACACCTGCCTCTGTCAGCATTACAACACTTGATTGAGGCTTATTTTGAAGAACTTTTGGGTCCAAACAACATTATCAGCATGTCTAATATATAGGAAATTAAAGCCTTAACAACTCATTCTATATTAGATAACTTTTTTTTTTTTTTGCATATCCAAATTCCCGTCTGACGAACAAATATCTATTTTGCATGGAGACACAGTGAGAGTCAAAATGAACATTAAAAACAACTGACTTAAGTCAGAAATGACTTCATTCTTGTTCAAAAGCAGAGTTGCATATGTGTAATATATGCATGCCATGTTTATGCTCTCTCGATATGTCTGATATACAAAAAAACTGGCAGTAATTCATGTCTTCATGGTTTTTATGTAAAGCCTCAACCCCGGCTGTTGTTCCAGTAATTCTTACCTTTATGCCCTGTATCATAGCACTGCAAGTCAATACATGTCTCGTCATACACTATTGCTTTACACACACAGGCTGCTGAAATTTGACCAAGCGCTGTGTTAAACTTTTTGTTTTTGCATGTTATTATCATAAGAATTTTTTTATACCCAAAGTTCCAATAATAGCTGGTTATTTTCAAGATGAGTGGATGTGAATTCCTAAACTGCCATTGATCATCAAATTAAAAACAGTGTTTATGGAGGTGTTTGATGTTTTAAGTCAGTGACTTCAAAGTGTGAGGCAAAAAAAAAATGAAAATGAAACATTATTGGCTTCTGTGTTATTAGACCTGAGGGTTAGTAAAATGATCGTTTTTAGATGAACACCTTAACTTGTGTTTATGTTTGTAAGTCACATTGGCAGATGTTAAAGGGGCAGGTACAAAACTAAGAACCACTAATTAGTTAGAACTTGTGTTGTACCTGTTATGAGAGCTTGGCATGACATTGTATTCGAGACTGCAGTCTTGCATACTATTAATTGATGTTTTAATGAAATAAAAATTTTGGTAGAATACAAGGAAGCACTTTTGCTATATTTTATTTACATTGGGAAGTGCACATGAGTTTCATTGAAAAATGATGAGATACTGCCGCCTGGTGTCTATAGAAGAGGATCTCGTCAGCGAGGTTGTGATGGTTGTTTTTGTTGTTGTTGTTTGTTTGTTTGTTTGTTTTAATGCTTGAACAAAACAAAAGTGCCAAGGGTGTACATAAAAAATATCAAAAGTACATATTAACTATACATGTATGTATAAAATCAACAAATAAAATAAAATAATGAAAGGCCTTGCTAAATCACAATAACACAATAACAGCTTTTTTGTTTGTACTCTCCTTAATGGTGCTTATATAGATACCTAATTCCTTAAGTACCACAGAGAAAAGAGGTTTCTGATTGCTGAATTTACAACGATGAATATGAAACTTATCAACTATAATCAAGAGATTATGTAAGCCTCATTTTCAAACTTCTTGTCATAGTTCAAAAAAATATTACATGTTCATATAGTAAAAGAAAGTTGCACAACACTAATAAATCTAGAAACCTCGTGATGGTGGCTTTTCCTTTTTCCAGTCCGTTCTATATCTGACGTAACAAACGAGAAGAGCAACAGAGGCCACGCCCACCACAGCATACATCAAGGATGGAGTCACACTCACAGAATTGCCGTAAAAGCCTGGAGAAAGAAAAAAACTGCGGAATCAAATGTTTGTTTTTAAAAGTCTTAGGCTCATTAACTTATGTTTACTTAAAAAAAAAATTGAATGGATATTTCCAACTCTGAATTTTAACATTTTGCCGGGACAGTTCCCACTTAAATTGGCAAGAAAGAACAAGCAACAAACAGACAAGTGAGAGAGAGAGAGTGCGCGTGTGTGTGTGTGTGTGTGTGTGTGTGTGTTTGTTTTGACCAATAGAGGGCACCAGTAGCTTCATCTTGTTGGTTGCACATACTACATTTGTCGATTGAAAACTAAAACAGGGTGAACCAACACACAGGTTTTAAACTTCTTTAGAAATTAGCATAAATTACACCATTTTTAATTTTGAGTGAATTGTTACATTTAATGTCAGATCACGGATGTATGGTACCTGGACATGTCTGACAGAGTTGACTGATGTCCAGATGTGTGGTCTGGTTGCTGATGGGATTGAGCAGCACACAGCTGTAGGTGTTTTTATCCTGATATTCCACCTCCAGAGGTAGAGAGAGACTGATGCTGAGATCAGACACACTGATGCTGGACAATAAACTGTTTCCTTTGTACCAGGAGAGAGTCACATGACTCACATTCATCACTAAACACAGCAGTGAACATTTAGACACTGATGATGATGGACAGTTTAAAGAGTCCCTGGTAATGACAGGAAGAGGCAGATGAGCTGAAAAACACGTAGATTAAATTTTTGTAATGTGGGTAACCCAGACATGAGGGACAGCAGGATCCTTAATGCAGATGAAGCGAAACAATAATCAAAATATCCAGACCACGGAAATCAGAACTGAGCTACACAACATTATCACCATGGATTGATAAAACCCAACAAAGCACAAGGAAATGCATGGCTATATATGCACAGAGTGTAAATTAACCAACAAGACACAGGAGTACATAATCTGGGAGCGACAGATGGAAAACTAAATCAACTACAAACTAAAAATCAATATAAGTTCACATTACAAAAACACAAAGACAGCATACATAACAATTGTACAGAAAATAAAGGCTGCATTAAATATTAGTTTTAAAAAATACGAATTCATCCTGTATTGAGAAAGAGCAATGGGTTTCAGTTTGCTGGCATAAAAAGTAGCTGGGAAATATTTCATTTTTGTAACACAAACCTTAATTTTAAGAGTTGTCAAATTCTTGTTTCACTAATAACAGTCCAATAATAAGCTTCTTGTCCATTTACACATATGCTAAGTTTTTAAAGTCATATTGGTCTTACCATAGACAGTAACATTGAATGTCTTGTCTGAGTTTCCTCGGTGGCTGCGGATCTGTCGTTTATAAAGTCCAGAGTCTGTGGTTCTGATGTTTCTGATGGTCAGAGATCCAGTGAAAGAGTCCAGCTGCAGTCTGTCTCCAAATATCTCATTACTGCTAAACATATCAATGCTGTGCTTATAGAGTTCAGCTATACGCGTCTCTATTAGTCCAAACATCCACAGTATCTGATCATCTCTCTGTACTTCAGTAACATCAGTGTTTAGAGCGACAGACTCTCCCTCAGTTACTGATACTGACTTCACTTCATCTGAATCACCACCAAACACACCTGAAACACATTCATATAAACATCTTTCACTGAACTGAGAGATCTTGAAAAACCTAGGTTTTAAACATTTAGCACATGGCAGGATGTGGTTTCCACTGTTGGTCACTAGCCCATGAATGTCTCTATAATGATTACATGTTAGTTTACTTTTATACAATGTGTTTTGGCACATATCAGTGAAACAGGCAAATTAATATTGGGTAATTTGAGCTAGTGACAACCACTTATGCTCAGTGACTCTTTGAAAACCTCTGAAAAGATTAAAAAATCCCACCAAACATTTACAAAAACACATGAATCAAATAAATAGCAATACACACCTTACCTTCAACACAAATGAAGAGCAAGACTAAACGCAACATGTATGTGATCATTTTAGAAGAGTGGTGTGACTGTGGTTTCAGTTCACAAACAGAGCATGTGGTGACGATTTAGCCAATGGCCACTTATATTGTTATGAGGAAGTATCAGTCAGAGTTGACCAAAATGGACTTCATATTATTATTATTATTTGATTGAATGTAGCCTCAGGTCACTGATGCTCTTTTTAAACATCTCTTTCTCTTGTTGTAAAAATAACACATCAGACTACAAAAAAGCATCAGACTTATTTTTGTTGCTAAGCACAAACGTCTGCATGCGCGTTGTGGGCACAATATGATTCGTCAGAGGTTTCAAGTGCATGCAAGGCCGAAGAACATCTGCAGCACTGTGGTTAGTTAGAGCTCTCTTACATAGACCTTCTGTCCACAAGACCCTTCTCCACTTCAAGCTAACTGTGTTAGAGGTCATGCAATTTCTCCAAGTAGATGCCGGTAAGTGAATAAGGGGCTTAAATAAAGGAAAAATATTTATTAGTTCAGAACGATTCGTTCACTTTTGAGATTCATTCAACAACAACGAATTTGTGCTCTGAATTTAACCCATCCAAGTGTACACACAGTAGTGAACATAGACCCGGAGCAGAGGGCAGCCAATGCTGCGGCGCCCGGGGATAGTCATGTTCAAAGAGAATTATACACTGCAACTACTGAATAATGTAAATAGTCAGGTAGGAACAAAAGGTTAGGTAATGTAAGAGCAAATGTTTAGGTTGACACCTCTGTTAGCCACAACTTCCGTCTGATCTCTGAGGCAGAAGAAGTGCATGTTTCATTTACAGATGCAAGTGTGCTAGTATCTAATACATCTGTTTAAAATCATATCCACCTGGATGATGTACTAAAATACAGGCTGCTCAACAACATTTGGCATCATAATAGCGCTACCACGCAGCTAACACAAATTATGTACAAAAATTTCAGATTTACACATCAAATAAAAAAAAAAACATAGTTAGCTTTTTTATCTCTGTCCAGAAACATTTCCATATATGTGCTCTTATTTTCACAATATCTGATGACATGATCTATAGTCCTTAAGTTGATTAAATTCACAGAAGATTACACTCATCCCTCCAGAGATGAACATTTGGACTGATGACTATGGTCTTCTGTGTCGGTCTGAGATGTTTGCAGACTGTAGTTTTGTTCATATTCTTCCAAGACCTTCACCACATCCACACGGCCGAACTGCATGGCATCATCCCGAGGAATGTTTCCCCACCTGAATAAGAGATATGAGGTTAAATATCACCAAATGGATGAAGCTGAAGGTAAACGTGTAAAGAAACAGGGCTCTGTACCGGTCTTTCACAAAAGGGTTGACTTTGCAGGACTGTGTCAGAAATAGCACAACATCCATGTCACCTAAAACAGAAGACATAGACGGCAAATTACATTTATGATTAACAAATCATGTTTCGGATTGAAAGATTCTTATATGTTTGCAGAAAACAATTCTACTCTCTGCGGCAGCTATGTGAAGAGAGAGTCATAGTCCTCCAGCTCCATATCCATAGATGAAAGGGCAAACCTGAGCATCAATGGAGAAAGAAGGCAGTAAGTCATTTATATTTCAGTAGCACTCAAATATTTGGAGTAATAAAGACATTGTGAAGTGTATAAAATGACCTTCTCAGAGCTGAGACATCTCCACTGTGGGCTGCAGACATCAGATTCACCACTGATTTATTAGAAGAAAAGGCATTAATTGCTGGAACTAATAATCAGTCTAAAAAAAGAGTTTAATGTAGGGTATTTTCGCAACATTTGGGGTTTAAAATGGTTGATGTGAAAGCTGTTTTTCTAATTTTAGATTTACCCTGTCATCACCAGACTGCCTGCGAGGGTCTTGCTTCTTCAGAAAGTGCCTCAGAGATTGTCATAATTATGGAAGTTGAACAAAGATACCAGTTCCTAATTATGGAAGGGTTACAAAATTTGTTATTTAGATTAAATTTATGACGTGGAATTAAAAAGAGGGTGTAAAACCAACAGGACGTTGTCTGAAAACCTGACAGAAGCGGTTTCCACGGACGCTGTCCCCAACTTTGTCCACAGGGGGCGACCAACACATGACACCCATCACATTTGGCACCACCAGAAGAACTGCACCAGACTTAGCAGGTAATCCAACCTGACATGTATTGGGGTATAAAGACATGGTTTGGTACTACGACAAGTATCAGTACGACAAAATCAATTACAACTTACTACAAGAAGCTACCAGAAAAGTCCTCAATATCATATTATTCAGAAGTTTTCAAAGCTCTCCTATATATATGACATATATGTATGACCTCAAAAGGCTGAACACTTAAATTAACATTTAAATAAGTAACATTTTTAATAAGTAATTTTAAATAAGCACTTTTTAATAAAAATTATAAAAATTTAAAGTTCTATAATAACTAGGGGTTGCGCAAAATCTTAACAGATTGCACTCTTAAATGTACTTTTAATAAACAATGTTTTATAAAAAAATTGTTGTTATATAATTCGCACATGACTACATATAAAGACAGAGAGAGTAGAAACAATCCTTTTACTCACGTGGAAAGCAAACTGTCCCAAGTAGTCGTACATCCCACAGGAGTGCATGAGACTCAATGTGTTTCGTACGGCTTCTGTGCTCAGAACTCTCTCTCCTGTGATTGGACAGATACCTCCGTTAGCCAGTGTGGCAGCCAGATTCACACGTGACCTCTATGGAGCACAACTTTGAGGGACAGAAAGGAAATTCTGATAGGATTACCAGGAGTACTTTTGATTTATCAGTGAAAAAGTGGCAACCTACCTGGAAATAAAAGTCCAGTGCATCTATCATATCCGCCCCTTCAGGAAAACACTGTAAAGAAGGACGTCACAGTTGCGTTTGCAGGCAATCAACAAATCTTGCTAGTTTGCTAAAGATGCTAAAGCACAAACCTTCTTCTCTTTTAGGTAGTATATTGCGTAGTTTCTGTCTCCTGTCTCCTTCTCAGACTGGAACCTGGTGAAATGAAAATTAAACTTAAGGCAAAAGCAATGATATTGGGTGCAGAACAAGTCTAAAATGACTAATTGAAAGACATACGTTGCATTGCTGAAACCCACATACTCCCTGCCTGCCATTTTCTTCACAAACTCAACAAAATTATACTTATTTGTGACCCTGGACCACAAAATCAGTCATAAGTAGCACAGGTATATTTGTAGCAATAGCCAAAAATCATTAGGATATTAAGTAAAGATCATGTTCCATGAAGATATTTTGTAAATTTCCTAAAACCTAATTTTTGATTAGTAATTTGCATTGCCAAATACTTCATTTGGACAACTTTAAAGGCTATTTTCTCAATATTTGTATGTTTTTGCACCCTCCGATTTCCAGATTTTAGAATGGCCAAATATTGTCCTATCATAACAAACCATACATCAATAGAAAGCTTATTTATACTCAGTTTCTAAACATTAACCCTTACGACTGGTTTTGTGGTCCAGGTTCACATTTTTGTAGCAAACCGTAAGAGTTTGAAATCACATTTGGTCCATTTTTTGCGATAATGGCAATATACATACCCAAAAAGGTATATACTGTATTTTCAGGGAATAACAACTTTGGTAAGTAACTAATTACAGTCTTTTCCTTAAAAAAAAGATATTCCTAGACTTTTGTAATATAGCTGAAATGCCGTATGTACTACTTTTTATTTTAAATGGAAATATCCAACAGGTTATAACTTACATAGTCAAATTTCTCGGCCTTGTTGACACCTGGCTGTAGAGAACGAGAAAAACAACAGTAAAATTGACCAATGCATGATTTTTGTGTATTCTAGCTTGTACTGAAGAACTCAGGGAACCTAGTGCAGAGAGAGACACCCCAAAGATCAGGACTAAACTTGGTCAGATGAGGAATGTATTTTGCAACCTAAAAAAATTTATAAGGTTATATAGATAGCTATACAAATAAGTGACAAAAAATTGATTAAAATCATCCCAACCTGTCCATCATGTTGCAGTTTTGATGTGTAGTAAATATCATTGATGACACCCACAAATACCTCAAATTCTGGAATGATAAACTTCCGTCTGAAAGCGAGACTTAGCAGGACTATGTTGCCACCTACACACCTGTTACGATATTTTAAAAAAATTGCAATTAGTAAACTACCAAATATTCCTTTTCTGCGGGACGTTTGCAAATCTGTATTGTCTGACCTCGAAGAATACTCACTTTCGAAACAGCTCGCGGTCCATCATGACTTCACCAGCTGATTCCTGGACAGCTTTGCGTATTTTTTCCATGCAGTCGTGCAATCTGGGGTCAGAGGTCAGAAGGCCGGTGCTTTTTACTGCCTGTAAGATGGGAAAAATACTGTTCTGGCTTTTCTCAATCATTCAGTTTACTTTATGTAATGCCACTGTGCAATGCATTTATTGCGCAAACATTAAACACAAATGTATATAAACTGAACGACCTCCTCGCCGCATTCAGACACGTTGAGCTGCTTTTTACGATGTCTTTCGCCAGTAAACCAATAACTCATTAGTCAGTCGTAGGGTCCTGAAAGAGATCATTTTCCAGAATCTCACAAGACAAAGTCTAAAGTTTGAAGCGTTAAAGGGGGTTTAAAACTATTCCGTGTCGAAAATATCTGTCTCCAGAGTCTCGCGCGGCTGGTTTGTTTTGAGGCGCATCAACAGGTGCGCGTGGAATCCGTGGCACTTTACCAACACTGAGCTCAAGTTCACTGTCACAGATTACTGAACAACTTTCAGGCGAGTTTATACCTCCATATGCTGATTTAAGCAGTTTTTTTTAATTCTGGGAAGAATGCACAGAAAATATTCTTAGAACGTTTATTGAATTATGTTTATACAGTTATATTTACTCCATTTACCTGCAAAACAGTAGCCTAACTCTTGACAGTTTCATACAAATATAATGCCAATAGTCAAAGTTGGTGGCACTCTAGCAACCCATACATTAGATGACCAACAGGCACAAACTGGTGATGCATTTTCAAGGCACATTATAACTACTTTGTATAATGGTTCATAAATATACAAAATGACTGATAGTGTCCAGTTACCAGATAACTTTGCATCATAAATACACTATTAAATTTACAGACACATAGTGTTTGTAAACTCTAGTTACTTAGTAAGACCCCCAAATAAAGCATCATGTATCATGAGAAGGGGACGAAAGGTAAGAGTTAAATGTATCTTGCCTAAAGTTACTTGCAAATCTAGACACTTTTTGCAGGCTTTGGCAACACCAGTTTCAGGGCAATATCTACAAAGCAAGCGGGCATATAAGACAAGGGAATCCACAAGAGCTTGGCATCCCAGCCTGCGCTGTAGCGTGTTCTTGGGTGGACGGCCAGCAGGGCGTGTTCCATGCAGTTGGTCACTTTACTGAGGTCGGCGTCGCATATGGTGTTCATGATCAGCCTCTGGATCTTGATGTCTGGAGAGACAAAGAATGTGCAAATGGACTACACTCTTAAAAGTTCTTTTTTGGCATTGATGGTTCCATGAAGAACCTTTAACATCCACAGAACCTTTTCAATGCACAAAAAGTAGTTAATAGTTGAAAAAGTTTCTTTAGATTATTAAATGTTCGTCACACTATGGTTCATTTAAGAACTGTTCACTAAAAGGTTCTTTGGGAACCAAATGGTTCTTCTATTGCATTATATGGAATGTTTATTTGATATGTTTGGAGAAATGGAGAAAAGTAGTTGTTGGTGTAAATAACATACATTTATCCAAGTATTTGTCTCCATAACTCTCCTTTACTTCAGGGGTCAGCTGGTTCCAGAGGCGATGGAGTTCCCTCTCTATGGGGTCCAAGCTGGTCACCTGCGTCTTGAAGAAACCAGGTTCGATGATGCACACATTGACCCCAAAATTCTGGATGTCCCTCCTAAAATTACATCAAGAGGTTTTCTATTATGACTGAAGGTAGAGGTGGTTTCAAAGGTCCAAGCTGATACATACATCCACATAAAAACCATTGCTTTCATTGAAGTGTGATACCTGAGACAATCAGAGAAGCTCTCCACTGCGAACTTTGAGATGCAATACCCTCCACCATTAGCTGCCACTCTTCCCAACACTGATGCAACATTCACCACTCGTCCACGGGCTTGTTTGACAAGAGGGAAGAAGTTCATGGTCATCTCGATCACGCCAGTCATGTTGACTTTGAGCGTGCTTTCGAAGTCTTCGATTTTCATCCACTCTGATGGGCCCATGGGTAGGGAGCGTCCGGCGTTGTTCACGAGACCCCAAAGTCCTGAAAAGTCGGGAACAAAGATGGCACGAATGTTTCAAAAACTAATTTCGACATCTCACCTGAAACACACCTTTATCTCCAACTTCGTTTTTGGTCCATTCCACAGCCTTCTGAATGCTGGCGGTGCTGGTCACATCCAAGATGCAGGTCTTCAGGAAAGGTCCCGTCGCTCGCTTCAGATCATCTGCACCCTTTTCTGTAAGACACCCGGCTAGGACGCGGAAACCACGTTTGTCCAGGCGTTTGCACAGTAGGTGTCCAAACCCAGAGTCGCAACCAGTCACAAAAACGTGCTTCTCCGAGACCTTGGTGATCTCCAGGCTGTCCCGGTAGAACCACACCAGAACCCACAGCAGCACGAATGCACCCAAGACGTATGTGCATGTACAGTTGTTACTGTAAGCACAAAATGCATACAAAATTGACATATTTTTGAGTTTTGTTGGTGCATTTGCTTGTTTTGATAGTATTTTAATCAGACACGTTCTTACCTCAAGTACTCGTACATCGTTTCTGCCTCCTGAGTGATTCTGCAAGGATGTTTTGTAAACAATTTATTTTTGGAAGAATGCCAATGACGTAAAAGAAAGAAAAAAACACAACAATGCAGGTTTAATTATGAAGCATCCTTAATCACCACAGGGGGCACCATAACCCAACAAACACTAGTTCAAAAAGGTCTTGTGAACATTGATAAATCCTATAGAAACTCATTTAAAAATTCAAATTAGGTATTCTATGTGTTTCTAAAATGTTCTAACTATTTTATAACTATAAACTGTGGCTAATTTGTTTGTATAAATTCTTTAATTAAAATTAATGTTTGAATTATGCGCCCTTAGCTATCATTGCTTGATTTGGTTGTGTCTATAGTGTACAGAACCATCATTCAACAAACAAAAAAATCTGGTAAATAGCCAGAAATAGTAAGACTCTTGTTAGAATGATGTGACATGGTATTTGGCAGCTTATTGAACATTATTGATCCATGTGCACAGCTCTTCTTTGGTTTTAGATTATGTAGTCTAACATACGTAACACTCTCGTTTTTTTCAGAGCACATGAGAAATCTTGAACTAAGGCTCTTATGAAACAAAGGGAGACTTTTGTATCGGTGTAAAGGTTTAGAGAATGCTGTAAAATTGAAAATCCAGCACCACAGAAACACTATAAGCTTCTCAAAGCTCAAAACCTATTAGCTGCAGGGACTAATTAGGAAAGAGAAAGGTGGAGGATTCATCTCTGTGTTACGAATCGGACAAAACCAACCATTTAAGCTCCTATATGCATATTATGCTTTGAGGAATGTATACTAATTCATTATCAAACAAACAGCACTTTTATCAAAGAATTATTTATGTTTTGTATTATTTATGTTATGTATTTATTATTAATTATAAAAAAATATATATATTTATGTGCCTTCCGATAATAAAAGCATATACATACAATATTTCTAAATTATTTTTTCAGATGATATGACATAAAATTGCTAAAGAATCTTAATTATTATTAACTGAAACTTCTAAACCAGTCATACCATAGTCCAAAAAGATAAGAACATGTTACTTAACTGAAGTCCCTTATCAACATAATTTATTAAATAAATTACTTTATTTTTAACAAAAATCATAGGACATCAAATTATTACTCCAATTGATCTGATTAATAATTCAAAATTAATAAACTATACATGTTCGCAAGTGCAAATATTTAGTAAAACATCTAAAGCTGTTTATCTGTAAATAAATACATATTTAAACATTTAAATAAATGTCAATTCACGTTGTTTACTGAGGATAAATATAAGAAATTCTGCTATCGGTTAATGCAGTGAATTATCATACTTACTTTTTCCCTTCTTGGCTCTGGAGCTGGAGGTCCTGAGTGCGTTTGCTGAGTGATCTGAAGTGGGTCTGTGTCTCAGATTTATCCCTAATGCTGATCCTCTCAGACAGGGCCGCAATTTCTAATCTCCAATCTCACTGGTTTGCTGTTTGGCCATTTTTTTGTGCACTAGTGTAAGCATGATCCACAAATAGCTGGACTGGGAGGAACTTTTAAGGAGAATCATGCCAGTTCACTTTATTTTTAGGTTGATTGAATTAAGTTATTGGGAGTTTGACAGTGACATTTTTGTCGACAGCAGTTTTCAACAATTTAAATTGAAATTTGTTCAAATTATTTTATGTGACGTTTTTATGACCTCATAAAAATGACTACATGCATATTAGTAATTATAAAAAATATGAATTAGAATGTACAATTATATACAAATCCAATATATTTAGTATTTTTATAAAAATATATAAAAAATATTTGTTTCAGTATTTTTAACAATTTTATATTCATTTTAGTTAACGTTTTCAAAATTGCATTCATAATCATATTTTACTTCAGTTTTTATTTCAAGTAAGGAAAATGTCTTAGTTTGTATAACCCTGTTTAATTTTATTGTTTTAGTTGAATAACTTTGATATATATATAGGCCTATATATCCTATATGAAAATGGTCTTGAAGAGCTAAAACAATTGGTAAATCGAGTAAAAAATCATATTTTATGCAGTCCCAACAGGCAAATATTTGAAACCTGGCATGTTGTGGACTTAAAACCACCACATTCTGCGCTTACTTTTCATTTCATCTTAGTTTTACGTTTTACTCTTTCTCCTTACGTTAATCCTGAGGCTGAAAGACTTTGTTGTAAATGTGGATTATGTAGCGTCACAGTGTGTACCCGGTTTAACATGGGTTAAGTAAAAATGAACAAGCCGTGAAATCCAACAAAAACATCAATCTATTTTAGCTCACTGTTACATCTATAAAAGCTAAAAAGGACAGGGAAAACTGTAATCCTGCTACTATACGTTCATTACTGAGGCTAAATGGAAAACACGTGCCAAATGTTTTTCAAAACAGTTTGTATGAAGTTAGAAGCAGGACAGTGAATCTGTGTACAAGGGAACTTTTTTGGGGTAAAAAAATTCCAACGCAGTGGTTATAGCACAACAGATATTTTTTATTACGCGAGCATATGTAAAACGAAAATAAAAATTAACCGATTCAGAAATAAACAGTTGTTCCACCAATTCTTCACTGGAATGAACGAGACACAAATGTCTCAAACAGTGTCCATGTTTCACCAATAACTGGAGGAAAAGCCTCAGCGTTTCTGTCCATTTTGGAGCATCAGAGTCCATCCGCTCATGAAGACTCGGACTGAACCGGGCCTTTGTGCACATACTCCAGAGCGGTCGAGATCGTCCGCATGTCCATCTCGATACTTCGTGCCCAGTTCTCCACGTCTCCGATTTCCTATAAGGAAATAATCTGCTATTAAATCTGTACAGTTCTTTAAATTTGCCATCATTTCAATCCCACATGAATCAATATGTAAAAGAAAACCTATGTACTTTTAATGCCTGGTTGAAGTTCTCCACCATGTTGATCCACTGAGCCGTCTGCTTGGCAAACTGACTGGCCTGAACCTGCAGCGTCTTCACCTCATGGTCCAGCTTGCGCTGGTTGACGTACGCCTGCGCCACCCTGACCAGAAACACGTATACATTACAATGTCTCAAAGAAATAGTTGAATTTATTAAAGATGTACTCACTCTCAGGCCATCCAAGATGTGAATGAGTTTGTTTCTTCATCAGAAAAGATCTGGAGTAATGTAGCGTGTACATCGCTTGCTCACCAATGGATCCTCTGCAGTGAATGGGTGCCGTCAGAATGAGCGTCCAAACAGCTGATAAAAACACCACAAGTAATCCACACCACTCCAGTCCAACAATTAATGTCAATTCAAGCAAAAACTTGCATGTTTGTAAGAAACAAATCCATCGTTTAGACATTTCAAACCATCGCTCCTGGCCAAAATATGAATCCATAATCTATAATAATGTTTCCTCCAGTGAAAAAGTCCATCTCCGGATGTCCTTTCACATCAAAACCCACCGAAATATTTGTTTATAACTGTTCTGGATTGTAAACGGTGCTTGGTCTGTGCGTATTTCTCTACTAATTCAGACAGTTTTTCACTGGAGAAAGCAATATTATGGATAATATTTATTTTAAAAGATAAAAACGTGTTAATGATGGATTTGTTTCTTACAAACAAACAGCTTTTCACTTCACAAGATGTTAACTGTTGGACTGCAGTGGTGTGGATTATTGCGATGTTTTTATCAGCTGTTTGGACTCTCATTCTGACGGCACCCATTCACTGCAGAGCATGCATTGGTGAGCTACTGATGTAATGTTAAATTTCTCCAAATCTGTTCAGATGAAGAAAGAAACATCTACATTTTGGATGGCCTGAGGGTGAGTAAATGTTCAGCAAATGTTCATTTTTGGGCGAACTATTATGTTTTTATTCCAGTGCTGTATGCATAAATTTGTCTGTTGCAAGAAAAATGTTCTATTGCATCCAACCATGCAACTGCTTTAACAGTATCACACAACGACTGGGATTATAACCACAGTGATAATATAATCCTGCGCACCTTTACAAACATATCAAATGTATCCGGCTCACCCCACATTGAGGTGATCCACCAGAGCTTCTGTTAAACATGTTGCAGCTGCTATGGCCTCTCGTCTTCGTCTTTCTGTGCCGTATAGAAACATCAAGCATTAACAAGAATAAGCAATTATTTCATATCACTTGATTTGTATTGACAAAACCAATACAATTTTAGGTGGTTGACAGGAAATTTCAAGTAATGAAAAGAGTATCCACTGGTGTTACTCTGTGACAATTTCAGTTTTTTGTTAAATCTTTATGACCTCATATAATTTAAAAGATTACTACATGGAATATTTATGTAATATGAATTTCATATAAATCATATTGTATATATAGACACACACGTATATACATATATATGCATGTTTGTATATATTTATATATAAACAAAAGTGTATAATATATTAAAATTATTACATTATTAATTTGTTCGTAACATAAGAATTTATAAAAAATAATGTATTCTTACATTTACTTAATAAAATTCAAGCAATGTAAACAGGAAATGACAGAAAACAGGATTTGCGACTCAAATGCAAATCAATAACTAATTGCATTACTTAACGTTATATCACTGTATCAACTTTTCTTAAATACAATACTTTAACAGACAAATATGAAGATGCGTCTTTATCACAGCTAACGTTAGTCAATAGAGATTTACAGAAACGCATACCTTGTAACTCTTTCCTTTCGTTCTGTTTCGCTTGGTGTTCTTTTAATAAACGGGAGAGCATTTTGACTATTTATTGTAATGGAAATTAAAATATGTGCATTTGATAAAGTCAGTGTTCTCTAAACGTTTTGACAATCCCTGGCCTCACATGACAAGCATCTCGAAAACATACGGAAAGCGCGGAGGGACAATACGTAAACTATATTTTTAAACGGCATTTCAAAATAAAAGTTAGATTAGGAAAAATATCTATTTTATATCACAGAGCGATAACAACTGACTGACTGAAACTATCTATTCATTTTATTTATTTTAATCACAAAATGTGTACATAGCTGAAATGTATTTTTGTGTTTTGTGTGTAACACAATAGTGCAACAGACAATTTCTAAGGGAGCACACAACACATTTTTTTTTATATATATATATATAATGTGTTTATATTTCGTGTCTGTTTATTTTTAATACTTTTATGTTTTTATTTTTTAACCTTTATTTTGAAGGGTTTCTGCCTACACGTGAGCTAAATGAAACTACAACTCCCAGAATCCTTCACTCACACGTAAACATCGACCCAGAGGATACTACAGCTGGAGCTTCTGAAGCGCTTCTCATGAAATGACACAAAAGATGCGCAGAGACGCCGCTTCGGTTCGGCGGAGCTCACTGATGTAAACCCCTTGACATGAGTGACACAGACCGGAGAGACAGTTGTTTATCCAGCTAACGCGGGCCTGAAGGAGAAGATGGGGCCTTTAGCAGTCAGGCTAAAGTAGAAGCCCATCAGCTGTTCAGAGAGAGATGTAGCTGGACCTGAAGCTGCTGAAAGCGACAGGATGAATCTGAAGAAGTCCCGGAGCGTCGGAGCGTCTTCCTCGCTCAATGGACTCGGAAAACAAGGTGTGTTTTATTGAACTGTGTTCATTTATGATATAACGATGGGAGATTTTACTGCTTCACTTTTACGCTCGATAAGTGAATGCACGATTAAATATTACAGCTTTGATCAATGCTTTGTGATTTGAAGTAAGGTTTTTTTTTTTTATTTGTGCTACATATAAATAGATATAAAAAGAAGACATAAGAAAAATGGTCAAGATAGACTAAATTTAAACATAGTAATATTTACAGTATTATACAAATCTATATGAATGTATAGACAGATTACGTGTGTGTATATATATATATATACACAATATTTATTTGTTTACTGTTAGATAAATCTACGAATATTATATGTGTATATAAATATATAGATATATAAGTTATGTAAATGTGTCCACATAAACATGCTGATATATATATATATATAATATATATATATAGTTTTTAGCTGGATAGATAAATCTAAGAATATTTACAGTGTATTTAAAAACACACACGGTATTATTTATTTTGGGGATTTTAGAAATGGATAAATGTATATAAATAAAACAATTATGCATGTAAATTAATAAATTAGTAATTTAATAAATAAATACCTGTTTTGCTATAAATATATAATATATAATAACTATATTTATTGGTCTACATATACATGCATATGTATAATTTATATAACTATATATTTATGTAGATTTAGATTTATACAATACTTAAAATATTTTTTAGATTAATCTATCTAGCTATGTATAATATGTAATCTGTGTATGGATATATATGCATGTGTGTATGTATTATGTGTAATTTATGTCTGTATATATATATATATATATATAGATTTATATAATCACATTTAATTTAGTTATACGGTCTGAAATTGGGATTTTAGAAATAAATAAAATAAATGTATTTAAATGAAAAATAATGTATATAAATTAATATCTTTCTGTTTGGGTAGATAGATAAATGTAAAAAAATAACATATATATATATATATATATATATATATATATATATATATATATATATATATCAAATCTCACACTTTTTTTTTCCCTGGGTGTGAGAATAATTAATTTCTGCCTCATAATCCTTTAATTATTTCTGTGGGAGTGTCCTGTGAATTAGGCCTATATTCGCATTTAAAGGTGTCTCATTTCATATTTTAAACACTATTCATAACATTGAAGGATTTATTGTGCATAAAATATCTGTGCACTCATTATATACTGTATATCTGTTACAGTATTAACACAAACTGCGCCAGATGTTTGGGACGTTACTGTATTTTGTGTGCCAGACAAAAATAGTTCAGTTTCAAAACAATATCAAGTCTTTTAAACGTGCTGTTCCTCTGGGAACAGATGTTTTGACAGAAACACTTGCGCAAATGAAGAGGAAGGGTGAAAGATCTTAGTCAACTTCTCCATTTCCAGCGAACGTTTCTGCTGAAGCACATGTAGCCCGTGATAGCTCAGTGTTCAGGTGCTGACCGCGCTCATCATGTTGTCAGATGCTGAGTCCAGACGGAAGAGGAAGATGGTGGAGATCTCGCAGGCGCTGAACACGATGCCCGTGGATGTGGCAGCTCTGAGACGCATGGCCATCAGTGAAGGAGGTCTGCTGAGCGACGAGATCCGCCGCCAGGTGTGGCCCAGACTGCTCAACGTGTCGGTAGAAAATATACCTGAGCAATTAGGTAAGAGCGATCAAATCAAAGTTCACTTTCTGGAGAATAAATAAATAAATATCATTTTATGCAGTTTCCTACAACAAAAAGTCTCATACTCATCACTGCAATGTGAAAAGTAGTATTTACTTATTAAATAGTCTTTGTATAATTTATTAAATATGATTAATTACATTAAATATGATTGACTTTTTTAAATATTTTAACATCTTTTATTCATGTTCAAGGTAATCAAGCACAGTTACCTTCAACAAGAAAAATATTTAAATAAATCTCATTTTCATTATTATAATGTGAAAAAAATACTTGTATTTAATTATTAAATATAATGTACTTGTAATTTAAGTAATTTTTTAAAGATTTATACATCTTTTATTTATGTTTTAGATAACCAAGTGCAGTTGCCTCACACAAAACATCCTCATTCTTATCACTGAAATGTGAAAAATGTAATATTATTATTATTATTATTGAATATAATACAAATGCAAATGATTTATTAATAGAATTTAATTTTGTTATTTAATATTTATATAATCAGTTACTTTGAACAAAAAGTATTTTTCATCATTGTAATGTAAACAATATAATTAAAAAAAAAAATATATAATCTCCATATAATTTATTAAATATAAATTCAACAGAAAATCGCATTTTCTTCATTGGAAAATATAATAAAAATAATTATGCAATTATTATTACATTTAACCTATGAATAATTCATTAAATATAATTTATTATTATTTATACATGTTATACATAATTGCAATTACCTTCAACAAAAATCTCATTCCCATTATTGTAACGTTATAAATGTTTTATCAATTAATAATATATAATACATATAATCAAATGTTCTTTAATTATATTATTTATTATTTACATAAAATATCGTATATCTTTTATTTACATATTTAGTATATGTACTTTAATTTATGCTGAAAAATAACATACCTATGCACTGTAGATGTAAATCTAGTTTTATTCCCAGAGCCGGTCGATCGAGACGATAACAAGGACTTCAACCAAGTGCTTCTAGATGTTCAGAGATCCCTCAGACGCTTCCCTCCAGGTGAGCAGAACCATCTCCGCTGCTTCCTCCGATCTTCAGCTGGTCTGTGTGCCGTGTCTAAGCTGCTCTCTGTTTGTTTGCTGTGATTAATGAACGCAGGGATGCCAGACGAGCAGCGGGAAGGCCTTCAGGAGGAGCTGATCGATATTATCCTGCGGGTGCTCGTCAAAAACCCACAGCTGCACTACTATCAGGGTTACCATGACATCGTGGTGACCTTCCTGCTGGTGTTGGGGGAACGACTGGCCACTGCCCTGGTGGAGAAACTCTCCACTCACCATCTCAGGTGGGCCAGCAGCAGACAACAAACATGGCTACGATGTGTCTGGACACTTGACCAAAAACACAGACAAAAAAAGATTTATTTATACCTTTTTATTTTATTTATTTATTATTATTTTTAATTCTTAATATTACTGTAATATTAAAAATATATATTATTAACATTAGTACTGTTCTTTTAATATTTGTATATATAATTTACATATAATTAATATTATGTAAATTTAACATTATAATTTTTTTTTATATTTATACATCATTTATTTCTTTACGATAATGAAGTGCAGTTATTTCCAAGAAAAAAATCTCATCACTGTAATGTGAAATAAAATTATTATTAAATATAATCAGCATATAATTTATTCAATATAATTTACTTTTATTCATTATTATAATCATTATAAGATATTTAAGCACAATTACTTCAACAAAAAATCTAATCCACTGTACTCCAAAAATGTGTTATTATTATTATTTAATTATTAATAAGTGTAATCTGCATATAATGTATTAGATACAATTTAATAATATTCAGTATTGTTTAAATTTTAAAACCAATATTTCAAGATAATAAAGCACAGTTACCTTCAACAAAATCTATTGTAATTTGAAAAATCATTATTATTATTATTTAATTATTATTCAATTTAATGTACAAACAATCTATTAAATATAATTTAATTATATTCATTACCTCTTTCATTTATGTTTGAAATAAGAAAATCTCATCACTGTAAAAATACACTGATATTATTATTAAATGGTAATTAATATATTTTAAATTATATTTACATTTTAAAATATTTATACATGTTTTATTTATATATTGCTTGTATGGGCATTTATTCTGCATTTATTCTGAAAATAAATGGGGGAAAAATTCTTCAGTTATTCTAGACAGGACAAATCATCGCCTCTGAAATATCTAGCTGATATTTTTCATCCATCTTACCTGCATTACAGGGACTTTATGGACCCCACTATGGACAACACCAAACACATCCTGAACTACCTGATGCCCATAATCGAGAGAGTCAACCCTGAAGTGTACGACTTCATGCAGCAGTGAGTAGACGCCCGTTTTGTTTGATTTCTTTGTTTGGCTTGTATATTTGTCTGTGTGTTGAAGCACAATGGTTTGATTGTTTTTTTTAATAATTCATCATTATGTAACTTTAACAGCATCTCCTGAAAGAAAGATGCCCAGTGTTCTTTACTGGCTTGTATAGTTTTAGATAAATGTCTTTATTTTGTCTGCAGAGCTGAAGTCGGCACTATTTTCGCCCTCAGCTGGCTCATCACCTGGTTCGGACACGTGCTGTCAGATTTCCGTCATGTGGTTCGGTTATACGACTTCTTCCTGGCCTGCCATCCCCTCATGCCCATCTACTTTGCTGCTGTGGTACGTTTCCGTTTGTCTTCATCTAAACCATCTTCTGAAGCTTTGAGTCTCTGGTTTCTGATGTTCAGCAGAAGTGGGTCAGCAGTTTCACTGCAGCTATTTTTAGGCGTGAATCAGGCTGTTGTTCCGTCTGAATAAATAATTGACAGAATCTGTCATGTCGAGAATATTTGTCTTTTGAACAGTAAAGTACTGTGTTCTGCCATCTGCAGTCTTCATTAACCTGGGGTTTTAATGTTTGACAAGAAGTAGGTCAGGGACTAAATACTAATCGCTTTATATAGAGTGAATTCCACAAAATCAAAAAAAACAAATTAAGAAATTATATTTTGCATAAAGAAACTTCAACAACCCAGTTTAGGATCATTAAGAATTTGGTTTAATATTTTTTAAAAATCTCATTGTAAAATGAGATGTTGTTTTTAAAATTTTAAAAGCAAACATAATGCAAAAAAACTTATTACCGTAGCAAGTGAGATGACCTGAATTGAGATATTCAATATTTAAAAAAAATTAAAATTTACTATACTGCAATAAAATCTCATTGTCATTACAGTAAACAAAAAATATTATATAGTATTTAAAAAAATCATTGTTATAATGCAAAAAAATTGTTACTATAGAATTATTACTATAAAATACAGTGAGATATTATTATTATTTTTTTTAAATGTTATTGTCGTTACTATAATGTAAAGAATCACATTGCTTTTTCTGTAACATGAAGTGAGATATTATTTAATATTTGTTTTAAATGCCATTACCATAATGCAAAAAAACTCACTGTTATTACCGTAGGATGAAGTGAGATGATTTTAATCTTTTTTTAAATCATTAATATTATTATAATCCAAAAAAATCATTATCTTTAGGTAACATAAAATATTATTTAATCATCATTACCATAACAAAAACATCATATTATTTTATATTTAAACAATTAATGTTATTCCCGTAATGCAAAAAAAACCCCATTGTCAATAGAGTAACATAATGAAATATTATTTAATATTAAAAAAATCATCAGTCTCATAATGCACAAAAATTATTAACTTAACATAAGCTATTATTTAATATTTTTAAGAATCATTACCATAATGCAAAAAATTGTAATTAATACAAAAATATATTCATTGTAATATTAAATCATTGCCATTACGTAAGAAAAATCAATATATCATTTAAATGTTTTTTTTTTTAAATCATTACCGTAATGGAAAAAACCTTATTGTTTTTATAGTAACAAAATTAGGCATTATTTGGTATTTAAAAATATCATTGTCTGTATCATAATAAAAATCTAATTTACATAAAATAAATTAAATATTATTTAATCATTTTAAATTTTCATTAATTCCCATAATGCAAAAATCTTATTCTCATTCAATATTTTCTAGTAGTAGCATACATTTAGATTATATTTAATTGTAAAGTAGATTGTAAATACAAATTTGTTAGTAGTTACATAATAGTAGTATAATAGTTCATCAACTTTCTTAGGATTCCTCAATCTATTCATTATAAACAATATAAAAATATAAAAGAGTGCCTGTTTTCTGATTAATTTTTTGTAAAAAGTGTATAGGGTTGCTAGAGACCCGAGGTATGTAAATGTGTAAGTATTTTTTTCCAAGCAACTATATTTACATATCTGATGACTCAATATGTGCAATGCATCTTTTTTTCCTCGAGGTGGTACTGTTTGATACACAATGATGACTCATAATTACCTCAGGCATAAAACAAACTAATATCATCAGCACAAATTGAACTGGTTTTACTGCAAAGCAATTACTATACGCAATGAAATATAAATGCTACTGTCATTTGATGGTGGATGTGGAGAATAAGCTACCAGTGATCAAAATATTGAATATGAAGTCATTGAAAACGATCGTTTTGAGAATATGGCTGAGTTCACGAATAAGAGGCAGATGCTGGATGTACTGTAGAAGTGCGCTCTGCTAAAATCATCTGCTCAAATTAAACCTTTTTAAGTTTCAAAAGGTGACGAAATATTTAATTATTCTGTAATTGTTCTTAAAATATCAAGAGTTTTTTACTATTGCAGCAGTTAGAGATCCATCCGTGCTGGATATATAGGTCCGGGTCACTAAAGACCCGAATATGTAATAATGATTGGCGAAACATTCATGCATTTAAGGGTTAATACTACCATGAAAAATCAGTTTGAAAATGTTTAAAATTACTTGACAGTGAGATTTTCACATTAGACTACGGATAAATAAAATTGAGAGATTTTACATGATCAGTATACATTATAAGATTCAGTAGAAATCCAAATGCTCAAGTGCACTCTGACTCCATTTCAAACCAAGCGTCATTTTCTCTCTTTTCAGATCGTGTTGCATCGAGAGGAGGAGGTGTTGGACTGTGAGTGTGATATGGCCATGATGCACCATCTCCTGTCCCGCATCCCAGAGGACCTGCCGTACGAGACGCTGATCAGCCGCGCCGGAGACCTGTTCGTCCAGTTCCCCCCGTCTGAGCTGGCCAGAGAGCGCAATCAGCTGTAAGCTTATCTCCCTCGCTTGGAATGTTTCCCTCACAACAAACATGCCCCACAAACCACTGTCTTTTTTTGTCCAGGACGGCCGTCTCCACCTTCAAAGACTTCGAGCTGGCGTCGACGCAGCAGCGTCCGGACACAGTGCTCCGGCAGAGACGGAAAGAGCTGCAGCAGCAACAGCAGCGCACACTGGAGGCACAGCGAGGAGGCGTAGCAGTCGTGCAGCCCACAGCGCGCCGCTTCATGCGTCTGGCGGTCATGGGATTGACTGTGGCGCTGGGGGCCGCTGCTTTAGCCGTGGTAAACTCTGCCCTGGAATGGGCTCCGAAACTAGACTTCTTCCCGTGAAGGAGCCAAACCACAGCATCCCGTTTTGAGGAGTTATTTGAGGACTGAAAATTGTTATTTTACCTTTTTTTTTCTTTAACAATTTATACGTGTCAGACTTATAAATAAAATATTGTGTAGATAGTTACTGTAATTAAACAAGATTTTTTTTTCCCATTGAATGAGGCGCGGATATTTAGCAAAGTATACCTCTTCCTTCAGTAGACGATGAAGGTGTTTCCTGGATGTACTGTGGAGGTATGTGCACCCCACGTCTCATCAATGAAACACGATCTGAGCAAATTTCTGTGTAACATTATTTTTCTCTTTCACACAAAGATGAGATTGAAATTTTACTCACCCTCAGGCTGTCCAAGATGTAGATGAGTTTGTATCGTCATCAGAACAGATTTGGAGAAAATTACATCACTTGCTCACCAATGGATCCATTGAAGTGAATGGGTGCCGTCAGAATGAGACTCCAAACAGCTGATAAAAACGTAATAATCCACAACTAATTCACAGTCTATTAATGTCTTGTGAAGTGAAAAGCTGTGTGTTCGTAAGAAACAAATCATTAGATGTTTTTAACTAAGGAGCCGTCTATCCGAAATATTGAAAAAGTTTTGTTATCTGAATCAGGAGAGAAATATGGACTCTCAGGTCTATTTAAATCATGGACTCATATTTTGGTCAGAAGCTATGTTTTAAAATTAAAAAATGTTGTGGATTATTGAGATGTATTTATCAGCTGTTTGGACTCTTATTCTGACGGCACCCATCCACTCCAGAGGATACATTGGTGAGCAAGTGATATAATGCTAAATTTCTCCAAATGTGTTCTGATGAAGAAACAAACTCATCTACATCTTGAACAGCCTGAGGGTGAGTAAAATTTCAGCAAATTTTCATTTTGGGGGGAACTATTTCTTTCAGAATTCATGTGTATTATTTGTTTAACAGTTTTATGTCACACTGAATTAATATCAACCATTTAGTATGTACTCTGCTCATAATACAATTATCTAAACTGTCACACTAAATTGAATGCAACAATTTAGTATCGATAGTTAGAATTTTAGTTTTGAAATTCAAACTGAATGCAAATAGTTTACATAAGAATGTTTTTGTGAACTATGTACATAAGTTTAAAGTTCTTGTTTTGAAACATTTATGTACAATGTTTGAAAAACATTTTTTCCATAAATTGTCAAACCAAACTCAATAGTTTGCGCAAGTGCGCTCATACAAAAATCCTTCGTAAAGCTTTTTCCTTTTTGCGACAATTTATGTTTGAAATTCACGTACAAAAACAACCATTCAAAATAACTATCTTGTCAATTTTCACTCAAAAGCAACAATTTTACAAGAGCTTTTTTTAGAAATTTATTCATAAATTTGCTCAACTTCATGTTTGAGACGGCATGTACTTTGCTAAAATTAAAAATCCCTAATATAACGAGACTAAAATATTTTCCGAGCCCTTGTTTGTAGAATTGGGCAGGAATCTTATTTAAGTGTATGTAAAGTTAGGAAAGAAAATATTTACGAAAGCAGTTAACGAACCGTCTTTTTATTATGTTCATAATTTGTATGTTAATGTTTTTTGAGGTTATTTTTTCACTACATTTCTGTTTTTTTTTTCTCTCCGAATCACCTTAATTACAGTATTTTTGTGATAAGTGCCGATCTTAGTACATAATGTGCAGTTTTCACAAATCTCAGCTGGAATCGAAACCACTTTGGAATAACTTCAGCTGATCAACTAACGTGAGATTTCTTGATTCTGGAGTGTGTAAACGGTGAATTAGGTAGTTTCTCTAATTCGATGTTGAATCATGGCACATTGTTTTTTGTTGTTTAAATGCTGATGGTTTCCATTAAACATAATCTTCTAAGCTTTGAGTAACATTCAAGTGGATATTTTCCAGGATTCTAACACTGAAAGCATTCTTGAATCACGATTTGGTGAAATAACACGCTGCCATCCACACAGTACTACTGTTTATGCTTTTATTTTGCATTAATTTTGCACTAAAGAACATGCTTCTTGCTTATTTTTGCACTTTGAGAGATTGTCATAAGTTGTCTCTGGTTCACTCAAGTTAATGTGTCACATTTGACCATGTTGCTAAATATGTTTAAATAAAAGATAAATTCTGGCTTTTATGTGAATTATTTACATCGAGGAGTTTAAAGGTGATTTATTAATTGTATTTATATAAAATAATTAGCATTAGCTCCATTTTTGTATGCCAGCTTTATTGAATCATAAAATATTGTCAACAACATACTGAAAATATTGGAAGATTTTTCATATTTGATATATTCTATTATAATTAAGCATTTTTTGATGCATCATAAAAGGGGCAGCTACTAATTTGAGTACAATCTATTGCATTTTTCAGCATTTAAATGAATCTTGAATATGTTGTTTTCTTCATATTGCATATTTTGATATGATCCTACAACAAAAAAATCTTTGGATTCTAAACAAAAATTGCCTTAAGAGATCAAGATTTGATTACAATAATGCTTTCCTCTTACAATATCATTGCACAAAGTCCCAGAGCATCAGTTTGCCAAAAAATGGTAGTGATTTAAGACGTTTCATGTATATTTTAAAATTTACACTTTTTCATCAGTTTATACAATCCCATAAAATTTTGTAAACATTTAGTCATAGAACATTTCAATTAAATACAGACATCTGGATTAATGTGCCAGTGATATGACTAGACTTAATGAACATATTAAAGCCATAATCGCAATCTGTATGCTGCACATCAGCCCCACCTGGATTATTTTAAGGAGCATTGTGTTTTTTTTGCTGTAGCGCAGGTTTTTGTTTGTTGAATCAGCAGCATTCAGCGATGTCGCCGGTGTTCAGTGGCAGTTCTGGCAGCGTGGATGGCAGAGGACTCCATTGACTCGACATCTGCAACCACCTGATGTGTCTCCAGCACCCTGAGGAGCCAAAACCAGGTCCAGGTTAGCCATCTGATGTTTGTGAATCACTAAACAAATGATTTATGTAGTTTTGTCTGACCTGAGGTCCCCATCGGGCTTGTTTGGTCACCCAGCAAATCTCGGTCTTACACATCAGACAGCAGATCCAGTCACAGCCGTCCTTCTTCTGGACGATCACTTGACATTTGGGACAGTTCATCGCCTCTCCGTTCATCAGGAGTTGCTGGAAGGGAAACCGGTCAATTGGTAACAAATGTTTTAATGTTGCTTCTTGTTAGTGGATTGAAAACAAAGCACAACCAGTGAAGTTTGATTCCCGAACCAATTAATTTTAGGAATGATTTATTTGTAGGGAATCAGACATAAAGTGCAAAAAGTGTAGCCTGATTCCCACACAACGACTTTTAAGAATCTTATCTTTTTAGTGAATCAGACACATACATTCTGACCAATGTGGTATGATTCCCGAACAAGTGACTCTTTTGAATCCGACTGTTTTAGTGAATCGAACATACTGTTGTCTGATTCGCAAAGAAAAAACTTCTCTAATGAATCGTCTCTTTGTAGTCGATCAAACACATACATAGCTAGATCAGTAGCTGGGTTTCCACCCAAAGTTGCGAATTTAACTTTGGAATATCGCATAAAACATTTGCGAACAAGCCAAATTTCCATCCAATGAGTCAAAGAGAACTTCCTAATAAACTGGCTCTTACACAGAAATTCTTTGCTCAGTCATTTTAAGAATGACCACAACAACATTTCAGTTGCTGTGGAACGAGATCCTCCCACTGGTTAGTCAGGTTTTTCCATCACATGACTTTTTTTGATGCGCATGGAGGAATTTTTTCGGCAAATGCGTTTCCATCTTCCATTATTCGCATTAACCCCTTTTCACACAAGTCAAAAACCACATCAAGCGAGCGTAAAAAAGTTTTTTCTATTTAAGGGATTTTTATTCGAAATTTGGCGTTTCCATCTCTCATTTCTGATGCGATACTTCAAAATGCACATTAAAACAGGGTGATGAAACATAGTTAGTGTTAGTCTGATTCCTCTACCAAATGACTCTTACGAACCATGAATTAAATTATTTATTACTAAACAAATGACTCTTATGAATCGGCTCTTTTTAGTCGATCAAATGCATTCAGCACAACCAGTGTAGTCCAAAATGACTTATTATTATAATGGTCTCAGTTTTCGCAATGCAATTACATTTACTTTATTTGTTAGTTGAACTGTTAAAAACTGAAATACCGGTCAGGAAATTCTTTACAATTCCCATCCCTAGTGGGTAATGTTTCACAACTGCAATAACTTCAAATAATAACTAAAAAAGTTAACTAATTCAATTTTCACTTACATCCAGCATCTGCGTGGTCTGTCGGGCTGCGTCGTCGTTTTGCGCTCGAATACGAAGGTCATCCTGGTACTCCTTGCAGTTCATTCCCTTGTGAATAGCCTGCACATGTACAGTCCTTTAGGTCACCATTACATGCACTTCAAAACTAGACGTTAAAGGGATAGTTCTCCCAAAAATGAAAATTCTGTCATTAATTACTCACCCTCGTGTCGTTCCAAACCCGCAAGACCTTCGTTCATCTTCGGAACACAAATTAAGATATTTTTGATTCAATCCGAGAGCTCTCAGACCCCCCATAGACAGCAACGTTGCTACCACGTTCAAGATCCAGAAACGTAGAAAGGACATCGGTAAAATACTCCATTTTACGAAGCTACGAGAATAGTTTTTGTGCGCAAAGAAAACAAAAATAACGAAAAATGTTCTCCTCCTCATCCCTTATGCTGTGGCGTGCTGCCATTATGGAGAGATTATCGACGTATGCGCTTGCTTCCGCTTCATAAACAACGCATGCGCATGCTGCTGCTGCTTACGTTAACACGCACATGCATACAGTTGAACCACTGATGTCACATGGACTATTTTACTGATGTCCTTGCTACGTTTCTGGACCTTGATCATGGTAGGATACTTGCTGTCTATGGAGGGTCAGAGAGCTCTTGGATTTCATCAAAAATATCTTAACTTGTGTTCCGAAGTGTCTTACGGGTTTGGAACGACATGAGGGTGAGTAATTAATGACAGAATTTTCATTTTTGGGTGAACTATCCCTTTAACTAAACACAAACAAACTTTGTGTTCACCTTGCAGAGGAGGCAGTTGGTCTCGTTGCAGATGTCACATGTGAATTCGTTCACGTCATCTTCGAAGATGCACCAGCCGGCGCAGTCGGGCGTCTTACAGTGGAAACTGTTCTCACTGCGGGATTCTGCGATGTTCAGCCTCAGTTCTAGAAACTTCTGGTACTCGTCCTGAGAGAGAAGCTATTTGAAAACAGTAAGGTTTGGTGTGTTTTATTAAGTCAACAGGTAAACGCAATAATTCAAGGTTAAATAATACAGAATTTTGATCTTACTGATCTGATTTCTCTATCTTGAAGTTTGCAGTTACAGGAATAAGCATTGTCTCTATAAGGACAAGCCACCTCGGGATCCGTGCAGTTCAGAACCGTTGCCTTCAAACATTCCCTGTAGGATATACAAAGTTGCATTTCAGTGTGTTTTAGTGGAACTTTCTGTTTATAGTAACTGATAAACAGTCTCACAGCACCTGCAGAAGCTATGCAGGCACTCTCTCAGCACGGCACCCTCTCCTGGCATAATGGTGCAAAAGCAGATGGCGCAATCCAGCTCATCCACATTCCCCACCAGACTGCGGGAATCCGTTTCCAGGAGTTCTTGGAAATTCCTCTGCCGTTCATCCTTCACAGACTACATAAATAAACGGACAGGCCACATAAATTATATTTCTGGGTTTTTTAAATGCAGTATTACTAGTTCAAAACAGGAAAAGCCACTGTTGTAAAAAAGGTAAAAAAAACAAAAACAAATCTTCTGCAATTTATTTAATTTATATCATATATCATGTATACCATTTATAAATTACACAATATCTAATAGGACTGTAAAAATAAAAAATAAAAATTATTTTAGAAAGATTAACTAATAATTACTAAAAAGTCTTTAATTACAATTAATTATTCTCTAACTATTAATATTATTAATAATAATGATATAATTATAATTCATTTAATATAGCATTTTATCATATTTTATCGTAGATATAACCAATGATTAATTGGGAACCAAAAAGATCTAGATTTTTCTCAAAATTCTCAACAGGATCCTTTAAGATCCACATTCCACCAAAAAGAAAAAAAAGCAATCCTCATTTGGATTTTTTTTTTTTTTATTCATACATAAAATGAATTAAGGTTGGCTTCACGGATTAAAACATTCATTTTTGTTTACTTGGTCAGTGAACAACAAAATAGAAACTTTTTTGCTGCAAAGTACATCCATATGAAGACTCTAAAAGTTCCCCATTTTCACTTTCCATTCATCTTTTTAAACAGTAAAGCTTTGTTGATGCAGGCATAACGTTAGGTATTTCCACAGTTTGTTCCACGGATGTAAACCTTTTGAGCGGTTTTCATCCCACGGTCCAATATAACAGTTCATTGTAGTCCAGTATGTTGTGTCTCTTCAGCTAACCTGCTCGTACAGCAGGCTGGCGAGTTCCTCTTGCTGGAGTCTCCTGGTTTCTACCTCGTCCAGCTGGTATATGTCAGGCACTTTATAGTTGTCAGGTCTCGCTGTGCTGCATATCTCACATCCTGGACGTGTCGGTTTATTCAGAAACGTACAGCCAGGACATGACCAACCAACTGGCTAAAAAAACAAATAAAATTATTAGAATTATGCTAGATAGACAGACAGACAGACAGACAGACGGAGATAGATATAGATAGACAGACAGACAGACAGACAGACGGAGATAGATATAGATAGACAGACAGACAGACAGACAGACGGAGATAGATAGAGACAGACAGACAGACAGACGGAGATAGATATAGATAGACAGACAGACAGACAGACAGACGGAGATAGATATAGATAGACAGACAGACAGACAGACAGACGGAGATAGATAGAGACAGACAGACAGACAGACGGAGATAGATATAGATAGACAGACAGACAGACAGACAGACGGAGATAGATATAGACAGACAGACAGACAGACAGACAGACGGAGATAGATATAGACAGACAGACAGACAGACAGACAGACAGACGGAGATAGATAGAGACAGACAGACAGACAGACAGACGGAGATAGATATAGATAGACAGACAGACAGACAGACGGAGATAGATAGAGACAGACAGACAGACAGACAGACAGACAGACAGACGGAGATAGATATAGATAGACAGACAGACAGACAGACAGACGGAGATAGATATAGATAGACAGACAGACGGAGATAGATATAGATAGACAGACAGACAGACGGAGATAGATATAGATAGACAGACAGACGGAGATAGATATAGATAGACAGACAGACAGACAGACAGACGGAGATAGATAGAGACAGACAGACAGACAGACGGAGATAGATATAGATAGACAGACAGACAGACAGACGGAGATAGATATAGACAGACAGACAGACAGACAGACGGAGATAGATATAGACAGACAGACAGACAGACAGACAGACAGACGGAGATAGATAGAGACAGACAGACAGACAGACAGACGGAGATAGATATAGATAGACAGACAGACAGACAGACGGAGATAGATAGAGACAGACAGACAGACAGACAGACAGACAGACAGACAGACAGACGGAGATAGATATAGATAGACAGACAGACAGACAGACGGAGATAGATATAGACAGACAGACAGACGGAGATAGATATAGACAGACAGACAGACGGAGATAGATATAGACAGATAGATGATAGATAGACCGACAGTAGACAGACCCACAATAGATAGGTAGATGATAGACAGACAGATAGAATGATAAATGGAGCTACAGATAGAATGATAGCTAGAGCGACAGAACAATACATTAAGTGACAGATAAAGTGATAGAAACCTATATAGAGCAATAGAATGACAGATAGAGCTATAGACAGAATTATAGATAAATTGACTATATAGTAAAGTGATTTAGCTAGAGCTAAAGGCATAACAACAGAACGATAGAGCAACAAATAGAATGATGGAGTGACAGAAAGAACGATAGAGTGCCATATAGTGAACGATACAGTGACAGATAAGAGTGCCAGAACCATAGATAGAGCAACAGATAAATGACAAATGATGGATAGAATGACAGATATATAGATATAGAGACAAATAGAACAACAGATTGAACGATGGAGCTACAGAATAATTGACAGAACGACAGACAGACCTGAGGTTTGGGGGGTAGAGGAGGGCGATTGGCTCCTCTGGCGATGAGCTCTGGTGGCTGATTAGGTGGACGATCAATGATCCCGATTATATCTTCATTAAGAAAGAAACACGGTTCAGTAAACTCCTATATAATATACAAGCTGTTTTTTTAGCATAAATATAGACCAGGTACCATCAATCCGTCTGTCTTCTTTCTCTTTTCTCTCTTGTTCGCGGGTCAGATTAGCGGCCTGGGCAGAGAGGATGAAGAGGAAGGCCGAATCGTCGTGGTCTCTGACCCCGTAATGATACAAGGTTTCTCTGTCCTGGGCGAGACGCTTCCCGATCACCCAACGCTGGAGGGTCGGGTGGAAATCATAGTCACGATTGATCTGAAAAACAAATTATGAATAAGGACACAAGTTAAACTGTAATTTTGGGTTTCGGTTTCAAACAAGAATATTCTTCTCAGGTCCATCGAGAACACTATTTACCTTTTCTTTCAGCTCTGAGATTGTCAAGTAAACTGGTACCATCACTGTTATTGGGATGTGGGCATCTGATGCAGCGTCCGCCACTCCTACTCTCAACCTGCCATCATTCAAAACAAAACAAATCCATCACGTATAGTTACAGATCCCCAGCAACAAGTGTTCCTCACCACAAAAGAACCAGTCCGACAGCATACCTGATGCTGTCATTAGAGTACGCTTCAGGATTTATTTTGACACACACTGGGAGGTTCAGATCCAAAAGTTGATTCAGGTATTTGGTCGCATCATCTTTGTCTCTTGAGTTGATGGCATCACTCAGCATTTGAGCTGCATCCTCCGCTGAGACAGCAAAGATGTGATGTTAACATGGGTCTTATTATATGTATTTATTGTATAATACATTTGCTAACACTCACCTTCTTTTATATTTTTACAGGCATCTAGAGCAGCCATACTTTAACCTTGAAACCTTAAAAAAGAGAAAAAAACGTATTATTTTAAATAGTTAATATAGTTTTTAAAAAATTACTAAATATTGAAAATGTAATTAATATAACTATTTATTTATTTTATACATTAAAATACATTTTAAATGTAAATATTAGTTTTCTATTATAAATAATATATATTACGGTATAAAAAATACCATGGTTTGCTTTAAATAGTTACTATACGTAAATATATTCAAATATTTTATTAAAATAAATATTAAATATCACATTTATATTATAGTAAATGTCCAAAACTATAGTAAATTATAGTATATGCACACACACACACACACACACACACAAAAGCAATTGTTCAAGCAACAATTGGTTAAAATGGTTACTGTATTCAATATATTATAAATAATAAATAAATAAATAAATAAATAAAAAATATATATATATATATATATATATATATATATATATATATATATATATTATATATTACATATATTATATCTAAATATATATTAAAGTATATGTCCAAACCACATAAGCAATACCATAACATTTTTTGTAGATATTGAATCCCCATCTAAAAAAGTACTGTGGTCGTACCATGGTATGTTTAAAGGTAATTCCAGAATACCATGGTACTACACTCAGAAATGTTTAAAATAGATGCCATCTTCACCAAGGCACTTTTTGTTCATGTAAGTTTTAATAAAATCATAATAGAAATACTCAACATACATACATACTACGTATTTTTAGCCTTTATGTAACCAACCAACGTTAACCAGCTTAACCAACTAAAACAAATGCGCTCGTTCAGCTCAACAGCAGAGACAGTGAAGACACGTGGAAATAAACTTACCAACCATAGGACAACAGTTTTAAAACACTCTTCGTGTTCGTATTTGTATTTTAAACGATACAGAGTTGATCAAAACATCCGTGCTGCTCTTCTCAAAATCAGCCAAGTTCACAGAAATGAAAAGTGAAATGAAGTGTATCAGGAAGCTCCCAGCCAGTAAAGTCTCAACAGAGAATTGCGCAACTTCAGAAACACAGATGCGGAAGACATTCTCTAGAATTTATGCTATAAAATAATAATAATAATAATAGTTTTAACCAAAAAAACGATCAGAATATACAAAGAATAAAAATGAACCAAAAAATAAAAAATATCCGTAACTAAAAAACGAAGTATTTTAACAAAAAGTTATCAATAATTATGTTAGCTTTAGCCGAATCTGTCTTGAAAAAAATTAAAAAAATAAAAATACAGTCCGTCATCACGTTATGAACAATTTCCCTGTTGTTTTATTCATTTATTGACTTTTATCGAAGTGTTCTCGCGAGATTTGACAGAATGAGAGGGCGCATGGCGCTGCACATGCTGTGAATAAAGGACAAACACAACCTGCAATTCTGTAAGTTTATCTGTTTTCTGACCACTTAACAGTTGATTAATTTAATATTTAAATGCAGCATGCTTTACATAGCGGATAGAGACTCTTTAACTAGTATAAGTGTTTTTAGAGTTAAAAGCTAATACCCGAACTTGCACGTGAGCTGGAAGACATGGAGCTTCCATAAATGTGTGAATTACTCTGATTATTCACCATTGTAAAGAATACACCATGATACAGATGGTTATACCATGTTGCTTTGTCTTATATCTTGTAACTGAATGGTCACTATATTCGTATTGAATGTGGAACTCAGCTTTTGTATGCATTTACATATTCTTGTAGTAATCAGCACTGATAATTGATCTGAATTAATGAGTATCTATCTTTCTTCATTTAAGCATACTCGCAGACCATCTAAAACGATTTCAGTGTCAAACTGCAAGTTATGGAGGAACCTTCACAATTTGAGCGATATGTGTACAAAAATGCTTCAGTTTACCATTATATGAAGATATCTCTGTAAGTGTCATGAGACAGGTCAGTTTTGATCTGGTCATTTTTAATGCAATATTTCGATGGTGCACATAAAATGGTCAAATCGCTTAATTTTTTTTCTTTGGATTTTAATTTTTTTAGAGTTTTGGAAAATGGAAACAAATTCATTACTGATGCACAGTTCAAACAATTGATCATCTGTGGACTTAAAGACCTGTACGGAGAGGTGTGCACATAGTTTGTCTCTCTTTGTTTACAATTTAAGTGTGTAACAATGCAGTTATGATTTTTTAATTGTTTGCTACAATTAATTGTTTTTTTCATTATGAGTCACAAAAATAGATTTTGGATAAGCATAATACATTGAGAATTGTTCATTTAATCATAAATGATGCCAAAATGTAAAATAATTGTGTAATATTAAATAATAAATTACTTAAATTGTTTAGGCTAATCAAATTATATTTTAATTTTGAATGAAATATTTTAATGATCAAGTCTTTTTATATAATAAAAATATAAATGACTAGAAAAACAATAAAATATAAGATACAAAAACAATAAAATAAAGAAAAAACATAATTCTTCTATATTCAATATAGTCCATAAACCATTTTCTGTGTTGTATATAATATGAGCTGTACTAAGTAATTTGTTTTGACTTTGTCCTGATTCCTGACTGTGCATAATGATTTTTTTCTGTATGGCAGGTTGGAGCTTCTTTTCCATTTGATTTGCTTAAGTTTGATCAGAACGAACTGACCGGGATACTGAGAGTGTACAACAGGTAAGACATGCTCATAAAACAAATCTTGTACATTTAGGCCAGAGTGTTTAAACATGGTTTACTTGAGGTACAGAGCTGTTTATAAACATGGAGAAACTTGGGGTGTCCCTCAGGGCTTAAGTTTAGGACCGTTTTAATTGCAATTTTTTTTAGAAATTAGTGTTTGAAATTGCATAGCAGACAGTTTTTTATGAAATTGATAAATGCTTATGGATTTGTCCAACCCATTTTGTCAGTCTAATCATGTTCAGTCTTAATATTCTGTTGTTTCTTTATCTCAGCGGGCTGGTGAAATTGTGGAGTGCGTTAACTTTACTGGGATCATATCAGAATGAGGCATGTGCATTCAGAGTGACGCAGGTACATTTTCCCCAGTGTTGAAGCTGATTCAACATTTACTTTGTCCTGAGTTGCAGTCTGTTGGCACTAGATGTCATCAAAAAGCTTGTGGCTCAGTTGTAAATCTGCCAGGAATGACTAGACACAATTTTAATGTGACCATTGGCATTCTGTCAGCCAAACTATGTGTACTTTGCAATTTGCGTCAGATTGCTGATGGGCGGTTACTGTTTATCTAATTTTAGATACTGAACCCCATTGAACTTCTAATCCATGTCACAGGCGTAAGTGTTAAATGCAACTCTAATTTTCTTTTTATTTATCTTTGCAGGTCTCGCCGTTTTTGCTAGCATTGTCCGGGAATAGCCGTGAGCTGCAGTTTGGAGACCAGCTGACATTGTGAGGTGGGCCTACAAAAAATACCTTGGAAAAAATGACTTTTTTTCTCAGAAGAAGTATTTTCAGCAGAAATATATACCATTTTGTCAACTCGGCATTGACGGTTCCTACATCCCTCACAGTAGGGCACAGGTCGCTTTACGTGGGTGAACGGGCCTCGCTAAACAAAACATTCAGTGCCAGAGACGTCGCACTTTTTGCTGAGCTAACGGGGGACACAAATCCTCTCCACCTCGACCCCGAATATGCCAAGACAACCTCTTTTGAGACCCCCATTGTTCACGGAGTGCTGATTAATGGTCTGATCTCAGCAATTCTGGGGACCAAGTTGCCTGGCAAAGGCTGCGTGTTTCTCTACCAGGAAATACGCTTTCCGGCACCCCTCTACATTGGAGAGGAGGTTGTGGCGGAAGCAGAGGTCAAAAAGATCAAAATGTCCTTCGCTTTTATTTCTGTTTCCTGCACTGTCAAAGACAAAGTGGTCATGGAGGGAGAGGTCATGGTCATGATGCCGCACAACAATCATGAGGAATTTGAGTGAACGCTGACGTTCAATTTTTATGTGCTTACAGGAAATAAATGCTCTTTCTTGCTTATTGTTGTTCTTCTGAAATGTAACACTCATTTAGAGACTAAATATTCCTTGTTTTTTGTTCTCCGAGAAGCTGTTTGAATAAAAATAGTGTGAGAAAATAAACAGCTTTTTGACTTCATTGTTTGGTGTGGGCATTAACTGGCTGTGTCTAACCTCAAAAATTTTCGAATACATTCAAAGAGTTATTTAAAAATCATAAGGTCAATGGTAGTAAAATTACATGAATCAGCTAATGTCAGCTTTCAAACTAAATCAGTTGAACTTTTCCCCAGTATAACTTCCAGGTTCTTCAACCCAAGTTTTTCAAATAACCTTTGGCCTAGTTCTCGGTCCTTTAACTTTTCTCATTCTTTCTCTTTGGGTTACTGGAAAAACTAACACATACATTAACTACATGTATATATTAAAAATATAAATTTTTCTCACACTTTAAATATTTGAGTCTGCTTTGTTTGTACATTATGTGCAAATAATGATATGTATTTCTGAAAACCATATTCTTATATTTAACTGATTAATATTTCTACATTATATGGAAGTAATCACACTATAAATACAGAAACGAGAACTCACCGAGTGCTGTTTACATTGAATCACACGTTACTCCAGCTGATCACATGATGTACCCTTAACAACATTTAGCTTCACTGCTAGCAGCTTCGTAAAGATGCAACGCTTGTGGTACAAACTCCAAATGAAAATTCATTACAACAGGCGCATAAATAAAGTTGAAAATGGTTTGTTTGTTACTTTGTGAAGTTTAATTTTATTCCGAGCCCCACAAGAAATAATATGACTGAATTTAGCCGGGAGCCCTATGAGGTTTCCTGTTTGAGGCTAACTTATTTACTAAAACATGGCGCCAGTCTTTTCTCTCATTTTTATTGCAAGAAGAACACATCGCAAGCGCTATATACAAATATAAATAATTTTACAAGTATATTAGTCTAAAAATGCGGTGTCATTCACTTCCACTTGATAGTGCGCACTACAGAGTGGACGAGCTCCGCTGAAACATCTACGTCAGATTTCACTGGCAGTTTCTGATTCGTTTCTCCCACGTTGTCACAATAGCACAGACGCGCAGTGAACCGTCACATCCCTTTCCCGACCGAGGCGGGCTCTCGGTTACCGAACCCTGTCGAACCGGGGCTGTTTGGTGTTGTTTTGGTCCGGGATGGCGTTCATGGAGCAGCAGCCGCAGCCGTTATCCGGCAGGAAGCCGCCGCTGGACGACACCGTGCCGCTGATCGCCGTGATCGAGGCCAGCCAGAGTTTACAGTCACACACGGTAAACGGCACAAGCCGATCCGCATCCATTAAACCATTGATATTTATTACAAATACGCATTTAAATGTTTGTAAAAAAAAAACAGATTGAAAAGGGTTTAAAGTCAAACTTTAGGTTGCATGACGTTTTTTTTATGATTAACATGGTTGTTTCTCGATTATTTGTCGATTATATTTATATTTATTACAAATACGCATTTACATGTTTGTTAAAAAAAAGATTGAAAAGGGTTTAAAGTCAAACTTTAGGTTGCATGACGTTTTTTATGATTAGCCTGGTTGTTTCTCGATTATTTGTCGATTAATAATCGAGATTATTTTCAGTATAAAATGAGTTTATGTTTAGATGTTTAATGTTAATTTCAGTAGTCAATACTGGAACAATTATTGTACATTTTGTAAAGTTTAAATATTTCTAAACATAAAAACAATTGCATTTTATTTTAAACATTACACAAACAAATATCAAATTTGAATGAAGTGATGAAGTAGTCGACATTTTATTTTAATATTAATTTATGATATAATCGACTTTAAAAGAAAGTGATTGGTCTATGTAAATATTAGCTACTTTGCTGATTTTATCTATCAATTTATTAAGATTGAACAACATACAAGTAGGCTATTTTCAAAATAGATCTGGTATACCGTAGATCTCATGTGACATGTAAAATAAACTGGATCCGTTCATGTTGATTTACGGGCGGAACTGAACATTTATCATTTGCATTTGTGCTTGCTGTGAAACCAAAGCCACGAGATACGAGAGTTTTCCTTTCATTTATTCATCTGTTCGTTTCTCATAGTCATTCATGTGAAAGTGCAATCTAGTAAACTGCTTTCAGTTCTATCTTCCGCAAACTTTACAGGCTGTTAAATATTTTCTTTTTATTTTAGAGTAGAGTAGATTCAGGGTTGATGAACAACTAGACCGTAATCATCACTTACATGATTATATATATTTAATGTTACTTTGAAAGCTGAAAATCACAATGTTGATATGTCTTAAGATATGAGGAGAGTAAAAATAACCACAATAACGGATGTGATCTGAAATAGATGGAAACTGAGCGCCTTTGCTCTTGTTTTACTCTAATGGAAACTATCAGGTGACGTTTTGAAGGAGAGTCAAACATTAATGTGAATAAGAAGTGGCTGTAAGGGTCAGGGTCAGCCTGAGGTTTTGGAGACTGTTACATTTGGCCTTTTCACTTCCTGCTTTGGTCTTGCTTCACAATTCAGCTGTAAAAACCACAAATCCGTGACGACATGACTTTGGTCTCTTGAATGCCCAATATTGTGAAGAAGAAGAAAAACAAAGATTGCTTGTTAAGCTGGGTTCTGTTAGTCAGGCTGAACTAGTTTGGTGATTTTGAGGGTGATTTGGGGGTTGAAGATCAGATGAACCTGGTTTTTTTTTCCAGCAGGGTCTTATTTTATTACTAGTTTTAATGTATATTTGCTTCTGTGGATTCAGTCCTCATTGTTTGTGTCTGTTAACAGGAGTACATCATTCGTGTACAGAGGGGCGTTTCCACAGACAGCAGCTGGACAGTGAGTTAGATCTGTCTGTCTGTCCATCTGTCTGTCTTTCTGTTCTCTATCTATCGTCTATCTACTGTATGTCTGTTTATTGTCGGTCTGTCTATCTATCCATCTATCTATTCCTCTGCCTGTCATCTGTCTCTCTTCTATCTGTCTATCCATCTGTCAGTCTGTCTGTCTGTCATTGTTCTATCCCTCTGCTTGTTGTCTGTCTGTCTGTCTGTCTGTCTGTCTGTCTGTCTGTCTGTCTGTCTATCTGTCTATCTATCTTTCATCTGTCTGTCTTTCATCTGTCTGTCTATCATCTACCTATCTATTGCATGTCTGTCTACTGTCGGTCCATCCATCCATCCATCTATCTGTCTTTCATCTGTCTATCCATCTATCTTTCATCTCTCTATCTGTCTACCTATCTGTCTGTCCTTATCATCTACCTGTCTGTCTGTCTGTCATTGTTCTATCTCTCTGCTTGTTGTTTATCTATCTATCTATCTATCTATCTATCTATCTATCTATCTATCTATCTATCTATCTATCTATCTATCTATCTGTCTGTCTGTCTGTCTGTCTGTCTCTCTGCTTGTTGTCTATCTATCTATCTATCTGTCTGTCTGTCTGTCTGTCTGTCTATCTTTCATCTGTCTGTCTTTCATCTGTCTGTTTATCATCTACCTATCTATTGCATGTCTGTCTACTGTCGGTCCATCCATCCATCCATCCATCCATCTATCTATCTACCTGTCTTACTGTCTGTCTCTCTCTCTCTCTCTCATGTTTGTTATTACCAGAATGATTGATTTTGGTTCTGATTTTCACAGGTCATCCGTAGATACAGCGATTTTGACATGCTGAATAATAGTTTACTGGTAAGTGGACCATTAGAACAAGTCTGTGTTGGAAAAACATCCGTTGCCTTATAATCGTTTGACGGCTGCTGTTTCAAAATAAATTGAAAAGCATTGCTCTGATGTCTCAATGGCAATGATTCACTCTTGCTGAGTCCTCAAAAACTCACAGGCCCCAGAAAGCTTTTAACATTAGCCTTCCCATCAGTGAAAGAGTAACTGTGAGTAAATCTCTCTGTCTTCACAGATCTCCGGCCTCAACCTGCCGCTTCCTCCTAAGAAGCTGTTAGGAAACATGGACCGAGAGTTTATAGCTGAGCGTCAAAAGGGTCTCCAGGCCTATCTGAACAACATCACTCGTCACCACATCCTCTCCAGCTGTGAGCTGGTCAAAAAGTTTCTCGACACTAACAATTACTCGGTAAACTACACAGGTAATGCAACCAGGGCATATTTTAACTCTAGAAAATGTGTTTTTGCATTTATTCGCTATTATTTGTAAAATCCTCCCCTTCCTTCTTTTTTCAGAAATAGCCTTACAGCAGGTGTCCATGTTCTTCAGATCCGATCCAAAATGGGAGGTTATTGAGCCGTTAAAAGACATTGGTGAGTAAAGCAGTTAAGTAACTTCTATCCAATTTCATTTCATATTATATTATATTTTTATAGCATATTTTGTTATTTATTGAAATATTTTTATATGGGAAAGAATTGGTTTTTAGATTGACCATGAATGATTGCGCTGTCAGCCTTGAGATACATCACAACTATAAAAGTTAATGATTTAAGTTTTGATTTGTTTCTCCCAATGACTCAGTTTATATATAGCGTCAGGCGTTGATTTACGTCGACACGTTTAGTATTCCTGACACATTGATGGATTTCAGAGGCTCATGGGAAATTTTTTATCCTCTAAAAACAGCCAGAGTTTTACAGCCGAGACACAGTTGAGAAGAAACTTGCTCTTTTGTTTCTATTAGAGGAAGATTCATTAATAAAAAATAGATAAATTACTTTTCACGTTCAACATTTTCAATGTTCAAGTTTCGTAATTTTACCTCAAATTCAAAAGGAAAAATAGGATATTATATTTCATTTAAAGAAAGTAAAGGCTATAAGTAGGACCTTTTCCATTATAGTATTATTTTTAAAGAACAATTAAGGTAATTTCCTGCAATCTGTCATTACCTTAATCATCATTACTGTAATGCAAAATATGCTATATTATTTCTTTTAAAATGTATGTTTGTCAAGTATAGTTTTTAAAATGTAAAAAAAATAACGTTTATTACTGTATTATAGTAAAAAAGATTTGGATTTTACGCATTGCGATAATGAAAATGTAAAGCAGAAAATATGCTTATTTTGATTAAATTAATGTCACAATGCAAAAAAAAATTGTTGTATTTTCTAATATTGGTTTGAAATGTGACATTCTTACATGAAATTTCTCCAATCATCTAATATCTGTTTTGTCATAGGCTGGCGATTGAGAAAGAGGTACTTCCTAGTCAAAGACAAAGATCAACCCAAAGACAAACAAGTATTAAGTTGGGTAAGTTTCATTTTGACCCATACAAACATAGACCAAACCATTTCCTAGATACTTCTGCTCTGTTAATCAAGTACTTTGACCCTCAGCCTGTTTATTTCCCATTACTGCGTAACCCTGATGAAGTTGTTCCTGTTGATCGCATTCTTGGCTGCACAAAGAACTTAACTAACCTACTAATCTCTCGTGACGTGTTTGTGTTAATTTTCTTCTATATTTAGCTTTGTGTGACCCTTGTACTGACCGTAATACATTTTTTTACCAATTATAGGTGGATTTGGGTCCAGATAAGTTCCTGTCCGACAAAGACCTCCAGTCTGCAATGAAGCTGCTTCCAACTCTGTCTGTAAGTCGTAAAAAGTTGATGGTAACTAGAGCGTTGCTATATGGTTGCAAAAATGTTTTATGGTGTTGCTAGGAAGATTTGGCTGGTTTTAGGGCCTAAAACAAATGTTCAACCATTTAAATAATTTTGATGCAAATCAATTTATTATAAATAAAAAAGGAAAAATATTACTGTAGTGTGTACATACAGCGATGTTGCGCTACGGGCGTCCCAAGTTCGAATCCCAACTCGAGGACCTTTCCCGATCCCGCTCCATCTCTCTTCCACTTCCTGTCAGTTCTGATCATATTAAAGTCATAATAGATGCAAAAAAAACAAGTGGTGGCGCTGGAGAGTTTGAGTTCGAGACTCCAAATTAGCTACGGTTAATGGTGAGACTGGCCTCTATCAGTGTGCCAAATTTTACAACTTTCCCGCAATCGGTTCTATGTGCTGCCATTGAATCGCGGCGGAAGAAGAAGAAGAAGTAGCAAAAGAATAATAACACTAACAAACACAATAGGTGCCTACGCACCTTCGGTGCTTGGCCCCTAAAAATTGTAGTTTAGTCATTATTTGACAATAGACATTATTTTCATGACAATTACGCACTGTTTCCTTGCTGCTATTGTAATGCAAAATGAATAAGAGTATATCATTTCAATTTTACTGTGTTAAGCGGAGCCGACGAGTTGTCGGGAATGAACTAAAAGAGCCTGTCTTTGTATACAGACCCGAATGTTTGGATGTTTTGTGCACAAACACTGTCATGTGCTCTTGTTTTTCCTGCTTCCTCAACGTCAGCAGCCGTACAGCAAGATTAAACAGATCACTGAGAGACAGCTCTACAGTAACTCGCAGTGGAAATCATGTTTAGACACCCAAACATAATCCACCCTGTTATTTATACAATAAAACAATTTTGTCTCAGAAATTGCAAGAAATGTATCTATTTAACTACAAAAGTAGTTGTATCTAGTTGTTTAGTTAACTACAAAAGAAAAGCAAATAACACAAAGACTGAACTAGTATTTTCTTTTAAAATGTACTCCAGTAATCTTAGAACCTAAAGTTTACATTTTAAAAATATTTTACAGTTTACAAATATAGAGCATAGTTTTTATTAATATTTTTGAATTGGCTTTTATGTTTATATTTATGGTTCTCATTTTAATACAAATATACAGTGTAGTTATTAATATTTTTAAATTAGCTTTTATTTTCAGTTCTCATTTTAATACAAAAATACAGTGTAGTTTTTTTTTATTATTGTTAAATTAGATTTTATTTTTCTATTTTTGGTTCTCTTTTTAATACAAATATATAGTGTTGTTTTTATTATTTTTAAATGAGCTTTTATTTTTATATTGTCCGTTTTTATTTAAATGCAAATATACAGTGTAGCTTTTCTTAATACTTTTGAATTAGATTTTATTTTTCAATTTTGGTTCTTATTTTAATACAAATACATAGTGTAGTTTTTATTAATATTTAGGTTTAAGACATTAAATATAAGAGTTTGAAGGGTTTTTTCATAATTGTAATAGTATTAAAATTCTTATAAATTATAATAATGAAATGTCAAATAAATAGTTATGTTTAAATAACTAATATTTATACATTTTATTATCCATAATGTATAATTATTTTAAATTTTTAGTTTTTTTTTTCATTTAGTAACTTAAACTTATTTCAGTTTGGTGCTGAGGCATAGTTTTTCATCTAACATTTCTGTATTTTATTTTTGAGTCGTATAATTTTGAATAGTTTTAGTTAATATTCCATGTAATACCATGGAAAAGGGTTACTTGAAGACAAATGATCAGTCAGATGGAGGAGTTCGTTTGACATCTGCATTCCAGATGAGCAGATTAAAGCAATCCAACCGAGATGCACGTTAATCAGGAGAGCATGAGGCTCATGGGAAAACATGCGAGACATCTGAATTCTGAATTCAACCGCATAGCAATACTCTCATAACTCCATGTCCTTGTCCTCAAAGTGTCTTTTGCATGGACAAAAACACTGCGAGTGTTTGTATGTGTCTGACTGCAGCTGTTCTTGTATTTTTCCGTAGCATTCAAACATCTCTCCTGTCAGTTTCGCTATAACCAGTGAATCGTCTGCTCTAGTCATTCGAGTTTTCAGCGAGAAAGGAACGCTTAGGGATCACATCTGCAAGGTTTGCATGCTTTACCTTGACTGATCAAATATAACAAATTGCAGCATACTTGCATTTCTTGTAATTCCGTCTTGAATTTTGTGGATTCTTCAGGTGAAGCCCAAAGAGCCCTTTCTGAAGAAGTACTGCAATCCCAAAAAGATCCAGGGTTTGGAGCAGCAGCAGATCCGTTCCTATGGAAGACAGATTCTGGAGGTCTGGTTAACAGTTTATGTTCATAATAACCAGTTTACATGAATTTGTAGACTTTTTTTCCTGTGCTTTTAAGACCGCGCTGTTGATATTTCTCAAACATCCTGTTTATTGTTTGTTTTAAACCTCTATGTCCGTAGATAATCAACTTTCAGCCTGAACAGCTTAACATCCACCCATTGGGTTTTACACTCACAACATTTTTAAAGAAAAGTTAAAGTTTGAACATCTCCCATTGACTTACACTGCTGTCAGATGTTTGCATTCATTATCTACACTAATAACTGTGATGTCGTTGTAATATTTGCATATTGAATTGACATCTTGCCTTTATTTGCATACAGAATTATATTTGATCTTTTCTGTTTTGCATCTCTTTATTCATCCACATACAGTGGGGCAAATAAGTATTTGATACACTGCCGATTTTTCAAGTTTTCCCACTTTTTCAAGTTTTCACACAAAGAATGAGAGAGATCTGTAATTTGCATCGTAGGTACACCTCAACTGTGAGAGACAGAATATAAAAACAATCCAGAAAATCACATTGTATGATTTTTTTAAAATAATTATCTTCCATTTTCTTGCATGAAATAAGTATTTGATCACCTACCAACCAGCAAGAATTCTGTCTCTCACAGACCTGTTAGTTTGTCTTTAAGAAGCCCTCCTATCCTCCACTCATTACCTGTATTAATTGCACCTGTTTGAACTCGTTTATTCAGCAAAAAATGTGCCTGTAACATGGTTTGCACAAAAATATGAAGCAAATCAGCATATTAGAATGATTTCTGAAAGATCGTGTGACTCTAAAGACTGGAGTAATGCTGAAAATTCCGCTTTGTCTCACAGGAATAAATGACATTGTAAAATAAATAATGCAAAAAAGTTATTTTAAATTATAATAATATTTCGCAATATTACTCTATTCTTGATAGAAACAAATTTCTTTTAAAAAATGTAAAAAAGTCCATTTAGTTTACTAACTCTTATTTCACTTCAGACTTTAAACTGCTCTTTTTCTGCTGTACTTCTTTCTGGAAATGGAAATTTGTAATTATGCAATATGCAATTTTCTGTTTTCTTCCAGGCACTAAAATTTCTCCATGACAAGGGTTTTCCGTATGGGCATCTTCATGCGTCTAACGTCCTGATCGAGGAGAACACGTGTAAATTGTTGGATATAGAGAATTCTTTACTGGGACTGCCGTCATCTTACCGACCCTATGTAACACAGTTCAGGAAAATTAATGTAATATAACCTTATTTTTTATTTTATTTTAGTAGTAAATTATTTAAATATTAGTAATTAAGATATGTGATTTCATTTTATCAGACAACAGAAAGCATAGACGTCTACTCGTTTGGACATTTGCTTTATGAAATGACGTACGGCCGCCCGCCTGACGCTGTGCCTGTGGATCAGTATCCTCCGGCTCCGTTCTCATCCGTAGGTCAGTATAATCTTCTGTTCACTTTAGAAATGTTGTCTAGAGTTTGACTAAAGTGTCCAACAAATGCATCTAAACATGTTAATAGTTAAAGTTCATTTAATAAGTTGAATTGCCATTTTAAGCATTGGCTGTTGTTCTGTTTTATACAATAGTTGAATCCATACAGCAGTAATCAAAGTGTGTTGTGGGTCATACGTTTGTAGTTAATGATTTTATGTAATACGTGACCACTTGTTTTCTGTTTTCCCACAGTCTCTGTACTTCAGTCCATCCTGTCCACGGAAGCTTGCAAAACGGGAATGCCAACCGTTTCCCAACTCCTACAAACACCGTGAGTTACGATATTCAGGCCTGCTTGTGCTCAGGAGGGAATCTCACAAAAATATCTTATTCCTTTTGGGACTAATTTTGCAATTAGTTCAAATGTAATTTTTTTTTTCTCACATATGTGACCCTGGACCACAAAACCAGTCATAAGTGTCAATTTTTTTAAATTGAGATTTATACATAATCTGAAAGCTGAATAAATAAGCATTGATGTCTGGTTTGTTATGATTGGACAATATTTGGCCGAGATACAACTATTTGAAAATCTGGAATCTGAGGGTGCAAAACAATCAAAATACTGAGAAAATCGCATTTAAAGTTGTCCAAATTAATCAAAAAATAAGTTTTGGTATATTTACTTTAGGAAATTTACAAAATATCTTCATGGAACATGATCTCTACTTAATATCCTAATGATTTTTGGCATAAAAGAAAAATGGATAATTTTGACCCATACCATGTATTTTTGGCTATTGCTACAAATATACCCCAGCAACTTAAGACTGCTTTTGTGGTCCAGGGTCACATATATTTAATATAGTCTTCTTTTATTACAATTTTTTATATAATTTAATTTTGAGATACAAAAATTATTGTAATAAGTGTCATGAGTTAATTTGTTTATTGCTTAATATCATGAAAATAATGTCAAATTGCATTATTTGCAAATATGAAAAATTTAATATATTATTCCTTTGGGATGAAGTATTTGCCTGAAGTATTATTATTATTATTATTTTTTTTTACTTGCGCAAAATATCTAATCATGATTAATCGCATTCAAAATAAAAGTTTGTTTAAATACTATATTTGTGTGTACTCTGTATATTTATTGTGTATATTTAAATGTATATATTAAGGAAAATATGTTCAATTTATATATAAAATATTTATATTTATATATATATATAATATAAATTATATACAAGTATAAATATATATAAAAAAAATTAAATATATACGTGTGTATTTATATATGCATAATAAATATGCACAGCACACACATATATTATGTAAACAAACTTTTATTTTGAATACGATTAATCGTTATTCAGCTCTAATTTCATGATATCATTTTCTTATATTTTATATAGTATTTTATTTTGGGATATTTTTAAATATATTTATCACATTTTTATTTACGTATTACGTTTTATAATTTTTTTTATAGAAGTAAAATCATTTTAAAAATAAAATTATTGGTATAATTGTCATGAGTTCATTCATTTATTGCATAATATCCTAAAAATACTGTCAGATTGCAGTGGTGCAAAAAAAAGACCTAATTTTCAAAAAAACTATTTTTTTTTTTTAAGAATTATTTTTGGCGGAGGGGGGCGGGATCGGGAAAGGTCCTCGAGCTGGGATGTAAACTCAACTTTAAACTATTGGCACGGACCGAAATACAATGTAATATGTTTTCTGTTGGTTTTTGGGGTGAAATATGACCCTAAAGTTGTTCTTAACCAGTTTTGTGAGATTCATCTGTGTACAGAGTATAAAGTCTTAATTTTATGCAAACCAAAGCATGTGGTTTTCTTCTTTACAGTGGTAATTGTGAATGTTGACATTGTTTAAAACTGAAGCACGAACCGCTGCTGAGTTTAACTCTCGTTCTAACAGATTATTCAATGACGTGCTGCTGTTTAACTCGGAGAAACCCCAGTTTAAGGTAAACACACTGATGTAAAAAACTAACCTAACCAGTTTTTGTTTTACTAAATCTTATTTTTTTCCAAACTCCAGGTCAGCTCCAAATTAAAGGAGGCTCTGAAATCGTCCAAGGAATGCTTGGAGAAGCGCCTAGTGGAGGAACAGAAGACGGTTGGCATTGATTAATTCACTTTAAGTTTCTTGTGCAACAAACGTTTAGCTTGGCTTGCTTACGAAACATTACACAACAGTGTCGCAAACACAAATTCCATCATTTCAGTCTAGAAAAGTTGACTTTATGACATCAGCTGAATAAAATGTAATACTTTACAACAGGAATTTCCATCAAACTTTTTTAGAGGTCCTGTAGATTTAGGTTTACGTAACCGAAACCTGGTGTGTTTTCAGATTCACCAGCACAAGAGGCTGACGCGAGCGCAGTCGCACCACGGCTCCGAGGAAGAGAAGCGGAAAAGGAAGATCTTGGCCAGAAAGGTACATGAGTTTGAGCACTTTCCCATAATTATGATTCACACTAAACAATCACACTGTTTTATGCTAAACATAATTGTTGTTAAAATCAACATGCCTGTTTTGGTTCAGAAATCGAGACAGTCAACTTATGAAAATGAGGAGGATCTTTCTGGCAAATACAATAACAACTCTGGTAGGTTTCGTTTATTATTAAACTTTCCTTTATTAAAGATTTCTCACACAGCACATGAGTACTCTTGTGCATCGCATGAATGGAGAAATACACACAAAATGATGCTGAATTGTCAGTTTTGACGAGTATTCACGTAAACGCAGTCCATTACGTCTTAAGTGAACGTAAACAGTAGGGAGAACGTGTATCAGTACATTGCATCGGTGCATTCGGTTTTAAAGGGATAGCAGCCTAATTTAGTTGCTATTGTCCGAGTCATTGGTGTTAATCAAGCAACAAAAGAAAGACAGAAAATCACTCACTGCTCTTGACTGAATCAGTCTGAATTAATCAATTTATTTTAGAAATAAATATGTCTGCTTGAAAAAATGAAGAATATGGTAAATAGGGCGGGGCGATATGACGATATTATCGTATATCGACGATGTCTTGTAAGTATTGCAATGTCGATGTCAACAGTCAGGTAAAAGACGATTACCGATTTTATCAAGATTTTATAAAAAATAAAAAAAAAGACAAATAAAAAATCTAGTAAATTGCAAAAAAAAATAATAATAATAATAATTTACGTGACCCCCATAGTCGTCATACAGGTGCATGCAAGAAATAATTGAAATAATGAAATAATTCAGTAGGAAGGTCAGGAACCGAATTTCTTGTTATAAAATTAAATTTAGATTCTGCTTCTTGATTCCTGTATGCGCATTTATTGTGATTTCAAAAGATTCAACTGCAAGAAGACGAAATAGAACGTGCTTCTGCACTCGCGCATTGTTTTCCGTGCTGCGCACACACACGAAGTGCACGCACAAAAGCCGCCTCTTATATACGCAAACACTGGACTCAGCTCTCTTTCTCGCATTCTTACACATTGGAATGGACAAATACACACAGAATTATATCAAAATATCCCATAAATACAATCGGTTATGTCTTGAGTGAACGTAAAGAAAGAATACAAGGATGTATTGGATCCATGCATTGACAGCAGCCGCAGCCGCCAGTCATTAATGTTAATCAAAGAACAAAAGAAAAGAAAATCCCTCACTGATCTTGACTGAATCACTTTTGGAACCTCGGTTTATATTTATTTGCCTGTTTTTCGGCACTGACTACCATAATGACAACGTGAATCTGTGTATGCGATTTTGGAGATGCGTTCCAATCCTATTTATCCTTATTTAGGGTATAGACCTATTCTATTTTGATCTGAAGTTTAATAAAAGTTCAACAGAAATAGTAGAACTGCATGTGTTTCTGAATATTTATTTAAACAGAATGTATTATGATGAAAAACCACAAACATGCCAGTTATAATTAAAATACGCAAATTCCTTCACCCCCTATTCATACAGCGCACATAGTGCTCTATTTTAAAGATTTTTTAAAACAGTGTATCTAGTATAATTATGTTTAATTAAGCTGAAATATAGCACTATAAATTCGTAAAGGGATCCCCGGGTATTAAGACATGTATAGCTTAATATAACATAAATGATGTCTTATTTGAATCCCTTTAATTCATTTGCAACAAAACTATAACATTTTGTTGCAAACAGATGTTGTGGCAAATTTTAACTTACTCTCATCAGTCAAGAGACAAACTCACTCTTAGTCTTTTAAAAGGTTTAATTCTTTGCAAAGAGGGTCAGACAGTCATACAGAAACACCAGTTCCTGCAGAGTGTGACCATCAGGGGAGGGTGCTCCTCCACCTTATATCCACACTCTAGACACTCAAGGTCACAAGGTTACAAAACATCTTTTTGCTGTAATTTTCCACATATGTTGAAGTAAAAAACAACATTCTATTATATCATTTTACAAAAGCATATCTTCTTATATTTAGGGCCCAAATAACCTTTCAGGTCATTACCATACATCTGGCCCATCTCCCCTGGGTCTGGTTTCCTCCTCAACACCCTCTGTGGACCCCTCCCTTGTCGTCCATACATCTTAGGCTAGAAATCTCCAGACCCTTTCCCAATTTTACACAGCCATACCAAAAAGGTTTTTGCACTACAGAAGCATAAAATGAATTTTCTTCCACACAGATAAAGGCATTATAGTACTAGCCTAGGCCTATCTCAGCTCGCCCCTCAACATTTCGGCAGCTCAACACTGCAAATTATATTGTGGGCGTTGTATTTTGATTAATAAAATAAAAACTATAAAAATGAAAATACAAAAATTAAATGACCCCGCTTCTAAATAAAAAGCAGTTATTTTTATTCCGTTAAAAACGGGCCAAAAGAGACCTCTAAACTAGGCTTCCAGGAAAGAAAAAAACCTCAATGTTTTTGCTCAGAATTCGTTTTTAATCCCTGCATGATTTTAGTCATACATGATAAATATCAAATAGCCTACGTTATAGCTTGACTACAAGTTTAAAAACAACGCAACAATTGTTATATTCAAGGAAATTAAACTTACCATCATGAAATGTCTACACAGGCGATATGTAGGCATATTTTACTCAAGATATTAAATGAATGAATGAGGCATTTATTAATGACATCAACATGCATTTATCATTCTTACAATCACTGCCAGAATGTCCAGCTTCACCATGATGAACTTAAAATTGGGTTCTATTATTTTTCCTCAACAGTTCTCTCAACGAAATTCATTTCAAACTCAAATTTGATAAAAACAGAATGGAAATTATTGCCAACCCCAACATAATAATAAAGCTCATGTTTTCTGTTAGTTTAAGCACAAACTAAGAAATAGTTAAACCGAAACTGTAATGTGGCAATAATTAAGACCAAACTGAACATGTGTGGTGCATGTCGGCAATGTAGTCGTGGTGGATATGGGGCTTGGGTGGACGATATTCTCAGATATCGCAATATGTTTTACGCCGATTATCGATAAGATATTTTTGACATATCGCCCAGCCCTAATGGTAAACAACACATAATTAGCCTATATAACCATTAGTGTTTCATTGAAAAGAAGACCATGTTCTTGTTCTTCATGAGAAGTGGTTTTATTTCATTTTAACTAGGGATGTCAATAGAATAAAAAAAATTAATCGCGATTAATCGCATCCTTTTGTGTGATTAATCGTGATTAATTGCACACTTATCATGAAGTTAAGCATATACAATTTATCTTGCTTAATATGTTAATTTTGTCATTATTTACTATATCCAGCAGAGTAAACCAAAAGATTGAAGGGTGATTCTCACAAAACTGTATTTTCTGCAAGCTTATTTCAAGATAAATTTAGATATATTTTCAAAAAAAGGACATTTGGGAGACTCCAAAAGGACACCATATTTGTGCACATTTACATTTATTCATTTAGCTGACGCTTTTATCCAAAGCGACTTACAATTGCTATATATGTCAGAGGTCGCACGCCTCTGGAGCAACTAGGGGTTAAGTGTCTTGCTCAGGGACACATTGGTGTCTCACAGTGGATTCGAACCCGGGTCTCTCACACCAAAGGCATGTGTCTTATCCACTGCGCCATCACCACCCCCTAAACACAGCAACATACACGAGACAAATCAAAACATTATCCTGAAAGTGTGTGGAAACAACGTGAATGTACTGAAATGTGTCTGTGCATGAAAACAACATATGATCTGTGTGTCAAGAGCGCTCAAACATGGTGTATCAGACTCACGCGTGCTTCCGACTCCTGTAAGTCACTGCAGTCGTCTTTAACTTGATTGCAATCCTCAAACATCAAAAGAAGCTGGTTTGCTTTATCCAGCCGAGAAAACATAGTTTGCATATCATACAGTGGTGGGATGTTTTGATGTTACGTTCAGTCTGTATTTCACCCTGCGCGACGTGTGAGTGAGCTCTCGCGCTCTTCGGAAACAATCATTTTGATTTGCTTGCTGGATCACTGGACTGAAAACTTTCCCAGAGTTTAGTGGCTTAAAATTATCTGATTGCAAACAGAGAAGCAAAATCAGGAAAACAGGTTTAGAATAAAAATTGTGTTTCGGTAATTTTGCGTTAATTGCGTTAAGTTATTTTAACGCATTAAGGGTTTTGAATTAATCGCATGCGTTAACGTTGACAGCCCTAATTTTAACATAAAGGCATGTTGTGCGTCACCGCAGTTAAATTTATGTTGCTAGGCAACCACTAAATCAGTCGTCCTGTCAGTCTAATCAAAGGATTATAGCGTGAGCGCTGTTTTTTTTTTTGTCTGTTAAGTAAACTGTCATATTAACAAAAACCTTAAAAAATACAGCTCCGGGTAAAACCCGCGACAGACACCACAAGTTTCCCATCCATTATTGCAGTCTCCTGACTTTCTAAGCAACGGTAAACTTTCGTCACCGCAACGGAAAGCCCGCCTCTCCATTCATTCGATTGGACAATGGAAAAAACACGATGATGCTGGGCGCTTTTCCGCTCAGAGTTGCTTTTTTTCAACTTCAGGCGCTCAAAAACACAAGGTGTAGCAGGCGGCGAAAACGAGAGGCGCCCGCCGCCCGGGGCGCATAAACAGTGCGCAGAACGCTCATTGACAACCGAAAACAATAAAAATAAAAAAACAATACTTTCACTGCAAAAAATGCATTCGTTGTGATCGGGGCCTAAATCTACTGTAGATTTAGTGGATTAAAATCTTATGATATTTAGTCTACTACAACGACTTAAACTACGAACAATTCAGATGACTAAAATATGACTAAAACTAAATGGCATTTTAGTCAAAAGACTATGACTAAAACTAAATCAAAATTTGCTGTCAAAATTAACTCTGCTACAGTGAATGGGTGCCATCAGAATGAGAGTCCAAACAGCTGATAAAAATATCACAATAATCCCCAAGTAATCCACACCACTCCAGTTCATTAATTAAAACAACTTTTTTGAGTTAATGATCTGTAAGACTGTGTCTTTATTAGTGCTGTGCATTAATTCGAGTAAATATTTTGACATTTGGTTGTAAAGTGTTTTAATTCTACAATATATGGTGTAAAAACGTCTGAGTGCTGCCCTCTTCAGGTTGAACGGTGGCTACTGCAGTTGAATTTTCCTATTGGACGTTGCGTACCCCTGTGACATATGATGGCACTTACTAACCACGCCCCTGCACGAGTTCACCACGCCCCCTCTGTCTCCGCTGAATACTTTTCCAGCATTTTTCAAATATTGCCAGTGGGTGGAGTTAGGCTCTGACCAGGGGTTTAGTTACCCTTTAACAACTTTTGAAGTGAAAAGCTGTGTGTTTGCAAGAAACAAATCCATAATTCAGAATTTTTAACTTCAAACCAATTTAGCTTCCTGCTAAAATACGAGTCCTCTATCCGTAATATTGCTTTCTACAGTAAAAACAATCATCGGAATCAGGAGAGAAATCTGCACAGATCAAGCACCATTTACCTGTGAAAACAGTCCAAAACAGCTCACCAGCTAAATATATATTTTGGTAGATTTTGTTGTGAGAGGACAACAGGAGATGAATTTTTTTCACTAGAGGAAGTGTTATTATGGATTATGGACTCTTTTTTTTTTTTTTTTTTTTTTTTTTTTTTTTTTTTTTTTTGGTCAGAAGCAATGCTTTGAAGTCAAAAATAATTTGTTTCTTATAAACAGTTTTTTGCTTCACAAGACATTAATATATGGACTGGAGTGGTGTGGATTATTGTGATGTTTTTATCAGCTGTTTGGTCTCTTATTCTGACGGCACCCATTCACTGCAGTGCATCCATTGGTGAACAAGTGATATAATGCTACATTTCTTTAAATCTGATGAAGAAACAAACTCATCTACATCTTGAATGGCCTAAGAATGACAAAATTTCCAGCAAATTATTGGGTGAATTTTTGGGTGAACTATTCTTTTAATAAGCATCGGTTAATTTAATGCTAAAACTTAATGTCGCATTTATAATGTTTTGGGTTCCTGAGTATTTTTCTCCATAGGGATTTTGGAAAAATCTTGAGGGTCACTCGTTCTCAAATGATACAATGAAGGTTGCTTGATCATTTTTAATTTTCTTTTTTTGTGTGTGTGCAGTTGAACCATTTAAAAACAATAGTAAAATAAAAATAAAGTTATGTAGCAAAAAAATATAAAAATGCCAATACTAAAAATAGATAAAAATCAAGTATAAAAAAGGAAATTAAAAATGGTCAAGCAACCAACTTTACCATTTTTGGACCACTTGAGATGAAATTACTGTTTAGTAAAGAGTTGTAAACCATGAACCAAACAAACCTGCTTCAGATAAACTGCAATATTACAAACGTTCTTCCGATATGAAAAGGTTTTTGAAAAGGACTTTTTTTTAAATGTTTAGTTCACCCAGAATTTGGAAATTAAAAGCTTTGGGGTTTTTTTGTTGTTTTTTTTAATTAGGTGCATATGATGTGAACTCAAGACTTTTAAAGGCACAAATACTGCCACAAACAGCCTTGGTGTTCATCGCAGTTTTTCAAAGGTTTATAATTATTGCGAAAAGTCTGATTATTATCATTATTGGCTTTTTCACTACCAGAACCCTTCTGTTGAACTTTATTATGACCTGATTCAAAATGCAGCTCTCAATGTATAAATACACTAAATGTACACGGTAACAAAAAATCATATTTTTTGTCTTCTAGCAGGTTCTGGGGCGAGTTCACCTCCAACCTGCCCGTCCTCACCCACTCCCTTACCAGGATCAGGTACGTCCCATTTACAGTAAAATGTCCCGTCCATCCTTACTCATTACAAAAAAATCATCAGAAGAGTTTGTTTTTCCTGGTTTTATCCAAACATTCCCTTTCCACAGCCAGTTATGTCCATGTCAGCAATCAGTTTTCCCAGTATAATACTGTATTTGTTGCACGATGCGGTAAAATGTTTTCGATTGTAACTCATCGGCACATTAACATCTCCTTTTTGTATGCTATAGAGATCTAATTTTTCTCATTTCCATAATTAATCATCAAATTCCTCATGAAATTGGTTGCAATCTCCATTCATTTTACCAGATCATAATCATCCGATGTGTCGCCTCATTCTTATATGATCAGTAACTTGTGTGTTCCTCACTCTCTCTCTCTCTCTCTCTCTCTCTCTCTTACATGCTGTCTTCAAAACTAGAGCATGCGCCATTTTGAACGTGTGTGGGGTAAAGTAATTCAATAATAATAATCTATTTCCACCGTAAAGTTGCAGCTCACCCTCCCTCAGTAGTACATTTGGATTCCCACAGCTGTTGCTCATCAATAAATGAGTTTCTGTCCAGACCGTTTCCAACCTACTGAGAAGGGTTAATGCAACTTTAACAGTTCACAATCTGCAATTATCTATTTAGGCACAAAACTTGCTTCATTCTGGACTTTTTGAGGGCTTTTCTGAGGGTAAATTCTGTTGGTTCTTAACAACAAACACTCTGGTTTTGTGGATTGTGATGGATATTTTTTCTTAATTATGAAATATAAGTAAATGATAATACTTGTTTTTAAGATACTATTATTATATGCTCTTTTGAATGAGGAATAAAAACAAAATAGTGGTCTTAAAGCAGTTACAGTTAAGCATAACTAGTATGCTGACGATACTTGCATCTTGCTGATTGGTTCAGAAGGCATGAGTCATTCTGTCCATCACTTATTTCCAAGAAGGTGATTGGTCAGTAAATGATAAATCAGCAGCAAGATATTTAAAGTCAACATGAAATAGTAGTATTCTTTCTAATCACTCATATTTTCATGTAATAATTATATTTGTAGTATCATAATTTATTGTACACAATATTTACTTATAAATGTTTTAAATGTACATCTTTTAAATTAATTGTATAATTAATTTATATTGAACAAATTAACAATTTATAATTATATAATCAATGGTTATAATGTATCATTATATAATTATAATATTATAAAATATAATATTTTATATTTAATTATTTTAAGTATTTGAATTGTATTTAATAGTTCAATTTTATTTCAATGATATCAGTATGTTATCTGTCATGATATATTGTATATTTATTTATAAATATTGCAAGTTCTGTATTTTTAATTATTAAATTATTATTAAATATTTATCATTTGAATATTACATTTTAGAGTTTTCGAAATTAATGATATAATTATGAATTATATTTTATTTTTAGATATTGTGTGTGTGTGCTTTTAAATGAATAAAGAATTTCAATTATCTTTACTTATTAATTCAATTTTTATTATTATTTTAATAACTATATAATTCATTTTAATATGTTATTTCATAGAATGTTTTATATTGCATTATATTGTGTATTTATGTATTAAATATAAATAAATTTAAAGATATTCAGTTATTTCATGTTGACTTTAAATGTTGCTGCTTGTGGTAAGTGTATCATTCTGAACAGCTTTTGTATTTTATCGTTTCATGTTAACATACGGCACAGGATTCTGAGTAGCTATATTACGCTTCGTTTCGTTATATTCGATATAACTAAACAGCATTAGTTATATTCAGCTGATTGTGACGGACTGTTTCCTCTGATTCCCACAGGAGCACCTCCACTTCCTCCCCCCGCTGCTCCTCCTCCTCCACCTCCTCCCCCTCCTCCCGGGAGCGAACCCGTCCCTCCGCCCCTCTCGCCTCCCGGTGGCAACGGCGTGGGCAGGAGCGCCCTCCTCAGCTCCATCCAGTCCTTCAATAAAGGCAAACTGAAAAAATCAGATACTGTTGACCACAGTGGCCCACGTTCGTGAAAAAAACAACAACAAAAAAACACGCTCGTCTTTGTTTTAGTGCAATTCGTCCACTCAAAGTCTTTTAGCAACTTGCGTCTAGCAGTGAAAAGTGACTGTTTCTACCTGAACTTATTCAGTGTTTGTTTTGTTCATTTGTTTTATTCACAGCCCTGCATTTTTTGTTTTGTTTTAAGTTGCTCGATGTAACCTAAACAGTTCTGCTTGGACCAGCTGTTGTATTTAAACAATGGACTTGTACACTCGTTCGGACGAAAAAACATCTTCATTTTAAAGTACTGACTTCTGAAGGCGAAGGCACAAAATGGTGGAGAATGCGGGCAGCACATTTACTATGAATGAAAATGTAACTGGATTGTATTGTTGGTTCATAAAATGAGTGATATTTGATTCTGACATTTGAATTCAACTTTGGTTATGGTTTATTTCGGAGGGTTTGGGATTATGCTTTTTAAGCGTTTGCCACATTTACCATTGTGCCTACAAAAGCTGAGAGCTTTTCGTTTTTTTCCTGCGGAAATTTTGAGCTACATTGTTCGTATTTTCTTTCAGAACTAAGTAATATTTGCATTCCTGTTCTGTAAGATCACAATCAATATGTTGCGCAAATAGGTAATTTATACGATGCGTTTATCATTTGTGCCCCTTAATGACACAATGAACGACGGCTTTGAATTACCACTGACGTGATTGTATAATGACCATTGTGATGTCACTTACGCCGTCTAATCCTATTGGCTGTTGCAGCCCGGTAGAGAATTTCAGCCAATCAGAGATGAGAAAGTGGTGGTAAATGGAAGTGATTTCTTGTTTTGCACACATATAGAGAGAGAGAAACTTCTATCATTCAAATTCATCGCAGGGTCCTGTTGAAAACCAGATCCATTTGTAATCTAGAATGATGTACAGTAATGCACAATAGTTCATCTTTTGCTCCTGTAACAGTAAACTCATTTGTATATAGATTCATACAGACACTGAAAACATAACAGCTGTTTACCATAATATGTATTCCCGGCTTTATCGTGGGGGAAGAGTTTAATAATGTTTTCATTTTCGCTACAGCACTTTACCGCTGAATATTTAGCAGTGGTCTGGAGAAGAAGAAATCCTCTAAAGTTTACACAGAGATTTATGTATGTCCGAGGACAGGAGAGGAATCGGTGCGTTTGATAATGAAGAAAATTGCCAGTGATTTTCGCCTCTGTACAGTTGCCACAACCATTGTTCAAAGCACTGGAGGTGAATATCCTCAAAATGCTACAAAATAGTTTTCCCTGTTCTGAAAAACTTGTATTGACAATATTTTAAAAGAATGGTCTTGTGCTTTTAGTTGTGAACATTGAAGTAAAGACAATGGAACAGATCACGTGTGGTTTAATTCTTTCTTCAAACAAGCATAAATGAATAACTATTATGTATATGTTATGCTGTGAATAAAATAAATTATATTAAATTGTATTTTGAAATAAAATATAACAACTATCTATCTATACACATTTTTAAATATGTATAGATATAGATATATTTTTATATTTATTTGGAATATTTTAAATATTTTTTAATAATATAAGATTTTTAACTTCATTGACATTTATTAGCATGTTTATTAATGATATTTTAAAACCAGGAAATATTTCCGATATTTTCATTACCAATTAATATATGTACATATTTCATCTGGTTTACAAATATGTTAGAAAATATTGTTAAAATTAGAGTTATGTTTTTTTATTATTATATTTAACTATATGCTTTATTAATCAACATTTATTCACTTCTTTAATAAAAATATATTCTACAATATATATATATATATATTCAAATGAATAAATATGTAGAGATCTCGTGAATTATAATTACATTGTAAATGTAGTTGATATAAATTATAGTTAATGTTATTTATTATTGATATTTTAACTAATGTTTTATTACATTTATTAGCTTCATGATGTAATTTTAAAACTATCATGTAAATATTTCAGCCATATAAACATGTATAATACACAGAGATCTTGAAGTTTATGATTACATTTTAAATATAGCTAATAAAATTTTTTATATTTTAACAGTTGCTAGTTTATAATCACGTACATTTAAAAATATTGTCAATATTTTAGATATTGTTTTAAATAAAATGTTTTGACATTTATTTTGACCTTATCGACCCTTTATTATGGAATATTTTAGACATCTGGCAACAATTAAATTTAGTTTAGTCCATTTTCAACATGACCACGTCCCATATTTTAACATTAATGAAAATTGCGTCATATTTGTCTATTTTGTTAAATAGTGAAGCAATTTATTTAAGAAATCATTGATTTTTTTGGTTTGTATAAAAAGATTTTTCTCTTGCCCTTGGACGCCCAATGACAGTCTGACGGCAACTTCCGCTCTGTCACGATTCAGCTGCACTGATTGGCCGCTGTCACTTTGTTTCCTGTTCTGATTTTACAACGCGCCCTCTGATTGGTCGAAACTACTGGCATGACAGCCCCGCCTCCAGACAGAGGACAGTGAAACATGGCGTCTCTGAGGTGTTTACTGCGCTCGGGGAAGGTATTTGTGTGGAAATATGACATATTAGCAACATAGTACGCTCATAATAATAAGATGAGAGGTTTGAGACTGATATGGCGTTGTGTTTGTGTCTCAGAATGCCGTTGCAGCGGTTTTGCGGCGGGAGTTTCACGGGACGTCGCCGGCTGCGGTGCAGGTCAGTGATGCTGCGGCTCTCACCTTCAACAGATGCTGCATGATACTAAACACTAAACCTTCAGAAAACACCTGGAAAATGTGTCGAATATTAGTATATTTGCTCAGCCCATTAACGGTCACCATTGAGTTCAACAAAACATACAGAACTGCTAACAAAAACGCCATTGTTTTGGGTGTGTACTGTGGTAATACCATGGTATTATGAACATTTACTTTGGAAATATTCCATGATAATGCTATAGTTGTTTTCCACATACGCCATGGTGAAGCCATATTTTGGGTTTTTCTTTATATGTACCATGGTAACACCTTTGCCATGTTTTAATTGACATTCTTTGGGAATATATCATGGTAATGCCATATTTTTTTCCATATGTACCATGGTAGAGCCATGTTATTTTATGTCCCATGGTAATACTATGGTTATTTGAACATTTACAGTGTTTAAATGGAAATATTTTGTGAATATACCATGGTTATGCAATAGTTTTTCCATAATTACAGTGGTAATACCGTGGTAAAGTCACTTTTTGTTGTATACCATGGTAATTTTTTATTTATATTATATAAATACCACTGTATTTTGTATATTACTTTAAAAAAAATTAACATTTTCCTTGTAAATATGGTTTTATAGAAATTGTAAATTTACCATGATATACCTTTTTTCTCCATATACCATAGTGTTGCTATGTTTTTATGTACATGTACTATGGTATTACCATGCTTTTCTTAACTGTACTTGGGTTTTATTTAGTACCATGTTTCATAAATGAACACTCCCTTGATTATTTTGCAAATTATCATGGAAATATTTCAGATTTTCTCATAATTGCATATTTATTATAAGTGTGCACTTCTCATAGTTTATAATTATATTGTAAATATAATTAATAAAGTTAACTAATATTTTAATATAATTAAGTACTGTAATATAAAGTTATAAATAATAGTGATTAGTTTAGAATAATTATACATAGCATTAATATGATTATTTTAAAATAATTTGCAGTGTTTCCAGTGTAATAAAAATACATACTATTTCAAAATATTAGCCAATATTTATTTCCACCTTATTGATTCATTTTTTTTAATGGGCAACTGATTAAGAAATAATTGTGGGGGTTTTTTGTTTCTTTTTATATATTAAATACTTCTCTTGCCCTTGAATGCCATAGTTCTTCCGTATGGTGACCCATACTTGGAATTTGTGCTCTGCAATTAACCCATCTAAAGGGCACACACACAGCAGTGAACACACACACACTGCCCGGGGAGCAGTTGGGGGTTCGGTGCCTCGGTGCTCAAGGGCACCTCAGTTGTGGTATTGAGAGTGGAGAGAGCACTCCCCCCACCTACAATTCCTGCCGGCCCGAGACTCGAACTCGCAACCTTTGGATAACGAGTCAGACTCTCTAACCATTAGGCCACGACTATGTGAAATATGCATAATTGTTGAATTTTATTGTTGTAGGTAACAGTCCGAGATGCCCTCAACCAGGCAATGGATGAGGAGTTGGAGAGGGATGAACGGGTTTTCCTCCTCGGAGAAGAAGTCGCACAGTATGACGGTGCATATAAGGTTAGATCCAAATATTTGTATTATATTTCAGTTATCAACGATGCCCAAGAATCTTTTTTAAAGTCGCTTGTGTTGGTTTTCAGATTAGCAGAGGCCTTTGGAAGAAGTACGGCGACAAACGCATCATTGATACACCAATTACAGAGGTGAGAATGATGATAAACTTGTCCAAAAATCATCTATGTATGTTTTTAATTATGTTTAATAAAATTTCCGGATTTTTTCCATTCAGATGGGCTTTGCTGGCATTGCTGTTGGTGCTGCCATGGTGAGTTTTCCTGTAACAACATTGATAAAAGAATGTGAAACTCCATCGTGTTCCCAAAATAACCCATCACATCCTCTTTCAGGCCGGTTTGAGGCCAATTTGTGAGTTCATGACCTTCAACTTCTCCATGCAAGCCATTGATCAGGTCATCAACTCCGCCGCCAAGACCTACTACATGTCTGCTGGCCTGCAGCCTGTCCCGATTGTGTTCCGCGGGCCCAACGGCGCTTCGGCCGGTGTGGCGGCTCAGCACTCCCAGTGCTTTGCTGCCTGGTATGGACACTGTCCTGGTCTGAAGGTGGTCAGTCCCTGGAGCGCAGAGGATGCTAGGGGCCTTCTGAAATCAGCCATCCGTGACGACAATCCTGGTGAGTTCCTCACCACGTGAGGCTGACGATCACAGGAAGTGAAGATGCCTCTGACTGTTGTATCGTGTCTCTTTCAGTGGTGTTTTTGGAGAACGAGCTGATGTATGGTGTGCCGTTTGAGATGTCTGAAGAGGCTCAGTCAAAAGACTTCCTTATCCCAATCGGAAAAGCTAAGATTGAAAGACAGGGTGGGTGATGTTTTGAGTATTATAAGTTGAGTATATAGTAGCAGTAGTAGTAGTAATAATATTATATCACACTTAATTATTTCTATCTATCTATAATAATGATAATAATAATAAATATAAAAAAAAGTTTTTTTTTTTTTAAAGAAGAATTAGTAGCAAGCAATGAATTATTACTAACTTACTGCCATTTTGTGAATATTAATTAATCATGTAATCAATGGGGGGGAAACTGTGGTATGATTGAGTATTTTACAACGTAATGTAATCTAATTACAAGTATTTAATCTTTGCAATCTAATTACATAATCAAGATTACATGAGTTATTTCCCAGCACTGTTTATTGTGATACAACTTAAAGGGATAGTTCAGCCAAAAATGAAAATTCTGTCATTAATTACTCACCCTCATGTCGTTCCACACCCGTAAGACCTCCGTTCATCTTCGGAACAAATATTAAGATATTTTTTATAAATTCCGAGAGCTCTCTGACCCTCCCATGGACAGCAAGGGTCCTACCACGACCAAGGCCCAGAAACGTAGTAAGGACATCGTTAAAATAATCTATCTGACATCAGTGGTTCAACCATAATTTTTCAAAGATACTAGAATACTTTTTGTGTGGAAAAGAAAACAAAAATAAAGATTTTATTGAACCATTGAATTAAGCAATATAGTGCCATTTTGGAGAGTATCACGACGCATGCGCATGCAATGATCTGAACGTAAACAACATATGTTTGCATTCAGATCATTGCACGCGCATGCGTCGTGATACTCTCCAAAATGGTGCTAAAGGGTGACGTGGAGGAGATTTGAGGAAGACTAAATAAAAAATGGCTGCCAAATTTAATACTGCTGTATGGTTAATTAATAATAATCTTAAGTTTTCATTGACTAAAACTAGACTAAAAACTTCAGTTTTTCTTTGACAAACTCAATGGGATAAGGCTGACTAAATATGATGAAAACTAACAAGGACATTTAACACTGGACTAATGCTGCATTCAAGTCCTCCAGGGATGTTCGTACTTACGAGTTGGCAAGCCGTAATAACGACTTCAAATGCAAAGTCACTTTGGTCGGAACAAGATGTTTCTTCTACATCTACAAAATGATGAATGAAGAATGTGCATCATTGTGTTTTTGCTTTTTTCTGTTTTTATTCAATTTATGAAGGTGATGTAAACTGAATCATTATGTTCTATGGTAAATATACAATACAATATTTTGTATATGTAACTTATGTAGTTTCTTTTTACATTACAAAAAAATAATAATTTGATTAATTTCAACAAATTTAAGGTCAATACAGACTGCATATCTATAGTCTTTGGCTGCGTCCATTGCATCCGACACGTTTTCTCACTGACACGCCCCCAACTTGGAAACTCTGGGCTTACAGACAATTTTGAGTTTCCCACTACGTGTGACAACGACTTTGTAGAATGTTTTAATCATTCTCGGGGACTTTAATAAAGCAAATCTCTCCCGCGAACTGCCAAAATACAGACAGCATGTTACCAGCAGAGACAGTAATATACTGGATCATTGTTACACAGCAATAAACTTACTGATTGGAGTGTTTTTGAAGCTGTTGATGATCTGGACGAGCTCACAGAGACTGTAACATCATATATCAGTTTCTGTGAGGATATGTGCATTCCTACCAGGACTCATCTAACTTATAACAACGACAAACCGTGGTTCACTACAAAACTCAGACAGCTCCGTCAGGCCAAAGAAGATGCTTACAAGAATGGGGACAGAGTCTTGTATAAACAGGCCAAATACACACTGGAAAAGTAGATCAGAGTGGAAAAGAATGAATGAATGATGCATTTATATAGCACTTTGTGTCTTGCTGTACACCCAAAGCGCTTTACAATCATGTGGGGGGGTCTCTCCTCAACCACCACCAGTGTGCAGCATCCACTTGGATGATGCGCCGACAGCCACAGTACAACGGTGCCAGTGCTCTCGCCACACACCAGCTACAGGTGGAGAGGAGAGAGAGTCATAGAGCCAATCAAGTAAATGGGGATTATTAGGAGGCCATGATTGACAAGGGCCAGTAGAGGGAATTTGGCCGGGACACTGGGGTTACACCCCTACTCTTTACGATGAGGTACCATGGGATTTTTAATGACCACAGAGAGTCAGGGCCTCGGTTTAACGTCTCATCCGAAAGACGGTACTTTTTGACAGCCTAGTGTCCCTGTCACTATATGGCGTTAGGACCCACACAGACCACAGAGTGAGCACCCCCTGCTGGCCTCACTAACACCTCTTCCAACAGCAACCTAGTTTTCACCAGAGGTCTCCCATCCAGGTACTGACCAGGCTCAACCCTGCTTAGTTTCAGTGGGCAACCGGTCTTGGGCTGCAGTGTGATATGGTTGTGGCAAAGAGGAATTATTCCGATAAGATAAGAATCCAATTCTCTTCCAGTGACACGGCTTCAGTGTGGAAAGGTCTGAAAGACATCACCAATTACAAGACACCATCCCCCAACACTGTGGAGAATCAACAACTGGTAGACAATCTTAATGAGTTCTATTGTAGGTTTGAAAAAACACCATTCGCACCTCCTGCAACCCCCCTCTCCCCCACACCTGAACTGTAGATAAGAGAAAATGACATGTGCCAGGTCTTCAAAAAGAACAAGAGAAGGAAGGCACCAGGCCCAGACGGTGTGACACCAGCCTGTCTGAAATCCTGTGCTGGCCAGCTGGCCCCCATCTTTACACAGATCTTCAACATATCACTGGAGCTGTGTGAAGTCCCCTCATGCTTCAAATGCTCCACCATAATCCCCATCCTAAAGAAACCCAAGATTACAGGATTTAACGACTACAGACCTGTGGCTCTAACATCTGTGGTCATGAAGTCATTTGAAAAGCTGGTTTTGGATTATCTGAAGGACATCACTGGACCCCCTGCAGTTTGCCTACAGAGCAAACAGGTCTGTGGATGATGCAGTCAACATGGGACTGCATTACACACTGCAACACCTAGACAGACCAGGGACTAATGTGAAGATCCTGTTTGTGGACTTAAGCTCGGCCTTTAACACTATCATTCCAGACCTCCTCCTGCCCAAACTAACTCAGCTCTCCGTCCCCACCTCTGTCTGTCAGTGGATCAACAGCTTCCTGACAGACAGGCAGCAGCTAGTGAGGCTGGGAAAATACACATACAGCACACGCACCATCAGCACTGGAGCTCCTCAGGGCTGTGTTCTCTCCCCACTGCTCTTCTCCCTCTACACCAATGACTGCACATCTAAAGACCCCTCTGTCAAGCTCCTGAAGTTTGCAGACGACACCACACTGATCGACCTCATTCAGGATGGTGACGAGTCTGTTTACAGACAGGAGGTTAAGGAGCTGGCTGTCTGGTGCAGTCTTAACAACCTGGAGTTGAACACGCTCAAAACTGTGGAGATGATTGTGGACTTCAGGAGAAACCCCCTTGCTCTCCCCCCACTCACCATCATGAACAGCACTGTGACTGCAGTGGAGTCATTCAGGTTCCTGGGCACCACAATTTTTCAGGACTTGAAGTGGGACATTCACATTGACTCTATTGTGAAAAAGGCCCAGCAGAGGTTGTACTTCCTTCGTCAGCTGAGGAAGTTCAACCTGCCACAGGACTTGCTGAAACAGTTCTACTCCGCCATCATTGAATCCATCCTCTGCACTTCAATAACTGTCTGGTTCAGCTCAGCTACCAAATCTGACCTCAGAAGACAACAGAGGGTAGTCCAGACTGCTGAGCGAATCATTGGTGCAACCCTTCCCACTCTCCAAGAACTGTACTTATCCAGAGTGAGCAAAAGAGCTGGTAAAATCATTCTGGACCCCTCACACCCAGCACACACTCCCTCTTTGAACTGTTACCGTCTGGTCTCTGAGCACCAGAACGACCAGACATGGGAACCGTTTCTTCCCTCAGGCAATCCATCTCATGAACACTTGAACTCTTAACAATAAACATGAAACGCACAACACTATCATACTTGTTATTTTTATTTTACACACTTATTACATTTCAAATTTGCACCTAACATACCTGTACATACTGAATTGTCTATTTTGTATATTGTGTTTGTGCTATTTGGCACATTGTCCATTTTTGTATATTTGTACATTATTTTATTTTAAATTTTTATTTATTTAAATTTTTTTTTTTTTACTATCTGTGTCCTGACCTGTTGCTGTCATTCTGTTGCACTGTGGAGCTACTGTCACTAAAACAAATTCCTTGTATGTGCAAATATACCTGGCAATAAAGCTGATTCTGATTCTGATTTATAAGCTCAAAAGGGAATTGTATATAAATAATTACAATTAATTATGATTAATTACAATTATTTATATTGGCTGACCGTAATATCTGTAGCAGAAATAAATTGCCAACAACTAATCTGTTCGTCCAGCGAACATTCAGTGTAAGTTCAAATCAACTCTAAGAAAGGATATTTTCGTGGCCACAGACAATACTTTCTGTGTAAGTATTAATACATTAGAGCATGTAGTAAGGATCAAAAATCGTAAAGGGACATTAATTTGCAAGGCAGAATCAGAAACTGTATGTAATTTGTGCACAAGAGTTTTATTAAACACTAACACAGACAAGTCTAACAAACAAACAAACATGCAATCACTCATACATGGGGAAAGGGCAAATGAGAGTTGATGGATGAAACCATCAGGAAAACCAGAGAATGCAGTTATGGAAAAAGTCATTTAGCGACCTGAGTAAAACCACCAGCGCCGTTTATAACTGGTTCTATAACTTATACAATAAATGTACGATACTTGCATTGCCTTGGTTGTGCCGAGTGTCCGGAATGCAGTCGCAGATAAGTCTTAATGGATTCAAGGTTTTGGACTCCCGATCACGTTCTTCCGGGTTGAAGAGTGATGAATTCCAAAGATGTTCTGAGGTAGAAATGTTCTTCCCAGTTAGAAAGTGAAAAAGAGCTAAGAAAGAAATCTGCTGAGGTCCGAGGAGCTTTGGTTGAATGGAAAGTCAAGGCCGCAAGGCCTGGCACAAAACTTAAGGGTCCAGAAGAGTTCTAGTTCACATCCTCCTAGGATCTAACAGAACCGCAGACTGCAGGGGCGTCACTGAAGTGAGAGCTTTATCTGCTATAGAGGTCACTCCTCTGGGGAGTCAAAGAGCCTATGATGATTTGAACTTTTGGAGGGAAAGTTTACGACTCTGTCTCCATGCATGGTAATTTGCATATGAACTGGATTGGAAGTTGATATACAAACTATTAAAGATTCTTAGAACACTTATATGTTGCATAGGTATCGACATATAATATACACTCTCAATTAGATCATCCGAAGACGACTTGATAGAGACCAAACATAGTATAAGTGAGTTAATATTAACTAGTGTTCTATCATAAGCATTTATAAAACAGGATACAATACACAAGAACATATATAAGAACAGTAATATACACAATGACCTAAAGATATGTGTTCATTCAAAGAAAGGTTTTTCTATAAATTAATTAGAGAAGAGTCCATTTTTATGGCATAATGTTTTTTTGTGCAGAGTGTTGCTCTGCCTGCATTCCTTTGAGCAATAAAACTAGTGTTATCAGATCGGTTGCCATGGAACCGGGGGCCTGAAGTCATTGACAGACAGACTAGTACCCAGTATGCGTATTGGGTGAGGGGTCTGTGACTATTTGTTAATCTAATAACTAATTGATTTGTTAAATCAAGTGCAAAATTGTGTGTCTGATTGGTCCAAATGCTACATCTTTGTGGTGTACATCCATGTGCGTTCAACTCGTAAATACGATCTATCTGATATGACTTGAACGCACCATAAGATTAAAACTGAAAATAGCTGACAAAATTAACACTAGTCTTACGGGTTTAGAACGACATAAGGGTGAGTAATTCATGACAGATTTTTTTTTGTTTTTGGGTGAACTATCCCTTTAAATAGACTGAAACAGACACCATATATATGTATATTTAGCTTAAATGCTTACTATTGATTTGTGCATTTTAAAAATGGAACTTTTTTTAAAAGTTCTTTTTAATGTATATTTTAAAATCTTCTTTTTATTAACCTGTTAAAAATCTGTAACTGCTACTGTTAATAGTATTATTTGAGTGATGATTAATTGCCAGCCATTAATTGCGACTGAATTGATTTCTGGATATTAATGTTGTCGGTCTGATGCAGGAAATCACATCACGCTGGTGTCTCATTCCCGAATGGTCAGTCTGTGTCTCGATGCTGCTGCTGTCTTGGCCAAGGAAGGGATTGAATGCGAGGTATGACGTCTTTTTTCATGGTGTAATTATTTTAAGTGCCATTTCCAGTTCGGGTAAAATAGACACTTGATATGCATTTTTAAAGATTCAAAAGAGCTGATTTGATTCATAGTAAATGAATGAACCAGTTTTGTATTTATGTAAATTGCAGTGAAAATTTCTCCAAAAATTAAAACCCAATATTGAGACATTTACATTTGCTCAGAGAAAATGAATATAATCTCACGTTTAATGCAATTTATATATACTTATTGAAATAACTAAGACTATTTCAATTTAATCTGGTTTAACTTTGACCCTGTATGTTTTCGTCTGTAGGTGATCAACATGCGCACAATCCGGCCTCTGGACACGGAAGCCATTGAAACAAGCATAATGAAAACTAATCATCTCGTCACTGTGGAGGGCGGCTGGCCTCAGTTTGGAGTCGGGGCAGAGATTCTTGCCCGGATTATGGAGGGTAATTTTTTTTTAAATCCGTTTTTTAATATATCTATAACATGACTTATAACATGAATTTTTATTTATCTATCAATATCGCAAAAATGCTCATTTGAAGTGTTCTGAATGGAATACTAGCGCACTATTTGCTGTATTCTGCATACTGCTTTGTTTTCTAGTATGAAACAAACATATTTAAACAACAGTATTTGTATTTTTGTTGCATGATCTCATTATGTTGGATGATTAATTTTACTTGTGTACTTTCAAAAATATTAGGCAGTGTGTCATTGCAAACATACCCATCGTTGTTTTCTCCTCAGTAAATGGATTTATTTATCTTTTTTCTTTTTTTTTTTTCCAAGGTCCTGCTTTCAGTTACCTCGACGCCCCTGCGGTCCGAGTTACGGGTGTAGATATTCCAATGCCGTACGCCAAGATTTTGGAGGACAACAGCATACCGCAAATCAAGGACATCATCTTCTGCATCAAAAAGACTTTGAATGTTTAACATAATAGATGTCCTTACCAGGACACGTTAAATATGAAATATTCCCGTTTCAGCTTCAATGTTTTGGGAAATAGGACATCCTCTTTCATCTTGTACAGGTCTTTCTGTTACATGGTTCTTCCTTCATTGGCACTATATTAAAATAATTTTCTCATTTTGACTCCAAAATGAGATTTTGTCATGACGGTAACCTTTATTATGGCTATAAACAACCAACCATGTGTATTATGCTGTAAGGTCTACTGTAAGCTAAAGTAATAAACTTTTATCACAAAGGGTTGTAAGAATGGTTGTGATTTCTTTCATCTCGTTACATTTTTTGCAGCATTTAAATTAAGCGTAGTCATTAAAGTCATTGTAACACCAAAATTTCTATAAAATGCATTATATTTTTACAGTTTTGTAAAGTTATATTTTGCCTACTTGCAAGGAACAAATAAAAATAATCAGTAATTATAATAAAGTATTTAGTCCAATAAAGTATTCTACTCTTTTGATTGACCATGCACTTTTCAGATATTTGTGGCCATGTCCATGAGATAAGGATTTTAGTCTTACATTACATTGTTGTTAAATTGCTAGAAATGAAGACACAGTTGAGGAATAGTTGTTGTTTTTTTTAAAACTTAATGATCATTTTCACAGAAATGTAATGGTTTATATTTACTTTAATCAAATATAATTTAGAGGTTAAAAGTGTAACCATATCTACGATTTTTCATACAGAATATGACAAAGTATTATTAAAACGCGTTTAAAAAGTAGAAATGAATGATAAGGACATAAAAAGGACACTTTTAACAACAAAAAGAAAATGCTGAAATATTGTATGTTCTTTTTCACGAAAAGAATAAATCTGAAATATTCATAAATACATTACACTTCGTCAGAGTCACATTAAACAAAACTCTGCTGATTTAAGTGTTTTGGATCAATGTTACAGATTCAGAGAGGGCGGGGATTTGTGTGGTGGGCGTGGCTTGTTTCGTGGGTGTGTCATTTCCGCTCATCCCATGTCCGTCTCATCTGTCCGGCTCAGTGTGAATCAACAACAGAAACATTACAGCTATTTTACAGCCTTTACTCAAGCAAACGAGTCTCTTTTGAACACAAGGCCTTCAAAATGTATTTATATTTTGAAAAAGTCACGAAAAGCTCATAAACTGTCCCTGTTTAATTCCCCTATCCTCCATTATCCTGATGCTTTGAAACAACTGAAGTCCATCGGACGAGGAGGAGAGACTAAATCCCTGAGACTTAACGTTTTTGCAACGAGGTAAATATAAGCAATCCGTTTTTATTCGCATTAAACGATACATTGTTGATTACGCTTATTTTGTGTTAATTAATACGGTACGCAGCAGCTATAAATTATGCGCGTGCTGCATCATCTTTAATCGTTTTCAGTAATTTCATCAGTATCGATAGATTGTTGCTTTCTGTAGCTAGTTACGTTTTAATTTTCTTGTTTGTTTTTGAGACGTAAAAAAAATATGTGCTGGGAAATCCTTAGGTGTCCTTCACATGCTTCATTCATGTTTCCGCAGTGATTTCATCTTGAATCCCGTCTAAACTGTAAAGGAGTGTATATAGTTCTTTAGTTTACTGCAGGTGACGTGTTTATACCCCATAAAGGCTGCATTCATCACATCATTGAAGAGGAACAGTTGGCCACATGGAGAATGGAGACTGGGCACACATGGTAAATATAAACAGACAAAATAAAGCAACGGTTCTCAACCCAAAACCGTGTCGATATTGTTTACTGTACAAATACAAACAGAATAATGTGCAAAACAAGAATAAATATATATATTTGACAAGAAAAGCCATTTGTTTTGGGTCGTTGCTAGGGTGTTGCTTGGCAAGAATTCACAAATATTTTTGTCAGCGGACCCCTTTGATGTAAAATATTAATGTTAAAGGTGCAGTGTGTAAATTTTGGCTGCATCTAGCGGCGAGGTTCCGAATTGCAACAAACGGCTCAGTCCCCCCCCCCCCCACCCCCCACCCCGCTCACCCCTCACTTTAAAGGTCCCCTGAAATGCTTTGGAACACACTATGTGTTGACCTCATTTGAACTGAAACAAGATGACAGGGCGGGACATATCAAGCAGCCCTGCCCCTTTTTATATCACAGCTTGGCCTAAAGCTGTTCAGAGCCGTTGAGCTCCGTAAAGCTGCATTTGACAGGGTATGACAGCCACAATCGCATCCATATTGCTATAAAACATAGCATTCTGTATAGAATTCAAATAGGTCCGATATGTTTTGTGGTCTGCGCTGACTCACACTTGTGATCCGCACTATCCGTACTATCGGATCTCTGGACCGGAGCAGAGTGTGTGTGCGGTGCGGTGGTTAGCGTGACACTGTGCACAATGGAAAGCATATTTACACTGTCTGAATCGTTCCCTGTCCCCCCCATTCACCATACAGAAAATACTAATTCTGTGAACAAGTAAACTATTTCAGCATCAATTTATAGTGTAGGGGGCGGGCGCTTCGAATTCTAGAAAGCATTTGATTGGACAGAAAGTTTGATGAGAAAATGAAGTACGATATGACGTCAAAAAAATCATTGAGCCGTTTTGGCAGAAGTGACGAACTGCATGTTTATATCTTCTAAATATGAATTTTGTCACTGTTTTGGTGCACACTGGCATACCGATAACCTTAAGACTAGCATATTGATACTAACACCCAAAAAACTTCAATTTTGATTTTATGGGACCTTTAAGCCTGAGACACACTGCACGATTTTTGGCTGTCCCAGACGAAAGACTGGCATCGTGTAACAATCGCAGCGATTTCTGATTCGCCACGATTGTTTCACGATGCCAATCTTTCATCTGGGACAGCCGAAAATCGTGCTGTGTGTTTAGGGCTTTAGAGACACTACGGTGGCTGGCACAGGACGTCGTAGTCTGCGACCGCAGAGAGTAGCCAGCAATGAGGTTTCTTTACAAAGGTAAATGAATGAATTATATTTACTTAGTTATTCAATAAATTGATATGTTATTGCAAATATTATTGTTACTTGTTCATCATTGTGTCAGTGTTTTAATTCACAAGAACAACATAGTGACGAAACGCGCTCTGTTTGTCCTTTAAGGGCTGCTGTACAAACATGGTGGCGACTTCCATGCAAGGGGACCCGCGGTGTATGTAGATATAAATTGTTAATTCTAAGTTAATAAAAACATAACGGTTCATTATGTAAGGTCTTTATACACCTCTGAAAACCTCTGTATATTATATTACATTTCTGTCAATAGGTCCTCCTAAATGTTACACACTGCACCTTTAAGTTAATATTTTAATAAATTTAACAGCACATTTGCATGTTCACAGTTATCTAAGTTGATTAATGGTCACTTGAAAAAAAATCTTTTTTGAGTTTTGATTTGTTTTTAATGATCAGTTTGGGAAACCCTATTCTCGTGCTAATATACAGTTACGGTGCTTTGCTATGCAGTTGCTAGAGTGTTTTGTGTGGTTTCTAGGGTGTTGCTAGACCAGGGTTGTCCAGATTTGGTCCTGGAGTGCCGGTGTCCTTCAGAGTTTAGCTTCAACCCTAATTAAACACACCTGATCCAGCTATTCAAGGTCTTAATAAAAACTCCCAGGCAGGTGTATTGAGGCAAGTTGGAGCTGAACTCTGCAGTACACCGGCCCTCCATGACTGAGTTTGGACACCTTCGTGCTAGGCTGTCAGGACAGGTAGTTTTCAGGACATTAGCCCATTTCACACGGCAATACTAGTAAATTGCCATAAAATTACTGAAACCACTTTACCTGTAAATACAAAAATGCGCTGTTCACAAAGGCAACGATCTTCCGTCTTTTTACCAGTAAAGCACCATTCAGACATCCATTTCAAAATGCTGGTAAATTCTGTGACATCGTTAACCAGTTGACCTCTTAACTGAAGTGCCTCCCAGTGTTGTGTTTGAAACATGGAGGGGGTATACACAGTAAACCTTTTTGATGTTTTCATTTTTGTGTCAAACGTTCACATTCATACAGCGCTTTTGGCCCAGAGACATCGTTCAAACCGAACTGCACAGTGCAGAGTAAGGCCCAGTCCCAATTCTTCCCCTACCCCTACCCCTTCGCCTACTACTTCCCCTTGTCCCTTGAAACAGAGTGTCAAGGGGTAGGGGTGAAAATATTCCCCTAAGAATTGGGACACCACTACTATACAGTCACACATGATCATACAGTCACGTCTAGCTCCTACACACCTGGTGTGCTAGTGTGCATTAGAGCCTTGGCGTTCAATATTAATGTGCTGCTTACTGACACACACACACACACACACACACACACACAAACACACACATCGGAGATGGCGCAGCTCACACATCCAGGAGCAAAGAAATTTGTCAACGCTGCCCCACGACTTTTATTAATAACAGTTTAAATACTGAATCGCTATTATATTCTCCAGCAATGAGAGGATAAAATCGCTGTTTTTGAACTAAACTCACTCACTGCAAAGAGAGACACATACATGCAACTTTCATCTCTCTCTCTCTCTCTCTCTCTCTCTCTCTCGATTTGGCAACATTTGAGAAAAGGGTTTAGCGATTTCTAATTATTAATAGTTTTCATGTGACATCACACCCTTATAGGAACGCCCACCTGGCAGGCAAAACGAAGCTTTGCTCCACTGACCGCCAGCTATTTTTACGCAGATTGCATCAAGTAATAATGTAGTAAAAACGCAGATATTAAAAGGCGAGATTCAGTGGACACCTTATTGATGATGTTTATTTTGTACAGGCAAGAGGATGAAGCCAGAATATAAACGCGATGTGCAAACCTTCACATTAAATGGCTTCCCATAGAAAACCATTAGAAGGAAAACACTGAACCGTTAAGCGGATTGCGTTCATATTCCGGCCTCATCTGCTTGCCTGTGTAAACTATGCATCATTAATGTGGTGATTACTGAATTTGATCTTTTAATATTACTGTTTTAAATATATTAAGGCACTTTAAGTGTTTTTACAACGTTTTGTCGCACTGTTTATGATTGAAATATTGCAGCGGGTGCTCAATATGGATTGCAAATGGCTAAAACTTGAATTGTGTTCGGAAATACCTTTGTTTTATTCTTTTGAGAGGTGATCTAAATATTTGCGGCTGTGAAACAGATGAAAAATTTACACGCTTGTGCAGCAGTTCTATGGACGTTTTGCCCTCCAAGTCTTCGAGCCGGTCAAGTGACTGAAAACTATCAATTGGGGGGACTAGCCCCCCTCAATAGAGTGGTGGAACTATGATGTCACTTTGTAGGCGAAAACCCGGAAGAGAATTAGCATTTTAGTACTTCCGGTTCCATCATCCCAGAGTCAATGGGTTTTTTGAATGGGATTTTGGTTAAATCCCTTAAATAAGGTCCGTGGTTTACACAGGCTCAAGATACTTTCTACGCAACATTGCACGACCAAAATGTTTGAACACGATTGCAATGTGATTTTATACAATAGTAGTTCAATAAACAAGAATTTAAAATTAATTGACTTCCATTTTAGATAAAATATTGATTGTTTTTGCTCAATTTCACTGGTGAAAATAGTTCCAATCAAAGCCACAGCAGAACTGTTTCTTCGAGCAACATAGCAGTGTTTCGTTCCTGAATGAATCCACGTTTTTGAACGAATCAAGTGAGTCAATGATTTACCCTGCGTTCCATTCAGAAGGGCTCATCCCTATGCCCTAATCCCTTAAGACTAGCATTTTTACCCTCCGGAGTGAGAGCTTCAAAGGGTTGAAGGGTGTAGGGGACCAAACAACTGTTTCTTGAAGTGCCCTTCTGCGTCATCATCCCATGCCCACATGGAGGAGCCGTCATCATGGAAAGAATCTGTGCAAAGAATCATGGGAGCCTGAAGTGTCCATCAGTTGTACCCTTCGAAATCTTTCATTCCGAAGGGCCCTTTGAAGTGGCTAGTTTTGAGCACTTCGGTTTGGAACGACCCTTCAATATGGCGGCCATGATTGTTTTCACTCCGAAGTGCCCTTCGGAGGGCAATATATCCTGTTTGGAACACACCGTCAGTAACCCATTCATAAAGACTAGTCACTTGACTCGTTTCTGAATGAATCAGCCGTTTGAACGAATCTGTTGAAGGACTAAATGACTCACTCGGTCAAACAGTCATTCGCTGCCACCTACTGTTTGGTTTCATATTTAAAACTAGCATTGCTACGGTGGCCGAGAGAGCTCAACGCACTGCAACTTCAGAAAACACATGCAAATAGAAAAAAACACCAGCAAATCAAGAAAACATCTTCATCATTTTGACAGCACATGTGATTTGATTAGAAACAAACACGCATAAAAAGTGTTTAAAATTACAAACATATCGGATATGCGAGACTGACGGGCGGGTAGGGAAAGGGGTTTGAGTGATAATCAATGTCTAACCTGGTTAAAAAATATTTATGTTATGCACAATATATTTAATCTGCAGCAACATTGTGAACTTTTATAGTGATACGTTTGGTCATTAACTTTTAAATGTATCATCGTTATGCAAACATATGAAGAGAGTTCTCGGCATGATAGACCCATGACTGGCAGTTTAATGTGCCTCTTCACTTCTCTCCAATATGGTAGGAAATCAAACTAAATATGGATAATGTTAACTTTGACAAGATGATTGACAGTGTAATTTAAATGGCAACAGAATGCACGTAACTAAGCAACAGGGTGTCTATTATGCAGTTATGATGAAGTAGAATGTCCCAAAGCTTGCCTACTATTCTCAAAAGTATGTAATTTATCTTCACAAAAAGAGTACATACTTTTAGGGCATAGTAAAAGTAGGCGAATTGGGACACAGCAACTGTGTGGACAGTCAGTCGTCTAGATTGGATTCCAATCGGATATGCACAAAATTGGATTTGGGCTGACAGTCTGAACGAGGCTTTAGTTTAAATACTAAAGTTTTCATAGAAACCAATGTTCTTAAGGGTAGTGAAAGCAGCAAATGTTGTTTTCAAGGCTGAGCCCCAACAAATCTTCCTTGGTCAAACAATTTGCTAAAGTTCTGCTGGGAAACAACATAAGTTTGGAGGTCAGCAACTAGAACAGCACCAAATCAATGGATCTGCATGGCAATTCATGCTGGTCTAAAGTGGCCTTTTCAGCAGAAATTGGTTGAGTGTTTGTAATATCAGTGCATGCACCTTCTTGACATTCTCAGCAGGAACAAAATGCATGTTATATTTATGTTCTTCTTTGTTGTAGATGATGGATACGGTTACCCTAAACGTTGGTGGCCATTTGTACACCACGTCGCTCTCCACCTTCCAACGTTATCCGGACTCTATGTTGGGCGCCATGTTTCGTGGTGACTTTCCCACTTCACGAGACGCCCAGGGCAACTATTTCATAGATCGAGATGGTCCTCTATTCCGTTACATCTTGAACTTTTTACAAACCTCGAAACTGACACTACCATGCGACTTCAAAGAAACAGATCTCCTTAGGAAGGAAGCAGACTTCTATCAGATCGAGGCCTTGATCCAGTGTTTAGGAGACACCAAACCCCTTTATCCATTGGACACTTTTGAGCAAGTGGTAGAACTTTCAAGTACTCGTAAGCTGTCCAAATACTCGAACCCGGTGGCGGTCATTATCACCCAACTCACTGTCACCACCAAAGTTCACGCGCTACTTGAAGGCATCTCCAACAACTTCACCAGATGGAATAAACACATGATGGACACCAGAGACTTTCAAGTGTCTTTTACCTTTGGACCATGTGATTACCACCAAGAGGTTTCCCTTCGGGTGCATCTGGTGGAGTACATCTCCAAGCAAGGCTTCACGATTCGCAACACGCGGGTTCATCACATGAGTGAACGCGCCAATGAGAACACGGTAGAACATCACTGGACATTTTGTAGAGTTGCGCAGAAGGTTGAAGACTGATTAATACTGCATTCATGTCTGAACATTAAAATTATTTATTGGTAAAATTCAAAGCAATTTGAGCAGTTATGAGTTTAACAAAGATATTAGTGATTTTTAATAGTTGCAAACTCATAATTAAGGTAATTCTGAAATTACCTGAACACACCACATCTCCACTACAGATCCTGTTTGAGGTAGCCAGTAATGAACACAATGAAAATAAGCGCTATATAAATGCATCATTCATTCAAAATGTTTTCTGTTGTATTTGTGCAAACTTGTCCTATCGTATTTTATGCATCATCTCTCCCACTTCAGATGTGTATAGACAAAAGGAACGTGAACAATTTCTAGAGCTACTATATACCTCATATACCTGGAAAAAGTGACAAGTTTTTTTTTCTTAATTGTCAAATCCATATATGCAACCTTTAAATCTGACATTTTAATATATAATGCATCAGTGTTAAATATACAGTATTCAGTTGTATTTATAGTATTTCTGCAGATATTTTGTCCTGTGATTGAGTCCTTCAACTGTAAATGGTTTGCATGATTCTGTGGTATCTGCATTATTGTTGATTCAGTAATATTTCCCCTTTGAAATGTGAAAATTATGTAATTTGCATGATGCACAATATGTTTCGTTGCCCATAGCTTTGAGCAAAACAATACCTCTTATGACCAGCTTCTAGACCAGACCAAATTTTGGAGTTAATGTCCCATTTAAAATTAATTTTAGTCTCAAAATGCATGTAAGACTCAGGTTAGCGTCTTTGAAGCTGAGTACATCCATTAACATTGAAGAGTTCATTCCTGTGTGTAATGAATTTGACCTACACATTAAAAACAAGAGTTTCATCATACATTGTTTTTATTTGGTTGTAGATGCCTTTGAATAACATTGGATTGGGAGAACCTTTAGTTTTATTATTGGAATTAATTTAAATTATTATTCTAGTGTAATTTTTTAAGTTACTTTTGGTGCCATTCTTTCAAATGCAATAACTTGAATAAATAATAACTGGGTTATCTAAATCTATTTTGATTTTGCTTAAAAGAAAAACTTGTGCAAGATGTTAAAAATGGCAGATCTAAAATATTTATAATTTATTTTTATTGAATTAGTCATAATCTTGAATTGATGAAAATCTATAAACATGCTTCTCTTTTTGTGAATATTGCATTTAAAGCTGCAGTGTGTATTTCTCTGCAACTAGTGACGCCAAATGAAATTTCAGTCCATTTGTTTGAGTGGTGTTGCACAGCAACAATAACTCAACCAATGGTGTAAGTTTGGGGTGAGGAATGTTTGTCTGATCAATGACAAATAGGGAAATTTGTTTAAATAATCTCTTTATGCATACTGCGTTTTAGCATTTAAAAATACCAACAGTATCAGTAGTTAAATGAAATATGGTAAATAACCACTAAAGAAGCAGGTAACTGGTAACTCATTAGCCATGTTTCCCCTGATTTTTCATTAATCATAAAAAGCTTTGTACAATGGACACTAGCATCAAGATTCACCATTTCTAGATTAATTAGCATGGCCTATTAGTACTGACAGCTTTAGCATATTTCTGATAGCTAGCATTGTGGTTCAATTGATAATTTGCTCCTGGTGCTACCAGAAATCTAAAAGTGATGTCTACTGGTAATGTGTATGTGCAGGTGGGCTAGTTCTATTTTGGTGTTATCTAATATGTTGTAGCAGTTCGTTTTTCTGAAGAAACGGTAAGTGGTGTTTGCTCATGTAAAATTATGCTAGGGTGGTTGCCATGGCGTTGCAAAGTAGTTGTTTTTAGCACATTACTATGCAGTTGCTAGGGTGCTCTGGGTGGTTGCTAGGTGGTTGCTCACTATCCTCAGTAAAAATAGCCCACCACCAAGTCTCTATGATATCGTCGTCTCTAGATAAATCTTGAGATCTCCCTTCAATACAAATCTTTTATTTATTTATTTATTTTGTCCATCTTTGGCCTAGCTGGTCTTAATAATGAAAATTGACAGGACACCTCAGCAAATGACATGATTAGAATAATCCAGTTACTGAATGTTGTACACCCCACCATGCCTTTCTGCCATTACTGGGCCAGCTTAGCTGGCCAAAGTTTAGCTGGTTAGCATGGTAGTGTACGCTCCTGCTGGTAGATGCTGTCTACACGAACAACCTGCAAAGAAAGCTAATGCTAAGATGCTAATGCTTCTTTAGAGATACAGTATCATGTTCATTAGATTACAGCAAATACTATAAGATCCTATGTTTTAAAAAAGGGTCCTTGTGCATGTTCTTTGTTCATTTGTGTATATTATTTAAGCTTTCCTCATTGCAGAACATGTCCTAATTCTGTGTTGACTGGTATTGACCCATCCACCAAATCATGAAATGGCCGCCATCAGAAGGACTGAGAGGATGTCCCTCCAAACCAAAGTGGAAAAATTTAGGAGAAAGTGCTATTAGAATCTTCTATCTAATAAAGACAGTATACTGGCCATGGTATGCTGGAGTTAGCAACAGTATTGCATAAGCTAGAAAAAAAAAAAACTCTAGTTGACCAGTACCACACTACTATGTCAAATAGGTGACATAGTCAAATAGTATGTCAAGAAGCTATATGATATTCCCTCTTGAAATGTCCAACTTTTGACCACAAAGACATTCTATTATCCGATAAATGTTTGCGTAAGGAAACAACATAGCAATGCTGTCATTAGCATTGCGGTTCATTATCATCAAAAAAATAATGAACTCTTAGCAACCAAATTGTTGAGGATAAACGATGCAATGGTATTATGGCGTGCATGTTTACAATGATCAATATGGACGATATTTTGTTATGCATTATTTAGAAATCTATACAAATATTGGCTGAAGATGTTGTTTTTGGGAAGTTTGATGGATTATATTTGCTTTTCAATGTTCATCATCTTCCTGAAAGCCGCCTTGTTAATGTGACGCCATGCAGCCACATTTCTGCAGAATATGTGATAAAACGTGCTTGACAGCCCAACTTCTAGTGGAGTTCTTTTGTATTTTTCCAAGTACATAGTTGTAAATTCCAACATTCCTATCATTATTGTTCAGTACTTCAATCCCATTTGTGGGGGTTGGGCTCCTGCTCGCCCATCTCCCACTGCCAAACTACAAATCCTGTAGGAATATAATCACCCTTTTGTAATATTCTTTATTAAATATATATTTTATGCATATATCAAGTTATGACAATTCGTGACTATATTAATATTAATACTATACATAAATATTTAATGGTTTAATTGTGATCTGTTTTTTCCTTTTATGTTACGTACATATTTTTGCACCATTGTCCACAACAACATGAAAATATTCTTTTGCACTTAAACAATTTTTAACCTAGCTAGCTATTATCGCGATAGCTCCGCCCCTTCTTCCAGTCAGCCACTCCGAAACGCTTTGAGAGCCATTTTTGTTTCATGGCAGAGAGCAAGGCAGCTCTCATTTCAATGCTCTCAGAAGGGACTCGGTAAAAGGTAAGACATTTTTTTAAAAATTATGTATTTATTTGGAGGAGGAAGCGCGGTCTTACAGCAGTATGGCATTTACTTCAAACAGGTTCGCCATAAAGTCTCCATGTATGGCTTATGCTCAACTACATTTTAGTCTGGCTTTTTCGCGTATTAGTTTTTCTCAAGTAGACACCCAAAGTGAAAAACGTCTGTTGTTTTTTAAACGTTTTATTCAATCCATTTGCGAGGTAATATTTAACCGGTAAGTATCAGACGAATGTTTATCTCCAGCTGAAGGTTCCTCTATTGTATTGTTGCATCGCCATTTGAATGTAATTCTAAATTATTGCCGTTTACTGCTACAAACCTCTGGTTTCGCAGTATCACTTTGCCTCTTGCTTATCATTCGATCTGCTTTAACGCTTTGGTTGCTAAGGAAGATTAATTTAGCGTGTAAAGACCGGATCTGTGTATTTTCGTATGCGCTCGGTTACGTCAAACCTCGTGAAGTATCGCAGTTGAGGGCGCTGCGCGATCTAGCTACTAGAAAGATGTGTCTATATTCATGTATGTGTTATGAATTTAAATACAGACATAGATTTAAAGTATAGATTTCATTAGGAAACAAAAGGCATGCCTATTTTTCAGTTGTGTAAAATTATAATTTGCATGACTTGTTTTGATTTGGGAAAATTACTTTTTCAACTACAAATCAAAACTACTAATTTTAAATAATTTGTGATTCGATGCAATAATCTTAATTAACAATATCACATTGCCAAAATGTAGCGCTGCATTCTTATTTGGAATAACTATCTGAGCATTTGTAAAAAGAGCGAATTTGCATTCACTAAACTGTAAATGTTGCGAAAACTGCTGTTTCTGGGCTTTTAGGAGTCTATTCACCGCGTGTTATTGTGTTCAGTTTGAGGAATTTTAAATTGTCACTCTAAATATTCGCTGTTGGGACGTTTTTGGCAGTTATGAAACATTTCAAGTACTGCTCACTGCAGAGCCAAATTACCTCCAGCTCCCCCTCTGTGTGAAGTAATGGGTGGAGTTATGTTTAGTGATGGGGTAAGGGGTAGGGTTAGGGTGTGGTTAGGTGTCTATCTCCACCCATTACCTCCAGCGAGGGGGAGCTAGAGCGCCTCGCATTTGGCTCTGCAGCGAGCACCCTCTCAAATATTTCACACCACAAGCACCAGCAAGATTCTAGATGTTTTGAAAAACAACATGGCAGCTCAGTGTAATTTTTAAGACAAAGGACTGATCTCATGAATTTGGGGGTTGGGTATAAAATAAACCGATTACATAACATTGAAAGGCAGTTGAAGTCGGCAAGAAATGAAAATTCCCATAAATTTACTTGAAGTTTACTAAATTAATCTTATTGTGAACATTCATTTTCTTCCAATTTGAATAGACTCATGACTTATGATAAACTTCTTCAAATCGTTTAGTGCACTTAAACCACGCCCCTTTCTTACAATTGACTGCAAACTTTGATTCACACCTGCATTCATCCAATCAACAATAGATAGAACCGCGTCTCCAGCTAGCATTTTTTTTTCTTTTTTTGAACGCGTTTTGCTCAAATGTGCATCACAATATTAAAAAATCTGTCGCTACTTCCGTTAAATCGCAAATGTTAAAAGCCTTTCAACTTGCCTTGTGTTGCACTCCACTTTTTATAATGCAGGAGTGCATTGAGTGTGAACGGCTCTTAACATCTGATTATTTTGTAAAAACTAGCTACATTTTCTAGATGTTACAGATGATAATACATTCTAAAATGATGAAAACGCATCATTTAGATGTCTTGGCAATGTAAATGCACAGGAAACGTTAAATCCCAGTAAGCAAGTGCCACAACATGTCAATTATTTTGTACAAAAACATTACTTTTATATTTTCAATACTAACATTTGTTCATAGCACATAGTCATCTCTGCGACTTGTGGACTCCAGTAGTCACATGTAGGTTTGATATGCGTGCTAAAGCACTTTGTGTAATCATAACATTCTATTAAGTTGTGTTTGTGCACTACATTCATGTACGTTCTAAGGCAAGAAAAATATTTTATCTAGACATGAATGTTTGGCCAAAAACATTGTGAAGGTTCATTGTGAATAACACTTAACGGGTGCTATTGTGTTGATTTGGCGATTTTTAAAAAGATCTTTTTACAAAAGTTACGATAAATTTACCAAATGTTTTTTAATTTTTTGCAAATTAACAAAAAACGTCACTGACCAGTAATTTCCAGTTATTGATTCATTCTCTTGCCCCAATTGTTCTAGTCTAGATGTCTGTTCAATATGTGCGTCTACATTTGTAAAATTACATTTTAGAGTAATAGGGTATTGTCTACGATACTTTAAAACATTCCATACCCTAAACGAATAGCAAAGGATACACATTAAGCTAGCTTTTTTCACAAGTTTTCAGTTGTGAACTTTTGCATTTGAAAAGGGAATGGAGTGGGTGCAAACAACTGAGTCTGTTGGATGGGGCTACACAAGTGTAAACAAGATCCAAAATGTTTTGCGATCTGGTCACATGTCAGAAACACAATTTACATAAACTTTTGAAAATTAAAGTGGTTAAACGAGACACTTTTGCAACACTGGCTGAACACTTGCGAGTGGTTCCATTCGCGCCAGGTGCAAACATTTGCATACTGACAATCCAATTTTTTTTTGTTTTTACAAAAACGAGCAAGGAACATTTACATTATCAAAGAACATCATTGACTTCAGTCTAGTGTGAATTTACTTACATTTAACGTACATCTGCACTTTGTTTATGATGAGAGAATTTGTGAGAGAGCAGAATTCAGTCAGCGAGCGCACTGAACAACTAAACTCTGGTGTTTCAGCAATGACTCGTCTGAACGCCTCTGATTGGCCATTGAATTCATAAGCTTAACAGAATCGTGTGTGTGATTGGTTATAATGCATAACCTTGTAAAACGCGTAAAAAGAAATAAAATGGATCAAATAAGCCCTAATATTAATTAGATAATAATACTAGCCTAATAATAATAGTATTGTTCTTATCAAAGGCGTCAGCCACTGGAGAAATCTCTGACTATCGTTAATATACGATACTATTGTCTATTGGCACAACCCTATAAATGGTCACCTATTTTCTGTAACGCACAAAAGTAGTCTAGTCTGAACATTTTACCCTGCAGATTCAGAGCATGGCACTGAATGTTGTCATTTGTGGTCAATCTGTGAATTGCATGAATTGAATTGGCTAAGTTGGTAATAACACAAGCTGCAGAACAATTGGTCCAACAAAATATCTATTAACACCAAGAGCAAAGCAGTCCTATTTCATCAATGTGATGGTGACATGTCTGTCTTGGTTTAAAAGATTGGTTGGTTGCAAAGCGACTATTTGTACTTTGGATATCATAATTGCTCTTCAGTGCCAATGTGTTTTTGTCTGGTCATCCATTTTGAATGAGTGAACTCATCAGACAAACAGATCTGGTGTGTTTTGACTAACTGCACTGGCAGATCTTTTCACTTTTTTTAAACTTGTTTATGGTTGAAACAAATAAAAAAAAAATCTGCCAATTGCTGCAAGACAAAATGCATGTATTAAAGACACATTTTTGGGAAATAAATCATCTACATTGTTTTTCTCTGCTTATATTTTCAGGTTGAAACAGTTATTCATAACTTTAATTTAAGAGGCGATGAACTGCATTTTTAATTTTTATAAAAAATCTGTGTACCATTCTGATTTGTAGCGAGGTTTCAGAAATTTGCACGCAACAAGCCTACATGTACAGAGAGATCAAATAAGCGTGTGGGATTACCTACGTCTGTCCTTCTTCAGGTGTAGTCAAATATTTGTGAAAATTCAGTTTGCCATCAGTTGTTCAAAGTGAAAGCGATATCTTTGTCTTAGTATGCTTTCAACATTTAAAGGCATAATTCCAAAAAATATATACCGCTAAATGTTCTTTTTTTTTACTGTTATCGGTATCGGCCCGATAAAAACATTTGGCTGATATCTTAAAACCCATATATAATGTATTATTTCCTTCAGAGACATTTCAGATATGCACTGTTCGCCATGATGGTTTTGAAATGCTTGAAATAGGATTGGAATCACTTTGAAAAGGCAGTATACTTAAGTGCAACATGTACAGGTCAAGTCTGTCATAAAGGCTACATAAAATTATAATATGAACATTACTGTAAATAATTTTGTGGAATTGTTGTGTGCACGTATTTTGTGCGCGCGTTGAGCATGCCCACAACGAAGCTACACCTCCATGACCGTTAAGTTCGCTGTAGCATTTGCAGCCTTTTGTGCAATTGTACATTGTAATATTGTTTATTTTATGTATATCTGATTTATCTCATATATATTTGGTTAAGCTAATAGAGCTCTTCAGTTTACCTATGATCTTCAGCTCAGTGCACGCAGCTCAAACAGCAGCGCAAAACATTAATGACTATGATTGGAAATGTTGTGGATATATAACGTTCTAATGAGAATATTAAAACGTTATGAATTCTTTGGGTTTAGTTGCCGTGTTTCAGCACGTTATGGGAAGAGCCAAGAGCACGCTGTCTGCAACAGGAGTTACACATTCTGACTAAAGCACACAATACCTTGTTCATATAATTTGGTATGTTTATGTTGTATAAATATCTGATTAATCTCATAGGATGCATTTCACTAAAGCACTACAGTTTACCAGTGTTCATTCAGTTCTTCAGCTTGAACAGCAATGCATAAAATTAATAACTATAACTAGGACTGTCATATACATAACATTATAAAGAGTACACTACCATAGTAAGTTATGAATTCTTGGGGTTTATTTGCCGTGTTTCAGCGCGTTGTTACGGGAAGAGCCAAGAGCTCATCCACGAGTTAAACATCTGACTAGCTCATAACTTGGTTCAAGATAACTTGTGCATTTCCGTCTTTTTGTGTGTATACTGTATAAGTTATAATATTATGTTTGTTTTATAAATATCTGATTCTCATATAGCCTAATTTACCCGCTAACAAAGCGCTTCTCTCCAGCACACGCAGTTCAAACAGCATTTCTGCTATTTAAAACAGTGGTATTAATTTGTTACTTTTATTAAAATCATTGATGCATTATTAATAATAACCACCACTTTTATTTTTCTCATTATTTTCATCAACAATATGGTTTAGTAATTAAAATCATTTCATCATTGTCTGTGCAGAGGTTATTCCATTTTATTGATTCATTGCGCATGCATTTTGATTCTTTACATGAAGTAATGATTTCCAATGACTTATATATGTGACCCTGGACCACAAAACCAGTCATAAGGGTCAATTGTTTTTTAAATTGAGATTTATACGTCAACTGAATGCTGAATAAACTAAGCTTTCCATTAATGTATGGTTTGTTAGGACAATATAGGACAATATTGATAGGATCGATAATTTTGATTCATACAATGTATTGTTGACTCTTGTTACAAATATACCCGTGCTACTTATGACTGGTTTTGTGGTCCAGAGTCACATATATAAATAAATATATATAGACCAATTTCGTGTTTTCAAACAGTGATGACGTTTTTTGGTGGGCGGAGCCTATCTGATGGCAGAAAATGAGCGTTTTCAAGTGGCGGTCTATGGAAACCATGGAATAAAAGAATAAAAAAGGTAAATTTGAGTTTATATTTCAAAATTCTGACTTTATTCTCGCAATTCCGAGATTATATCTCACAATTCTGATAAGAAAAATCAACTCATTCTCTCTTTTGAGTTTATATCCCACACTTCTGGCTTTTTTTCCCTCAGAATGGACAAACTCACTATTGCTCAGTTAAATCGAGCGATAAAGTCCGAAATGAGAGATATAAAGTTGCATTTCCGAGGGAAAAAAGTTTAAAAAAAGAATTGAGACAAAATAGGTAACATTTAAATGTAAAATATTTTGGGTCTAAATAGTTTTTCATGCTGTAACTGTAGGGCAAATATAATATGTTCCCTATGAACTGCATATGTGAATATTATGTAGACCAATTGTTTAAATCAAATTTATGCTTTAAAAGTAGAGTAATCATAGCAGGTTTCATTCATTAGTCTGTCCGTTTAAACGTATGCGTTTTTGACGACAGTATTCTATAAAAATTATTTGCATTCTGATTCTGACATCCAAAGCCACAACAATACATTTTATCTCTCAATACATTTTAACTGTGACATCTACATGAAATTGGTCTATATATATTTATTTGTTTATTGTAAGACACTTCATATGAGGAATTTGGTAATAGGGGAGTAAAATTAATTTTTAAAACACAAACTGTTCAAATTAGCCTGCTTATGTTGAAGTGTTTGGGACGTGGCTTTTAATTCAATTCAAGTTTAGTTGTATAGCGCTTTTCATGATACAAATCGTTGCAAAGCAGCTTTACAGGAAATTAAGTTTCTACAATATATTTAGTAGTAGCTTGTGTAGTAGTAGCTGAAGCTTGTGTAATTCCTAGTTACATCCGTGGCAGAAACAGAGAAACGAATAGAGACATAATTAGCGTAGCTGCTGTTCCAACCAAGTAAAAATGATTTGTTCAACTTGAGCTGAAGAATAATAATGTACATTTGATCCGATATAACTGCAGTACAAGATTATGAGATGCATTATATGAATGCTTGGCTAAAGAGATGAGTCTTTAATCTAGATTTAATTAGAGTGTGTCTTTTAAACCCTGAACATTATCAGGAAGGCTATTCCAGAGTTTGGGAGCCAAATGCGAAAAAGCTCTACCTGCTTTAGTGGACTTCGCTATCCTAGGTAGTACCAAAAGTCCAGAGTTTTGCGACCTTAGGGAGCATGATGGATTGTAGCGAGATAGAAGACTAGTTAGGTACGCATGAGCTAAACCATTAAGGGCCTTTTAGGTAAGTAATAATATTTTGTAACTGATACGGAACTTAATAGGTAGCCGGTGCAGAGACCATAAAATTGGGGTAATATCATCATCATTTTCTTGGCCTGGTAAGGACTCTAGCAGCTGCATTTTGGACTACCTGTAGCTTGTTTTATTGAAGATGCAGGACAACCAGCTAGCAGTGCATTACAATAGTCCAGTCTAGAGGTCATGAATGCATGAACTAGCTTTTCTGCATCAGAGACAGGTTAGCATGTTTCGAAGCTTGGCAATGTTTCTAAGGTGGAACAATGCTGTTTTTGTAAAATGGGAAATATGATTTTCAAAAGACAAGTTGCTGTCTTATATAACACCCATTTTTGACTTTAGAGGAAGTAACAGTACATCCGTCTAGTTGCAAATTATAATCCAAGAAATTCTGTGTACTGTTTTTTGGTCTAATAAGTAATATCTCTGTCTTATCCGAATTTAATAGGAGAAAATTATTGGTCATCCAATCTTTAACATTTTAACACACTCTGTTAGCTTAGATAGTTGAGAAGTTTCATCTGGTCTTGTTGAGATATAGTTGAGTATCATCAGCATAACAATGAAAACTAATCCCGTATTTTCTAATAATATTGCCAAGGGGCAACATGTATATTGAAAATTTCAGAGGACCTAGGAGAGATCCTTGTGGCACTCCATACTTTACTGGTGATAACTGAGATGACCCATTTAAATAAACAAAGTGGTAGCGATCGGACAGATGGGATCTAAACCATCTTAACGCCTGCCCTTGAATACCCATAATCGATCTATGAGTATGTCATGATCTATAGTGTCGAACGCAGCAGTAAGATCAAGTAAAACTAGCAATAAGATGCAGTCTTGGTCTGACGCAAGAAGCAAGTCATGAGTAATTTTAACAAGTGCAGTTTCTGTGCTATGGTGGAGCCTGAAACCTGACTGAAATTCATTGTGGAGATCATTTTTTTGCAAGAAGGAGCACAATTGAGCAGACACAAATTTTCTAAAATTTTAGACATAAACAGAAGATTTGAAATGGGTCTGTAATTTGCCAGTTCACTAGGATCTAGTTGTGGTTTCTTAAGAGGCTTAATAACCGCCAGCTTGAATGGTTTTGGGACATGACCTAAAGATAACGATGAGTTAATAATATTGAGAAGCGGTTCTTCTGCTACAGGTAACAATTCTTTCAGTAGTTTAGTGGGTAAAGGATCTAATAAACATGTTGTTGGTTTAGATGCACTGATAAGTTTATTTAGCTCTTCCTATAGCTGTAAAGCACTGCGGTTTTTCTTTGGGTGCGATGAATGAAGCTGAAATACTAGACTCAGTGGGATCTACATTTGTTACTGTATTTCTGATGTTATCTATTTTATCAGTAAAGAAATTCATAAAGACATTACTATTAAACTGTGAGGGAATATTTAGTTCGGGTGGCGTCTGGTTATTGGTTAATGTAGCCACTGTGTTAAATAAAAACCTTGGATTGTTTTGGTTATCTATGAGTTTGTGGATATGCTTGGCCTCGGCAGCTTTTAGAGCCTGTCTATAGCTGGACATACTGTTTTTCCACGCAATTCTAAAAACTTCCAAGTAGGGGTGGGCGATATGGGAAAATTATATCACGATTTTTTTTAGAAATATCACGATTCTTTGTCATGTTGGTTTTACTATTTTGGTTTTACAAGTTGTCTGAGCATTACAGCCAAACTAGAAAGACAAAGCCTTTCAAGGTAACAAAAAAAAAAAAAAAAAAGACATGGCAGATATTTAGGCCAAAGTGGGCGAAGATAAAAATCTGTCATTTTATCTTTCTTATTAAAAAATAAGAACAAAGATACACATAATATACAAATAAAACAAACAGTGCTTTATTTTCAGTTACAATAGGAGTATTTAGCAGAGCATTCAATGAAATTGAATGAACAAATATAAAAATAAAACACTAGATAGACTGATTCCTAAAGCAACTGTGTTAAAGTTTTTCAGTCAAGAATAGTGAGTGATTTTTCTCTTTTGCGTTTTGTTAACGTTAAATGAATAGTTCCCCCCCAAAACTAAATAGTCATCTGTCTGTCAATTCTGTCATAATGTATTATTTTTATACCATCATTTACTCAAAAGTTGTTTTAAACCTGAATGAGTTTCTTTCTTCTGCTGAATATAAATGCTATTTTGAAGAAGGTGGAAAACCAAACAGTTGCTGGTCCTCAGTGACTTCCATAGGATTTTTCTTTCCTGCTATCAAAGTCAATGTGGACCAGCAACTGTTTGGTTACCCTCATTCTTCAAAATATCATCTTTTGTGTTCAGCACAAGAAATTAATAGACGTTTGGGACAACATGTGAGTGAGTAATGACAGTCGCAGGGCTCCAAACTGCGACTAAAATGGTCGCATTTGCGACCAAAAATATTAATTTGCGAGTGAAGTTTTTGCTGAGGTCGCCACTGGCGACTATATATAATTTGCATGAAAGGACTTTTTTCCCGATTGTTTTGCGCTCACATCTTTTGTTATGTTCACGTATTAAACTTACATAAGACGATGCGCATCAAAGTTTTACTGGAAAAGAGTTTCAAACAGTCCTCGTCTCTGCCGCACACAGTCTGCTGAACGCAGTGAGAGAGACCTGAAAGGTGATAATATAAACACCAGTACCCCGCGTCCACACGGTTCGTGTATGTGTCCGGATCGCGCGAGCGGAGAGTATCGCACTTAATGCTCAGGCGCGATCTCTTTAGCACCTCAGTAAAAGCAGCAAGTGAACCCATTATATATTTCGATTTACTACTATAGTATGAAATGAACATGATCAAAAGGTAGGCAATAAGAAAGCCTATAGTACAACTTACTGAAATGTTTTATGGAAAAGCTCGTTGTTTCAAACTGAGGAAATGTTATAAAGCTTGTAAACATTGCATTGTAATATATTTACCTCAGAATAACCACTCAGTGTCCATAAACTCATCAGTCAGCTAGAAAAATAACTATAAAGAGGAGCGTTTTGCTATATTTATGCGCTGTTGCATATTAATATTTTTACTTATTCTGTTGTACATGATTCAACTCCTCCTATAAAATTGCATTTTACTAATGAAGCAAAACAGACTGAATGTGTGAAAGACGTGACAACATTTATAGGATGCACTGCACTCAGTTGCCAAGTGATGCTTATGGTCCATGATATTGGTACAGATTCTGTGTAATGAACAATTCTTTGTGACTGTATATTTCAAGTTGTAAAAGACATTTAATTCACACTTTAAGTGAACCTTAGTCCCCCGGTCGACCTGATCATCTACAAGATGGATTAAAATGCTGATAAAGCCTAGAAAAGATAAGACATAAACGCATGACAAAATGATTGAAATGTTAAAATAGGGGGGGAAAATAAAATGATAATAATAAAATAAACCACTTTTATTCTGTGGCACCTAAAAAAATAATTTGGCGCCTAAGTTTTTCTTTTATAGGAGCCAATGGCTCCTTACTCGATTTTTTTTGTCTGGAGCCCTGCAGTCGACAGCATGTTTAGTGTACTGTCCCTTTAAGACCTGCACGCATCTAATATACAGGCACGCATCTGTTTCTCTCTTAACTATTTACTTTTATTTTAGAGATGACCAACTGAGTCTGTATGTAAACCTTGTGTGTCTTGACAGTATTAGCACAAAAATAAGTTCGTTGAGTAATCAGGCGCTGTTAGACAGGCTTTTTAGTGTGTGGGCATCAGGTGTATCCGCTCAGAAAAAGCGCACGTCAGACCAGCGCGGGAATTAAACATTTAACCAGCAAGGCTTGTGTGCGCAAATAATGTACTTTTGCGATCGCGAATAAGTGCAGTGTCCTGTCAGAGTAACTCTACTGCTATATGTCGTGTTGTACAGTATATAGAGACGGAGACGTCAGAACTGTATTTGACATAATGTGCGCTGTAGCACGATACTACGATATTTCTTCAAAAGCAGATCGTGGAGACATTTTTATCGTCCACGATCAAAAATCGTCATAATCACACACCCCTACTTCCAAGTTAGTTTTTCTCCATTTGCGCTCAAGATTACGAGTTTTTTTCTTGAGAGAATGGGTATTACTGTTGTACCATGGCGCAGTACGTTTTTTTTTTCTCTAATCTTTTTAAATTGGGGGGGGCAACAGCTTCTAATGTATTAGAGAAGATAGTGCCCATGTTGCTAGTCATTTCGTCTAGTTCAGGGCTGTCCAAACTCGGTCCTGGAGGGCCGGTGTCCTGCAGAGTTTAGCTCCAACCCTAATTAAACACACCTGAAGCAGTTAATCAAGCTCTTACTAGGCATACTAGAAACTTCCATGCAGGTGTGTTGAGGCAAGTTGGAGCTAAACTCTGCAGGATACCGGCCCTCCACAGGGCTCGCAAAATCGCTAGCCCCACGTCCCGGGGCTATTGTGTTTTCCAGTCGGTCTACCAAAATGTATCACTGCCCTGCCCGACGGGCTACCTTAAATACAGGGCTCCCATGCAGTGTTCCCTCTAAGCTGAGCGCGCGTGCTCTTCCACCGCGGACGCGCAGAAGAAATAATGTGCCTCTCGCGCACACAAAAATGAGTTGGGAAGCCATTTGATTGAATGCCGCCAGTAAAAGGGAGTCGAGTCTTTAGTGAAGTACCCTTTAGTCTTTAGTAAAATAGCCTAGCTATGTTTACAGTGTATATTATAATGTTTGTAAATAGGCTATTTTAGTTCCCCTCACTCCACAACAAATGCTCTCAATTGACAGTATTTAGAAAAGAACAAAAATTCAAAATATAAGAAACTGAAACCAACGTTGGGTCTCTCATTCGACACAAAATCAAATGTTTCCGTATTCGCGATGTATTTGAATGCCAAAATATTATTTATGTACAGGTGCAGCTCAAATTAGAAAGTGGTGAAAAATGTTTTTCTTGTAAGTCATATACACTCACCTAAAGGATTATTAGGAACACCTGTACCCATCCTCTGATGGCTACTTCCAGCAGGATAATGCACCATGTCACAAAGCTCGAATCATTTGAAATTGGTTTCTTGAACATGACAATGAGTTCACTGTACTAAAATGGCCCCCACAGTCACCAGATCTCAACCCAATAGAGCATCTTTGGGATGTGGTGGAACGGAAGCTTCGTGCCCTGGATGTGCATCCCACAAATCTCCATCAACTACAAGATGCTATCCTATCAATATGGGCCAACATTTCTAAAGAATGCTTTCAGCACCTTGTTGAATCAGTGCCACGTAGAATTAAGGCAGTTCTGAAGGCGAAAAGGGGTCAAACACAGTATTAGTATGGTGTTCCTAATAATTCTTTAGGTGAGTGTATTTTAGATTCATTGCCTGACCTGAATGCCATAGAGAATCTATGGGGTATTGCCAAGAGGAATATGAGAGACACCAGACCCAAGGCTCGCAAAATTTCTAAATCCCTACTAGCCCTTCGGGCAGGTACTCTTCAGATTTTGGTAGCCCGAAAATTAATTTAACTAGCCCAAATAAAATAAAGACCATAAATGTCAATCAAAAACATTTTCAGTAAACAAATATCAAGGAAAGAGTTTTATTTTACTATTTACAAGGTATCTGCAGAATTCTTAAGGCAATTTGAATTTTTTTTTCTTATACCATCTAACGTATTTAAAACTGTCTAAGGCAGGGGGGGCAAACTTTTTGACTCGAGGGCCACATCAAGTTTTCCATATTAAGTTAGGGGCCACATAATATGAAGCTTTGATTTATTTAAAAAAAAAAATCTAAATTGACACTCACTTACTACTGTACTATGTATACTTGTACCTACATGGCAGTTCTTTTCTTGTAACATCTCTACCTATTTTTATGAGCACTTTATAACACACAGATAAGTTGCATCAGTGTGCAAATCAATTAATGTATAAAACACATTTTATAATTTCATTCAGAAATAATGTAAAATAAACGAAACGTTTACAAACATTAGAAACGTATTTATATTCCCTACACTCCACAAACAATCATGTAAATTTAGCAGTGTTCAGAATAGAAAAAAGAACGAAAATATAAGTAAAAAACAAACACAAATTATAGTGGCATTCACTATAAACATATTATAATTGCCTGGCCTTAAATATTTAAGGGGAAACTGAAACTAGCGGCGTGGTTGCGGGAAAATGCACAATACAAACCTGGGGTCGACAATATAATTGGCCCGGTGGCCCGGACGTACTTTTAAAACCTTCAGGGTCACCAGATCGCTCCAACCACTAGCCCGGTGGGGCCAGTAAAAATAATGCCTCGATTAAAAAAAGTCTAATTTCACATTAATTACCTGTGGTTCTGTGTTTTGATTTCTGTTTAATCGTCTCGGTAACCACCGCTAACACGTTACGTGATCCTGACAGCCTTTGCTCGCTCCCGCGGTTACGCGCGCAAACTGCACACTGCTGCTCAGCACCTACCTATAGCTACTATTAAGCTAGGCTACTTGTTTCTGAAACCCACATCACCCGGCCAAACGCTGGGTAAAAAAGAGAAGGCAAGGAAGAGAAAATCACCAGAGGAATTGAGGGAAAGCGAAAGGGAATACGAAAAGAAAAGGCAGAGAAAGTTTCAGCCCCAGTGGCGAGACCGCTGGAATTGGCTGGGCTTAGGGGTGTGCGATATGACGATGTTTGATCGTGGACGATAAAAATGTCTCCACGATCTGCTTTTGAAGAAATATGGTAGTATCGTGCTACAGCACACATTCTGTCAAATACAGTTCTGGCGCCTCCGTCTCTATATACTGTACAACACCACATACAGCAGTAGAGTTACTCTGACAGGACACTGCACTTATTCGCGATCGCAAAAGTACATTATTTGCATACAAGGCTTGCTGGTTAATTGTTTAATTCGCGCGCTGGTCTGACGTGTGCTTTTTCTGAGCGCATACACCTGAAGCACGCGCACTAAAAAGCCTGTCTAACAGCGCCTGATTACTCAACTAACTTATCTTTTGCGCTAATACTGTCAAAACACACAAGGTTTACATACAGACTCAGTTGGTTATCTCTAAAATGAAAGTAAATAGTTAAGAGAGAAACAGATGCGTGCCTGTATATTAGATGTGTGCAGCTCTTAAAGGGACAGGACACTAAACGTGCTGTCGACTGTCATTAAAGGGATGGTTCACCCTAAAATTTAATTTCTGTCATTATTTACTCACTCACATGTTGTCCCAAACCTCTATTAATTTCTTGTGCTGAATCCAAAAGAAGATATTTTGAAGAATGAGGGTAACCAAACAGTTGCTGTCTACATTGACTTTGATAGCAGGAAAGAAAAATCCTATGGAAGTCACTGAGGACCAGCAACTGTTTGGTTTTCCACCTTCTTCAAAATAGCATTTATGTTCAGCAGAAGAAAAACGTATTCAGGTTTAAAACAACTTTTGAGTAAATGATGGTATAAAAATAAAACATTATAATAAAAAATCAAAACACAAAGAGAAAAATCACTCACTATTCTTGACTGAAAAACTTTAATACGGTTGCTTTAGGAATCAGTCTATCTAGTGTTTTATTTTTATATTTGTTCATTCAATTTCATTGAATGCTCTGCTAAATACACCTATTGTACCTGGAAATAAAGCACTGTTTGTTTTATTTGTATATTATGTGTATTTGTAATTTGTATCTTTGTTCTTATTAAAAAATAAGAAAGATAGAATGATGACAAAGATTTTTTATCTTCGCCCACTTTGGCCTAAATATCTGCCATGTCTTTATTTTTTTGTTTTTTGTTACCTTGAAAGGCTTTGTCTTTCTAGTTTGGCTGTAATGCTCAGACAACTTGTAAAACCAACATGACAAAGAATCTTGATAAAATCGTGAATCGTGATATTTCTAAAAAAAATCGTGATATGATATTTTTCCCATATCGCCCACCCCTAGCTGGGCTACGATCAAGAAAAAAAAAGAGGTTTACTGTGAGCTCTGCAGATCAATGCCCACATATGCAGACAAGTAAGTTAGAGAAAAGTTAACGTGTATGAAACCTATGGTATGAACATAATGTAATGAATTGCTGTGTGACTACGGAGAATGAATCCTATGCAATAGGTTTATTTGCACTTGTTTCATGTTTTTGCACAGTTTTGCTGCACTTTGCACTAAACCTACCTTAAAAAAAATAAATGTTATTCATGTTGTTCAAGCAAACTGTTCTTTTTCGTGATTATTGGGATCAATACCCGACGCGTTGACCTGGGCCAGTGAACTTCAAAAGAAATTTTCCCTTATTGTCTACCCCTGCAAACTCAAAACAAACTCACTTGCCTTTTCTCATTCATCACCAATCCTAATGTGTGCGCTTTGTGCTTGACCTTGATTGCTTTATATAAGTCGCCTTGGAAATCGCAGCACATTTCAGATGAAAAAACGCAATTTGTAATCCAGAAAAACAGTACTATATCCATTTTCATAAAAATGTTTGTGGAAAATAGAAGAAGGCATATCTTTGCAAGATAAAACGACAAATTATTTCCATGTTTTCCCCACAAAATGACAGCACCCGTGAGCAGGAGGATAACGCTGGCATTTGTTCTGATACTGGAAAGTCTTTTAATCATTTTTAAAACGGTTCCAATACAAGGCATTTTTCAAAACATGTAACTTATTTACAATGGTGCCACTTTTGTGGTGTGTATATAGCTATTTTGACTTTTTATTTTGTATTTTCTGTGCGGCTTGAACTGTCAAAAATAGACTAGGTGCCTGTCTTTAGTGAAGCCGCGCGGAGAGCCGCTTCTGAAACGCGCCGTGGATCGACTGGAGCGGCGGGACAGTGTATATCAGGGGATACAGGCTACAGCGCCATATATTGGATTGTACTGATAAAAGAAAATGTTAAAAGAACTGTTAAAAGAAAATGCTCAAACTATACCACAGATTTAATACACTACGCATTAATATCTCTCCACTTTGTGCTTTGAACATTTCTATGCGCTGCGTACTGTGACTCCGTGATGCTTCAAGCGCATCATTCTGCGCACGGTATGCGCATAAGCGCTTTGCACAATGAAAGATTATTAATAGCCTTCCTTGTTCAATCATATGTTATGTTCATATCTATCATATGTTTCTGCCTCATTACGGTGCTGTACATTTAAAAGAAATGTCTTAATTTTACAGTGTATATATTTATATATAAATATAACTTTTTTTCATGAATGTATTTTACAACAACACAGAGCAATTTATATAATTTTACATTATCATTTTAGATTTAGTCCTACATTTATTCACTTTTATTTGTTCCCCACTAAATGTTTTTTTCCCACTAATTTGATTTTATAAAATTGTGCACGTTTTTTCTAGAGTAACTTTTCCTACTGATTTATCCCCTAACCTAATTTATAATAGTATTTTTTGTCATAGATTATAATTATATATGCATTCATTTGTTGTTTTTCTATACAATAAAGTTGTCTATATTTAGTAGATTGTGTAACAAAAAAAAGTCATGATCAGGTCAACACACATTGAGGTAATACAATTCAACACTTGATTTAAAAAAAAAAAACGCTCAGGTATCGGATCGATATCGGTATTGGCAGATACTGGTATCGGATCGGGATCGGTTCGGAAAAAGTGGTATCGAGCCACCACTACTTTGACTTCTTTTGAACTGTTAAAAAAAAAAAAAAAACACCAGCCCACTGCCATTTATAAAGCTTGGAAGAGCAAGGACAATTTTTAATATAACTCTGGTTGAATTTCGTCAGAAAGAAGAAAGTTATATACACCTAGGATGCATTGAGCGGGAGTAAAACATGGGCTAATTTTAATTTTTGGGTGAACTAACCTTTTAATATACCAACCTCCTGGAGTACTAAAATCTGATTTTATACCTTTTATAATATATTGACCACCACCCAAAAACAGAGATGGTAATGAGAAAGCAACAAGATGAATCACAGCTCGCCACAAGTAGCTTTTCCAAAAGCTGAAGCAAATGCTAAAAACAATATAAGACCACACAAATACTAAACACCATCATGGTACCATACATAAAATAATGCAGGTAACTCTTAAGTCAATACCATAAGAAAAAAGAAAGTTTTTTAACCCTAAAAAGGGCAAAACCATGAAGAGACATCAGAAAATGAATTTATTTCTTATTGGAACTCAAAATACAATTTCATGATTTTTCTTTTTTCAAATTTGACTCTTTTTATTTTAATGTTTGTATCCCTCAGGATACGTCGTCCCTTTGGGGGGTATAAATTCACTGAAAATTTTTATCAATGCTTTTTGCAAATTTCTGAACGCTTTGGAATACAGACCTAAGGTTGGTCTCTTTTTAAAGAAGACACATTGCAGATTATTGCTGAAGTGAAAGCTTTTCAAAATAAGTTATAGAAGTTTCAGTTTACAATAAAGATAATGTAGTATACCATTTTATTTTATAAAATGTTGAACTCTAAAATTTCTATGAAATCAAATCCATATGTCTAACCAAGTTGTGTTCCAAATTTGAAGTTGATATATTGTGGTTCCTGTGAGATTTTGTTTGGGCACTATACAAAAAAATAACACAGATTTTTGGCCAAATGGGCAAACTCTATTGATTTCTATTTTTTTTGCAGTTTTCTGTCACAATATCACTTCTATTACAAAATGACCAAAGATGGAACCTTGACTGTCAGGTATTTCCAATGATGTGTGTTTTGTCAAGATTACTAAAAAATTAGATTTTTCTAAAACACAAGCCACAAGTCTATGTATATGTTTTTATATCTTGATTTATACCCCTAAAAGGGCGACGTATCCCCTGAGATACGAACATTTAGAGACTGATTACAAAAATATTTAAGCATTTAATTACATTAACATATAAAATGTCAATGTAAACCTAATAAGCTAATGCTGAATAACAACTTTTTAAACAGGTAAGTCCCCTCCAACACGTGTACATTTGTGAACGAGATCAACTTTTATTGGAGATGAGTAGATTTCCCACTACAGGCGGCCATGCATGCTTCCTGCGAGCAAAAAAAATTATGTAGAAACTAAAGTCACCTCATCTAAATATTCACAACAAACACCCTTTCAAAATGAAAGCAAGAAATAAGACCTACACTTTCACTGGTTCTCCCCACAGCTTCTCAAATGTTTGTATCCCCCAGGATACGTTGCCTCTTTTAGGGTTAAACGCAAGACATCAAATGTGATGAGCCATACAGGTAATTATGGGAATGTCAATTCACGGTTTCACTGTAAATTAGGCCTATAAGATGACTTGCTCTGTTTAACTTCTAAAATCTGTAACTTTTAGAGTAAAATCCTGTTAGATTCATTAGTTTTCATTGTTTATAGTAAGAGAACGTATTATTAACCAGTTAACAGTTTTGTACCATAGCATTTTTAAAGTATCATTTACAATTGACAATTTTTACAGTGAACTGCAAAAGAAATTCCTTTACTGTAAAGGAGCAATGATATAGAAGTAGGTGTTGATCCATATCTGTGCAAGAAGACTTGTGTTGATGTATTATTACATTATTTAAAACGTTGAAGTAGAAAATTAGTAATTTTGCATGCTTTGTTTCAATGAAAGCTGTTTTTGGAGCAATGAAGAAGTTTTGAGATCTAAAACTTACAGAATGTTTTTTATAGTACAGTGACCGAAGTCAAATGTCAAACGATCAGGGATAATTTAATTCCTCATGTCAAGACCCCTTTAAACATTTACTTTTCTTAAAACTGATTGTTTACCTACATTGTGGTGTTGTGCTTCTTTTAATGTAGCGTCTTGAGTACAGTATTGTATCCTGTTGTAGTTTTCCTGGTAAGGTGATTTGAAATTCAGAAACTGCCTTGAAGAAAATCATTAATCCGCTGATGCTTAATTGCTAAATGTGGAATTCACCTTACAATTTACTTTGTTCTTGATATATCAATGCATCTCAGTATTTTATCACAGGCATAGTGAAAAATCTCTTGCAGTAAAACATTCAACAAGCCTTGCAAATGCCCTTTCCTATGTGGAATTATTTCAAATGTTATCAAAATAGCTCTTGTTTTATTTCTAACATTTCCTGTGTATGTTTCTTCAATAAACTAAATTATAAAAATTACAAAGCATTTGGAGATTCAATGTTGAAACTACAGTCAGAAAGCTATGTCTATCAAAAGCCATTGCTCTTAACAATATATAACAACCTTATAAGCAATTGGTTGAAATTGTAAAACTGTTTTGAAGTGGAAAGCAGTGAGTTCAGATCCATTTCCCATGGATGGTTAGAGAGATTCTTAAAAAATCTTAGGGAATTAGAACAGTTTGCAAAAATAAAATTGGCCAGTGTTCCTGTAGGTAATCTGTTATTGTGAGAAAATAAGTCTGAGACTAAGACTTTACATACTACGTGAACACCCGTAAATCCCCATTTCACAGTTGAAGTCATTATTTCAACCACACAATATTCTTGAGACAGTTATTCATGTAACTTAGTTTGTGGGGAATAAAAGCCCTACCAACTACTTTACTTTGTGAAGCATAGGCTACTTTATTTAGTGGAGTATTATTGTTGAAGATCACTGTTAAAGAACTGTTGAAAAACTGACAGTTCAAACTGCATAACCAGAATGTTGTGATTAGTTGAGTCATGGTACTGTTTTGACCCAAAGCAAACAATAAAAAACATTGTTTTGCCAAACTGCATCAGTCAAGACTGGCTGGGATAATTTAGTTTAAATCTAGGTCTACATCTAGGAAGATACAACTATCAGTTGGCTCAATCAATGTCCATTTGGTGCTAGTGTTGCAGAATTTACACTGCTTTTCATATTAGATTATATCAACTGTAATTCATGTGTTTTTTTTAAATCATCACCTTAATATCCTTTTCAAATTCACAGACACCTGAAGTCCTTATGCATACCAGCTGTGAAGGTGCACCATGAATTGTGAAGAGCAGGGCATGGGGAGGGTTGTCCATTCCTGGGCCAGATTTGCCCCAGCTGGAAAAACTGCCCTCGAAGAGGCCCTGAGGGTCTTCAACCCCATGTCCAAGGATCTGTCGGACACTGAGAGACAAATGGTGTCCTTTCTTCAAGAGCTGAGGAAAGAGGGAGCCAAGCCTGTGATTTTGAGGAGCAAAGATGTATATGGATACACGTCTTGCACCACGGAGCCAATCTCTTCCGGGATTGGCAGCAAGGTTCAGAGAGTGCAGAAACCTTGCAAGAAGCGAGGGCGGAAAGGTTCGAGCAAGTCCAAGGATGTGAATTACGCGATGCTCAGTAGAGCGGCGAAGGACATTCTCCAAAACCAACCCAAGATCCTGCTTACCAATCTCTCGGTGGACAGTCTTAAGCAGAATGTTGCAACCGCAATGCTAGATAAACATTCTGTTCAAGCGCAGCAGTGCCTCAAGCTAACAAACATAAAGGGGTTGACCAGAGGCCACACCGCGAGGTTGCAAATTCACTTTGGTTCGGATTCTAAAAGCGCCCCCAATTTTGCTCTAGGACGACCACCGGATCGCTCCGGAATTCCACACTCTCCAACGGAAAATGGCAGTCAGACATCAAATGTAGTTGCCTTGGACAACAAACGTGTTGTGTCATGTCCGTTCAAAGTAGACGATGCCCTTATTGGAGACTCTGCCCCAGTCGTCTGTCAGAATGGTTTCGGTCTTAAAGATGGTAGCATTTATAAAAAGATTGAAACTGTATCAGGTAAACCTGATGTGATGACCAGTGGTCTGGACAATGGTTCAGTGAGGAGACTCCGTTTCCAAAGCTATAACTGGTCCCAGTCTACACTCACCAATGGCCAAGACGTTTCTAGACTGAATGGCACTGGTCTTGAATGGAAGGTTATAAAAGTAGACAATTCGGTCACAGATGAAGAGGTGAGAAGGAAGGCACAAAAAATCTTGCAAGTTAACTTGTCGCCTGTGATACAGATCCATCCCCTTGTTGACTCTGTATAGACACTTGCTGGGGATTTTTTTTTATTTAATTTTTTTTTTCGTCTTTTGTTAAGTTTCCTTGTTTTGCAAAGTTGCGTTTTGTGGAAGCAAACCCTAGGTTATCTCTGGATGGGAGCATTGCAGTTACCTCCAAATTTTGCATTATCAAGTAGTTACTGACATCATAATCCAAAGATGGGATGCTTTTTTCTGCTCGCACAGTATTTTGTTTTCCAGACACATCCCAACCTGCCTTTCTTTTGTGTATTTTTATCTAACTTCTGAAGGATTGGACTGATGAACAAACCCGTATTTATGACTATGCAGTTCCCAGAATGTTCCTTGTGTTGGAATACTGTGGTCATGGACTGCTGTCTCACTGGATCATGGGAATAGACTGAATTTGTAGAGTCCTTGGATCCTGCTGATGTCAATGTCACCCAGGGTTTTTTTTGACATCAGCAGTTTTTTTGTTTTGTTTTTTTTGGAATATGTTAGTCTGCCGGCATAGACTGCATATTGTATTTTTGTTTAGACTCTAACATGTTCAAATTGGGGGCACTTTTGCATATTAATTTAATTTCAGGGCAAAATAAATGGCCTTATACTTTAAGAGTGAAATTCAACTGAATCTTTGTACTCTTTCCTCCTTCATGTACTTGTTTCTGTCTGCACTCCTCTTCTCATAAATTCCTCAAATGTTTTTTAATGTGCCAACCCTGGTTTTTCGTTTCTTTACAGTTTTGTTGGTGCCATGACCACAAAGAATTGCAAAAAAAATGCTTCATTTTCTGAGTTCTCAGCATCCCGTCGAACAGTGGACTTACTTGTCCATTGATTGAACGTACCTCAAACACTTGAATGCGAAAATGTTGTCATCATTAATCCTGCAGTTAATATTGTTCATTCCATACATCCGTAAGTTGGTTGGTTTGTTTGATTTGTGGCCATCTCGATCGCCTTCTACACATTTAACCAAATTTTGTAAATTGCACACTAATCTTCAATAGGATGGTTTTGATCCAGCACTAATTAAGGCAACATCTGAAGGTAGCAAATTGGAAAAAGAAAAATGTATTCAGTTTGTCTGTTAAATCTTGCTCAAGGTGTTTTTTAAGGTCATTGTTCGGCCTCACCAGGATTCATTTGTTGAGGATGATTCATGTGCATAGAGCAATCATTTTAAGACACAACAGGATGAATGCTTGCTTTTTGTGCAAAAGGAGGAAAAGCTATGTGAGAATTCAGTTGGCGTTCAGCAACTCCTAAGGCCTTTGGTTCATAAGGTCTCTTTCAAACTAAAGTAGAAGATGGCAATGCAGCAGTATATTGGCGCCACAAGGCAAACATTTAAAAATGTTTATAAATTTAAGTTTTGACAACCTACATATGGGTTTCATAAAAATAAAATAAAAACCATTTCATTCACATGCAGAATTTGGTTTCCTGTTAATCCGTTTTTATTTTTATCCAGTTGAATCTGTGACACTCAAAAGTTGTAAATGTCAGTGTTGTATCTTTAGTTTCGGTTATCGAGTTGTGAATTAAAATATGTTTGAGAAATGTTTTGTGTGGATTACTGGAGTCTCAGTGTTTTCTTTTTTTAAAGAACAGGCAACATTATTGGTGAAACAAATTGTTGCTCAAAGACATCTCCATTAGCGGTTTCATGAGGTCTGGACATAGTTGCATATTGTATGGCCAAAACCGTTAAAACATATTGCTATAAAATCTGACTGGATAAGCCACATTAAAAGCACTTTTAAAATAGCTAATGTGCACACAAACAAACGGCATGAATTCAATATTATATTAATATGCCAAGTTGCTTGGCAACCGTAAATGACTTACTGTTTGGCTAATTAACTTGGCAGATGTTATTTAGCAGATGAATTGCTTATTGTGATTATTGTTACTAATATATTTAATTCTTTATTGTACATTGGTGTGTGTTGCCATCTTGATGTTGCTGCCACAGTTAAAAGGGTTTTAAGCAAGGTTTCATGTGCCGAACAGCATTTCTTAAGTGTTAAAAACCTCTAGTAATGCTTGGTTTTCCTGCCATATTGTTGTGCAAACTCTGAGAATAATTGGTGTAAAAAAAAAATATTTTTACTGCTGTATCTTTGAAAATTTTAGATATTTATAGCACCTATAAATATTTAATATTTTAAACCATTTCACTTAATTCAGCCATATTATGTAATATTTGCAACACAATGGCCAGAAAAAAAGAGAATCCATACAAAATCAGAAACAATTTAATTTATTCAGTCCTTTTGAACTGTTGGTCATTTTTTGAAGAATTGTTATTTTACAGTAAGTTGGAATTTAATTGTTACATGATGAACATTTCTAGTTTCTGTTTCTTTTATAGAGTTTTTATGCAATGCAGCACCAGGATTCTTCTGTGCTTTTCCCCAACCATTTAACAGTCCATCCTTGCAAAAGAGGCCACCACCATTCTTTTCACAAAACTAAACCAACCAAGAGCTTACCTTCAAGGCATGAACATTTTTAAAAGTCTGGGCCCATATTCACTTAACATCTTAATGTTAAGCGTAGCTCAAAACTTGAAAATTATGGGCGTGTCAGTCTTAAATTTAGAACTACATTTTTGCTCTAAGAGCATCTCTCTAGTCTAAGCGTTTTAGTGCTAAAACTAGCTCCTAAACCTGTGAAATGTTAAGAGTAGTGAAGAGGACTCCTAAGTCACTAAGACCTAGCCACAAACTATCCTAAAATGGCTGTTGCCGGCAATCTGCCTCGGAACATAAAAAATTTAGAAATATTTGACGATAACGAACTTTTAAAAAGGTATAGCCTTTGGTTTTGGAGGTTAACCCAATTCCAAATTTTCCCTTGATTATATCCTTGTTTTCATTAACCAGTAGGGCAAGAAGTAACAGCTGTTCTTGCATCAAGTTTGGTTTTCTTTTACGTTTACATGTCTTACTATCAGCCATGATTATTCTACTCTGTTAATTAAAAGGCTGTTTATATGCATATCCGCTAAATTGTTTACGAGAAGCATACATGTAAGAGGCTGACAATTATCTGAACATATACTTATTTAATTAGTGACACATTTTAAAATCTTATTTGAATGTGGCAATTAACTTTTTTTTAACCTTTATTTGAATATGGCAACATAATATTGCGTTCTACAGTATTTCTATGAATCAGTCTCTGACAGAGACCCCTCCCCTATCAGTCAATCACTGTGTGCATAGTTAGTAAGCATGCTGACATCATCCATAGCAACTGTCACGCTTAGATCAAGACTTCTCTCTATTCCTTAATAAAAAAAACATCAGCAGCTTTGTGAATAGGTTTAAGAGGATACTCTTCGCTAAAAATTTTCACTGCTATTTAGAAGCCCTTAGTGGTAAGATAAAATGTTTTGTGAATATGGGCCCAGGTCTCATCACACAGTTTCAATAAATCAAATTGAAAATCTCCCATGCCACTGGGCAAATTCCAGCCAGGAAGTAGTATGTTTCAACAAAAGCTTTCCTCTACGTTAATGAAATGGGTGGGACATTGTTGTTTTGTGTATAATTTCAAACATCTCTCATGAAGGACTGCTGTCTTTAATATTGCCACAGGCCTCTTGGTGGCCTCTATTTCCCTGTCTTTTCTGGTCTGGGCATGTGAATTTGGAGAAATGCCAATCAGGCCAGATTAAAATAAAGCTGCAAGAATTAATAATTGACGTTTACTGTAGGGCCTTATTTTTTACTGTAAGTAATTATTTTTTACTATTGAAATGATATGAGGAACACCAATAGTTCTTGTTTGGCATGAGGGGGCCCATCAAGTGATGGAATTGCTTTTTCTCAATATCAGACACTGTGGAATATATATCTACTGTGCTTGTAACATAGTAGGGAAGTCGTGGCCTAATGGTTTGAGAGTCGGACTTGTAATCCAAAGGTTGCGGGTTCGAGTCCCTGGCCGGCAGGGATTGTAGGTGGGGGGAGTGAATGTCCAGCGCTCTCTCCACCCTCAATACCACGACTGAGGTGCCCTTGAGCAAGGCACTGAACCCCCAACTGCTCCCCGGGCACTGCAGCATAAAATGGCTGCCCACTGCTCCGGGTGTGTGTTCACGGTGTGTGTGTGTTCACTGCTGTGTGTGTGCACGTTGGATGGGTTAAATGCAGAGCACGAATTCCGAGTATCCATACTTGGCTGAATGTCTATGATTATCAACTGAATTTGTTGACAGTGGCTATATTTTATAAACAATACTGCATACAAAATTTCAAACTGATTGGACAAACAGTCCCATGGTTTTAGCACCATATTAGTGCCAACATGTGGCTAAGCCCCATCAAATCTTTCAGGTATTCTCAAAGTGAACCCTTGAATGAAAGTAGCCATACATGATACTTATATGTAGTGTGATTACAATCTGGCAACCAGCCTTGAACATAGTGCATGATTTTTTTTTCCCCAACCAGGTAAGCACAAACCCTTTTTCTGCAGTTAATTGGTCAACTCAATCACAGTCAACCATCAAGAAAAATTTGGACTTAAAAAAAATGTATGAATCTGAAAAGTAATGCTAGGGTTAACGTCTGGGTTAGGGTTTAGTATTTGTTTCAGCATTGTGTCCATAATCAGCGTTGTGATTGAGTTTACAAATGAAATCTTTAGAATTATTAGTGGGTGGGGTTTGTGCTTAACTAGTTTGGGGGGAAAAGATTACTTTACAAAAGTAGCATTTGCAAAAAAATGACTCAGTGAATCCAATGACATTAAGCTCTTGCGTTCCCAGTTGAGCCGAAACATTGCACTGGTCAGGGAGTACTTCCATTCTACCAAATGTTCTGTCTATAGGGCTTATTGTTTGGGCTCAAAGATGTGTTTTTGTCTAGAAAGATAAAAAACAAGTCCTCGGTTTTCACACTAACAAAAACAGTTCAGCACTGTGACAATAAATATGTAAGGATTGCACCAAATCCACCAAAACCAACACAAGGCCTAAACGTCTGGTCTCATCACGGCATTCATTATTTGGCATTTGAGGAACTCTGGTTGGCACAAGAGAACTTCAGATTACTGAATTATTGAAAGGACAGCAACTTCTTTTTGGAGCAAACATACGCCATATGAGGCCGAAGGCCTCTGGGACATCTGTTCTGGGCATGTGGTTTTGGTGGACGGCCAGTTCTGGCCACATTCATAGAAACCGATGGCGAACGTAATAAAAACAGTTAGACATTGTAACAACAAATTTAATATAGCTATCATGTAATTGGCAAGATGTTTTGGAACCAATACTGGTCATTATCTGCAAGGTTTCGTAGACTCAAGTTTTTTTGTCTTTGCTCAATGTAGAGCTTGGACTTCTACGTAACATCTTTGGCCAAACATTTTGTTTTTCTGTCCAAAGTTTGCTCACTGAACTACAGGTGCATTTTGATTTTTCTCACCCAAAGTGAGCAAATTCTTCTTCAACACCTGACCCCCTCACCACATTTACTTCAAAGATTTTTATCTAACAGACAAGTACCACATGCCATCTTGACTACATTGTAGTCTCCTCCTTTCATACATTTCAAAGCAAACACAATGACAGGTGTGACGCGACACATTTGTGTGTGACCCAGAAGCAGCTCTGTCTAGAGTGGGGATGGGTGTCATGCTTTGTTGCGAAAGAGCACGATGAAAATGGGGGGATGGGAGATGAGTGGAACTGGAAAAATGGTGGAGGAAAGCCCAGCTGTGAATTCACTGCAGTTCTCATTAGCCCTGGGTCCTAAAGTCCCCAGGCGAATTCCCAAATAACAAAAATTAGCACAAAAAATTACTTAAAAATTAGTCTTTCATCGCTACAATCCATTTTAAGAACTATAACGCTGTTACGTCTGTTTTTTGTATGCCAAAAAGCTTCCTGTATGAGGTCAGACACATTCACTGTCAGTGATTGATGGACTAAATTATTACTACAGTATTTGCAATGCAGCACTGCATTGATATTAATCAAACATATCATCCCCACAATTAATCACATTTTCTCTACAATTATTATGATGAATTAGCTTGAGCTGCTTAACAGAAGTACACAGTCCTTTTAAACTGTATTTTTTTAAGTATTTCTATTAGTTACAAAATCAAACCAATGATTGTGATTGGCCTGCTTTCTTGAATTAATATGCATATTCGGTTGTGATTGGTCTTGCCTTTCTAACATGTCAAACATATGAATGTAATTTTAATTCATGAAGAACTGAATGTGCACCTACCTCAGTTAAAAATTGGGGAAAAAATCATTTGAGCAGAAAACAATGAAAATGCAACTAATTTGTCATTAAAAAAAAAAGAGAACTCAAATTCCACACTAAACAACTCGTTGACTAATTTTTCTAATCTGACCAGCTTCTCCGTCCCCAGTCCATAGCAGATCAAAACAATGTTGTTTTCCTGTCAAGTAGTATGAACAGGTGGTCGTTTACCTCAGGGAAATTTTCACCCATCTCCCTCTTGCGTTACGCTTCAGTCATCTTTAGTATGATCGACCAAGACAAAAATACCCTTCTATTATGTCGATGAGACCTTTGGGATTTTGCATTGCAGTTGGAGACATTAATTAGACCCCAGGTTTAGTCCCTGGAAAGATGATTTCCTTTGAAATTGGCCAAGAAGAAAACAACAGGTAAACTAACAAATGCACCCAGTGTTTTTTAGCAGATATTTATATTGAACTGAAGGCACCACAGTTGGCTGATGTTGTCTAGGACATAATTAAGGCATTTAAGTCTTTTGTTTTTGGGTTTAACCATATACAAAGGTGTTGAGGCCACCTCCTCCAGCCAGGCTCTCCAGCTGATAGCAGGTAATGAAAAGGAGAGGAGGTCGGCGCTGATGTCTGTGCTAGTCAACGAGGTTGGGTGTGTCTGTAGCAGCTGAATCCTGAAATAAGCAAATATTGATTAGGACAACTGTTTGACCAGTAGTAGCAATCAAAGAAATGCATGTAGTTAAAATTACAAGCACATAGAAGGATGTTTTTCTATATTTACCCCAAATGGCTCTGCAAACGCCCTGTAGCCACTGTATAAAGGGTTTGGGATTGATACTAAAGCAGGGTTTCCACCACCTTTTGTAGAAGCACCATCTTCATCATCATTCTGTTGAACGATAAATAAGGCATTCATTCATCTTTGAAAGTAGATTATAATACATCACAAATTATATATACCTTATTTCGTTTTCTGGGATCACTATATAAAGTTTAATTATAAAGACAGTCCAGAACTTTAGAACTGAAGATAGATAGACCCTTGGTAAATATGATCAAAGAAGGCTCTGAAAATAAACCTGCATTATTAATCCTTTTATTTAAAAACAATCACAAAAATCTAACCTTTCATTGAACTAAAACAATTGAAAATGGGGCACAATCTCATTATGAAATAAATGTTTTTCTCAAATACACGTTGGACACAATTATTGGTACCCCTAGAAACTCTTATGAGTAAAATATCTCTGAAGTATATTCCCATTCATATTCACAATTTTGAGCACTCCAGGGTGATTATGAACATGAGATTATCCAGCCATGGCTTCCTGTTTCACAGAAATATAAATAGGGAAGAAACAAAGCCCAAATCCCCTTAATCATCCATCACAATGAGAAAAAAACAAATAATATATTTCTGATATGCAGCAAAGGATATTGAGCTTCAAAAATTAGTGAAGTGGCTTTAAGAAAAGAGCTAGAGCAGTGAAAATCCCCATTTCCACCATCAGGGCAATAATTAAGAATTTCCAATCAACAGAAAATGTTACGAAACTGCCTGGAAGAGGACGTGTGTCTATATCGTCCTAATGAAGAATTGCAGAAAATAGTTGAGTCTCAGGGTCAGAAGACCTTAAAAAAAAATTGTCAAACAGCACCTATATCATCACATGTTGTTTGGGAGGGTTTCAAGAAAAATTATCCTAGCTCATCCAAAAAAAAACTCCAGCATATTCAGTTATCAGACACAACTGGAACTTCAAATGGGACTGGCATCGATGATCAGATGAAACTAAAAAAATGAGCTTTCTAGCAGCAAACACTCAAGATGAGTTTGATGAACACAGGGATAAAAAACCCATGTGTACAATGAAATATACTGCTGTATTTTTGATGTTGTGGGCCTATATTTCTGCTGGAGGTCCTGGACATCTTGTTTAGATACATGGCATCATGGATTCTATCAAATACCAACAGATAAAAAAATCAATAAGTGACTGACTCTGTTAGAAATCTTATAATGGGCCATGTTTGGATCTTCCAACCGTACAATAATCCAAACACAAACCTCAAAAACAACACATAAATGGGTCACTGAGCACAAAACCAAGCTTCTGCTATGGCCATTCCAGTCCTCTGACCTGAACCCTGTAGAAAATGAGTGAGGTGAACTGAAGAGAAGAAGTACCAACATGGAGCTGGGAATCTGAAGGATCTGGAGTGATTCTGGATGAAGGAATGGTCTCTGATCTCGTCAGGTGTTCTCTAACCTCATCAGGCATTATAGGAGAAAATTTAGAGCTGTTAAACTGGCAAATGGAGATTTCAAAAAGTATTGAATAAAGGGGTGCCGTTAATTGTGGCCAATGTGTATTAGAGAAAAAACATTTATTTCATTATGATACCCCCCCCCCCCCCCATTTTAAATTCTTATTATCCAATGAAAGGTTCGATTTTTTGTGATTTTTTTAAAATAAATGAACGTCTTCACAGCCTTCTTTGATCATATTTACCAAGGGTGCCAGTAATTCTGACCACGACTGTCGATAGATGGATGGATGGATGGATGGATGGATGGATGGATGGAACAACAGATAGATGTAGAAAACTCTAGAAGAGTTAGAGTCAGACATTTTGTTCAATGGTAAAGTGTCTTTGTTCGTAAACCTAAATATCTGAAGTTCTATTACGTGAACAAACCTTAAAATAATGGAAACGAAAGGCATCGTTCTTGTGCTTGAGGACGTAGTATGCGAGCCCAGCAACAATACCAACAATGGCAAAGACAATCAGCACAGTGGTGATTGCGACCCCACTGGACTGTGAGATTGGAAGAACTGCCGGCACCTAAAAATTAGACAACACCATTGATGACTTTAAAAAATGAACTGGGTATTGTAAGTGAGGTCCAACTTTTGTCTAATACTGCTTTGAAAAAACTAGACGGACATCCATTTTAGTCAAACAGGATGTTGACTTGCTCTGATGAGTCATAGTTGTTATCTTTGTCTGAATATGAGCAAAAATTCTTTTCAGTAAAGTCATTGCTCATCAGAAGGCTTGGGAGTGTGTTTTCTATCTGAAAACTGCTGAAATTTAATCCATTGGTGTTAATGCAATTACCCATGAAATTTTAAAATAAATTCTGCCTGTCCATCCATAAAGCAAAGCGGTTCTCTCATATACTCTATTGTACTTCTACAAAAGCAGCCACTTACTGGAACAGGTGGAGCTCTGAAAGGCCCATCAATGACATGGATCAGACCATTGATGGCTGGAATGTTCCAGGCCAATATGACCTTCTTATTCACAAATTTTTGAGGTTGAGAGTCCTGTGAAACCAATAAAAATATAGTTTTCTTGTCTATGTACAGTAAATGTGGTCTGAGCAGTTTGAAGCTGCTAAGGTTTGTTTACCTCAGCCTGACCAGTGGAATTGGAGGGAATTGTCACGACTAGATCAGAACCCACACGGGACGGGATTATGGTGTTGTGCTTCAAGTCTTCATAGAAGTGCAGACTATTGATGCTGGATATATGATACAGCAAATCCCTCCAAGATAAGGTCTGAAAAAGGAAACAAACCGCAGACTCAAGGCCAGCGGAGAAAGAGAGTGTCCAAGTTTTCTTCCTCTGACTCAGACGCAATTCAAAAATGTTCATATGAGATTTTATTCTGGTTTATATCGATAATCACCTTGTTGGCAGAGAAACCGTCGTTTTGAGGTACAAGAACTGTTAAGTTTAATGATTTGTCGGACAGGGACTTCAGCAGGTTCTTGCCCTCCTCATCATCCTCTGCATACTTCAGTAAAGTCTAGGAGGAAACCGGCAAGAAATGTTTGACTCCATTGTAATTAAATTACATGGATATTTCTCTTCGAACAGGACTTCATTTGTATTGACAACAATTATGTGAAAATGTTTAATTTGTTTTCACTTCAGTTGATATCCATTGCTTTGTTTTTTCCCCTTTCTTCACTCAAAACGATTATAACAAATCGTTGTTATAAATATGTTGTAATAGGTAACTAACTTTATGTCAGTTTGTGTCCTCTCTTTCCATCTGGTTAGTCTGTTGGCTTTAACTACAAAATCTGTTCCTTGATGACATCATCCTGCAGGAAGTGGCAACTATTTTTAGAGGGAAACAACAGTACATGGCTACTTACTGTGTAGAACAGAGAAAAATTAGAAGTGGTGGCAACAACCGAGGCCAAGTCTCCATTACAGAATTCCCCGTTTCCAACGTATCCAGGTTTACATTCACAAGACACCTCTGTATAAGAGAAAAATTGCCATCAATTTTACATCAAAACTGTTCAGGTACAGTAAAATTTCAAATTACATTTCAACTGATTGCAGGATTTCCTGATGGTCATACCTTTCATTCTGTAGCAGTACGCGTCATACAGCCAACTGGCATTGACTGGCTCTTTGTACAGCACAATACCAACAAGATTATCCCCACATTTAGTAGAAGGAAACCGGATCGGATTGCCAGCTTTCTTCCCGTCCATCCATCCTGCCACACATAGATGCATTCCCAACTGGAACAATAAAAAAGCTTTGTTTGCTCCAGTCTTAAGTGTTAATATTATCAGTGTTGAAAACAGTTGTGCTGCTTAATAATTTTTTTAAGATTCTTTGATGAATAGAAAGTTGAAAAGATAGTAAGAAGAAGTTAGTAAATCACCTGCAAAATTTTCCCCTCCCATCGGCATTTTTATGGAATTGCGCTCTAATGCTAATTTGCCCTGTTTAGTAAATCTAGCCCTTAATATCTTAAGTGAGATTCTGGTGCTCTTTGGTCTTTTTTTTTTTTTATTGACAATTTGTTACTTCATCGAATGGTACAAAACTTGGTATTAAAAAAAATTTATGGAAATGCTTTGAAAAGGTTCTGAAGATGGTCCTGATAATGAATGGGAAATAAATGGGGAAGCGAAAAACTTTTGGTAGGCTACTGCACCCAAACAAAATCTTGCTGAAAGCTAATTTTTTGAGATATTAACTTCCAATTTGGAACACAACTTGTTTTTTTTTTTTTTTCATAACAATAAACATCTAAAACTTTTTAAATGTAACTTTTTTCACTTTAGCAATAATCTGCTGAGTGCCATCTTTACAAGGACTCCAAACTTAAGCATTAAGGATTTATGACAATTTAAGTTGGAAATTTAAATTTCTAACTTAAATTACCATACCATAAAATCGCCCAAAATACAAAATGCTAAATAAAAAACATTATCTAAGTGAAATATAATACACATTTCATTTAAAAAATGAAGAATCAAGAAAATCTAAACCCACTTAATTTTAATAAATGTTTACAATACAAGTCATTTTGCTTCTCAAGTAAATGTATCTTGAATTAAGAATTTTGAGGTATTTGTAATGAAGAATAAGACAAAAATACTGAATAAGAAAAAAAAATTTCAGTGCATTAAGTATGTTTTGGTTGTGGTTTAGTGTGTCCTGGAGGACTCGAGGCACCATGTGGAGAGCATGGAGACTGTGATGATGGGCGCACTGGCCCAGGGATGTGTAGATGTCACAAAGGTTTTACAGGTACAGGCTGTGAGCTGTGTGAAAGAAGTCACTTTGGGCCGAACTGCACAGGTAAAAACCATGAAGTTTTCCTAAACAGTCCCCAAATCCTTATCCACAAGTGTTTGTGAAGACTAAATGAACAGGCAAATCAGACTCAACTGTAAGAACAATTATGCAAATAGAGCTCTAAAAATTCAAAATTATATATATAATATATAAACGGTTACACTTTAGGCAGTTTTGGCAATTTGTGAATAGTTGGCATTTGTTTTCTGGTAATTTTTTTCATTAAACTTAAGTGAGGTTTGTTTTGACACTGGTTCTGTTCAATCATTTTTTTGTGAAAAATTTTACTTTTTTTTTTTTAGAGAATTTTGTTTAGTTCTTCAGAATGGGACGAAACTTGGTAAAGGTTTAGGCACTTGCTATGTAAACACGAAAAACACCTTGAATCAAGAAAGTTAAATGGGTGTGAAAAAGCAGTCACAATTGTACTGTTTGTGGTTAAAAATTGCCACATTGGAAATTAACAGGAAGCAAATTTTATCTAGCGGAAACATTTGGTACTGCATCCAAACAAAATCTTACTGAAAGCTCTTTTTTGAGATATCAGCCTCAAATTTGGAAGACAACTTTTCACAGATTCATGGCTTTGATTTTCATGTAGTTTTAGAGTAAAACATGTTTTAGAAAATATATATTTCGTATAAAATATAAAAAGAGTATTTTTTATAACTATAACCTTTAAAGTTCTAAAATTAAAAAAAAAATTAAAAATAACTATTTGGTCATTTTTGACCACCATGCAAACAGCACCAGAGGGTTAAACAAGAAATAAGCCAAAATATTAAGATAAAATAACTTTAAGATTTATTTACTGAAAGTGTTTTTTCTTCTTCTCATGTAAATTTATATTGTTTTAAGTGAGTTTACATGTAGACAAAATGCTGATTAAGAAAAATGTTTGCAGTGTAAAAAAATAAAAAATTCAGTTTTTTAAAAGTCAGTAATATAAATAAATATTAAACATAAATATATAGAAATATACACAGAAAATTATACTAAAATGACATAACTTTTTACATTTACATTTATTGTCAGATCAGTATAAATGTTTTTTTTTTGTTTAAATGTTATTGTATTAGTACTACTCAACTACTCAACTGCTTACAGCTATAATGAACAGTTTTTTTCATAATTTCTCACAGCATGTAACTGCACCAGCAATGGCAAATGTGATAGCGGCCTGGACGGTGATGGCAGCTGTTTCTGTCAAGAGGGGTGGACGGGTAAATACTGCGAATCAAAAATCGGTAAGAGCAGGCTTCACATGGAGAACTCTATCAAATGTACTAGATCTATAAAAGATATGCAGTTTTGTAGAAAACCATAGAAAATATTTTAGACTTAAAACACTCTCTTTTGCCTGTTATTTAACAGAAGTCAAGCCGATTTGCTCGCCTGCATGTGATCTCAATGCAGTGTGCCTCCCAGAAAATAATTGCGAGTGTGTGCCGCCCTATGGGGGAAATGGCATTAACTGCACGGGTATGAATTTATATTAGACTGATTGTAAGATGCCTGTCCTGGATTCAAATGGCCTATTGCCACTTTTATAAATATAATAGAAGAGGGAGCTCAGATTCAAACTCAAGACGTTCACATGAAAATTACATCTGAAACATGTGGCCATGGCTCCAATATATATTTAACAGCTTATATAATGTAGCCTAATGGCATGTAATCCATGCTGCTGAATCAGTTTTACTTAATGCTCTGAAAAAAATGTTTCTTATTCAGTATTTTTGTCTTATTCTTCATTACAAATACCTCAAAATTCTTAATTCAAGATACATTTACTTGAGAAGCAAAATGACTTGTATTGTAAAAATTTATTAAAATTAAGTGGGTTTAGATTTTCTTGATTCTTCATTTTTTAAATGAAATGAGTGTATTATATTTCACTTAGATAATGTTTTTTACCTATTGGCTGCATCGTTTCATGTAACATTCAAGGAACCTATTACTTTTTGTGTACTAAATTCTCACCTTTACAGTCTCTTCCAAAGTGTTTTTTACAGCATTTAACAGCCCACGTCATTTTCGTGCATACCCGATTACAGCCTCTGTATGAGTTGTATCCATAACCGTATGAGTACAACCTATAATAACTTGGCCGTCTGTACACGAAAGGCAAATAAGGTTGTCTACATATGCTAGTTCTGTTCTGTAAAGAAGAAATCAGTCTGGATCAAGGCATGCTATGTTTGTATAAGCATGTGACTGATTACCACAGAAAAAAAAAAAAAACTTTTTTGACTTGGTTAAAAAATAATTGAATCAATAAAGTTGTGACTGCTAAAGCTTTGTTAATGCAACAGAACAAAAAAATGCAAAAAGTGTTAACTGCTAATATTTTTTTAATATTACAGAACTAACCAACCAATCAAACAAACAATGACAGTAAGCAAATAAAGCGCTGACTGCGAAAGTTTTGTTAATGCAACAGAACCAAAAAAATAATAAAAGCTGACTGCTAAAGACTTGTTTAACACTGTGACATCCTACATCAGTTTCTGTGAGGACATGTGTGTACCCACCAAGATTTATTTAACATTTAACAACGACAAACCTTGGTTCAGTACAAAACTCAAACAGCTTTGCCAGGCCAAAGAGGACGCCTACAGGAGTGGGGACAAAAACTTGTACAAACAGGCCAAATACACACTAAATACGGAGATAAGCGTGACAAAGAAAAACTACTCTGGAAAGCTAAAAAACGCTCCACCATCATCCCAGTACCCAAGAAACAAAAAAATCACAGGACTTAATGACTACACCCTGTTACTTTAACGTCTGTGGTGATGAAGTCATTTGAGAGGCTCATGTTGGCCCACCTGAAGGACATTACTGGACCCTTGCTGGACCCCCTGCAGTTTGCTTACCGAGCAAACAGGTCTGTGGATGATGCAGTCTACATGGGACTGCACTACATCCTCCATCATCTGGACAAACCAGGGACTTATGCAAGGATCCTGTTTGTGGACTTCAGCTCCGCTTTCAACACCATCATCCCAGATACCCTTCAGAATAAACTGACCCAGCTCTCTGTACCCATCTCCATCTGTCAGTGGATCACCAGCTTCCTGATAGACAGGCAGCAGCTAGTGAGGCTGGGAAAACTCACATTCAACACCCGCACCATCAGCACTGGAGCTCCTCAGGGCTGCGTTCTCTCCCCACTGCTATTCTCCCACTACACAAATGACTGCACCTCTAAAGACCCCTCTGTTAAACTCCTGAAGTTTGCAGATGACACTACAGCCATCGGCCTCATTCAGTATGGCGACGAGTCTGCTTACAGACAAGAGGTTGAGCAGTTGGCTGTCTGGTGCAGTCTTAACAACCTGAAGCTGAACACGCTCAAAACAGTGGAGATGATCGTGGACTTCAGGAGAAACCCCCCTGCACTCCCCCCACTCACCATCATGAACAGCACTGTAATGACAGTGGAGTCATTTAGGTTCCTGGGCACCACCATCTCCCAGGACCTGAAGTGGGACATTCACATAGACTCCATCGTGAAAAAGGCTCAGCAAAGGTTGTACTTCCTTCGTGAACTGAAAAAGTTCTACCTGCCACAGGCGCATATGACACAATTTTACTCAGCTGTTATTGAGTCGGTTCTGTGCTCCTCTATAACTGTCTGGTTTGGGTCAGCCAGCAAATCAGATATAAGAAGACTGCAGCGGACTATTAGGACAGTAGAAAGGATCATTGGTGTCCACCTGCCCAGCCTTCAGGACTTGTACAACTCCAGAGTAAAGAAACGAGCAGGTAACATCATCACAGACCCCTCTCACCCTGGACACAACCTGTTTGAACTTCTCCCTTCAGGCTGACACTACAAATCTCAGTGCACTAGAACATCTAGGCATAAAAACAGTTCCCTTTCAGTCGGTCACTCCGAGTCACGTCGGTGACCGTCGAATTGGGATCTCGCCAGAGAAACCAGTCCACTTCGAGTGTAACTAAACGAACCAATGGACATTGGCATGCGGTATTGCACATCTGGTTGCCACTCCCTGCAGCACAGGTATAAGAGGTAGCAGGTGCACCGCATTTATTCATCTTTTCGCTTCAGAGCCGAATTGTGGTGCATAACGACTGCTCTTCCCTCCTTCGAGTGACTGCAGAGACGAGTGCGGGCGTTATGGCGTATCAGTGTTGGTCACAGTCTCACGGGAGAAAAAAAAAAAAAAGAGATTGTCTTCGTGCTTCAGGACTAAAAGAGCAATTTCTCTAAAAGAGCAACACTGGTGATCATGTCTTTTTAAAGATGTCTTATCACCCATGCGTTTCTGGGTGTGATCGTTTTCTGGCACCTCTAACGGTCACGATCGCTGCCTCACGTGTCTGGGCATTCAGCTGGATGGTTCATGTTCTTCTTGGATGACTAATAATTTCCTCCTATTAAATTCAGGTAAGACAGAGATATTACTTATTGGACCAAAAAGCAGTACACAAAATCTCTTGGATTACAATTTGCAACTAGACGGATGTACTGTTACGTCCTCTAAAGTCAAATATCTGAGTGTTATATTAGACAGCAACTTGTCCTTTGAAAATCATATTTCCCATGTTACAAAAAACAGCATTCTTCCATCTTAGAAACATTGCCAAGTTTCGAAACATGCTACCTGTTTCTGATGCAGAAAAACTAGTTCATGCATTCATGACCTCTAGACTGGACTATTGTAATGCACTGCTAGGTGGTTGTCCTGCATCTTCAATAAACAAGCTACAGATAGTCCAAAATGCAGCGGCTAGAGTTCTTACCAGGTCAAGAAAATATGATCATATTACCCCAATTTTTCAGTCTCTGCACTGGCTACCTATTAAGTTCCGTATCATTTACAAAATATTATTACTTGCCTATAAGGCCCTAAATGGTTTAGCTCCTGCGTACCTAACTTGTCTTCTACCACGCTACAATCCAACCCGCTCCCTAAGGTCGCAAAACTCTGGACTTTTGGTAGTACCTAGGATGGCAAAGTCCACTAAAGGAGGTAGAGCTTTTTCACATTTGGCTCCCAAACTCTGGAATAGTTCGGTGTTCAGATACACTTTCTCTGTTTAAATCTAGATTAAAGACACTCTTTAGCCAAGCATTCACATAATGCATCTTATAATCTTGTACTGCAGTTATATCTGATCAAATGTACATTATTATTATTCTTTAGCTTGGGTTGAACAAATCATTTTTGCTTAGATGGAACAGCAGCTACGCTAATTATGTCTCTACTTGTTTCTCTCTTTCTGCCACGGGATTAACATCTGCCGAAGGAGCGCGCTGGGCCCTATGCTGGACAGAGTGCACCACGCGTTTCCTTCGGTGCCCCCTCTGACGACCAGATGTCGATCGCTGCATCGGAGGGGATGACGACCCGGCTGCGTTGCCCACTTCGGGTGTGGTAGCGTTGTCCGAGCCAGACCCAAAGATGACGGCCATGCTTTCCCGGGCCGCTGAGAATGTCGGGCTCATGTGGAATCCTCCACCACGTCCTGGTCCTTTGAGACTGGATGAATGGTTTCTCGGTGGGGGTCACGCTGGTTCTCAGTGCCCCCCCCCCCCCCCCCCCCCGTGCCATTATTCCCAGAAATGGATGAGGAGCTCATAAGATAGTGGAAGGCACCTTTTACTGCCCGAAACAAATCTTGTTGTTCCTCCGCCCTCACCACCCTCGATGGTGGGGCCACTTTGGGGTATGCGGGCATCCCCATGCAACTGTGTCCAACAGCCGCTACCACTCTGCCTGCTGCGACAGACCTCGCGTTTCAAGTGACGAAGGTGACTGCACAGTCTCTGGGTCTTGCGATGTTCAAGCTAGTGGTCCAGGAGCGCCATCTCTGGCTGTGTCTAGCTGACATGAAGGAGCATGAGAAGGTACAGTCCCTGAATGTTCCCGTGTCGCAGACCAGCCTCTTCGGCGACACTGTCGAGAGCCCGTCCAGGCCCCCGCCAAACCTGGCAGCAAGCGCAAGTGCAAGAGGCCCTGAGACGGGCGACCCAGAGATGGAGGAGACTGCTCATCGGGAGATGGTGACCGCACCACTCCCTCCCCCAGAGAAGGGCCGGGTGGAGAATCTTTTGTTTCATTGTATTTTTGTTCCACCGCTGGTCCAAAACTCGCCCAAAACTTCGATAAAAGAGCAGTTTCCTCAGTCTCTGGGTCTCAAGAGGAGGAGAGTTGCGAGCTGTGCATCACGGGATCGCTTCCCTCCTTCTTGCAAGGGTTGGAGCGTAGGCTGTCCCCCTCCACCCTTAACGTTTACGTTGCTGCTATTTCCGCCTACCACGACTTTCGGTCAACGAATCGTGACTTGAGTTTGGGCCGGCTGACTCCAGTGCAACACTGAGACCACGGCCCAGCTACGTGCCCAAGGTTCCTACCACTCCCTTCAGGGACCAGGTAGTGAACTTGCAAGCGCTGCCCCTGGAGGAGGCAGACCGAGCCCTAGCTTTGCTCTGTCCTGTATGCGCACTGCGACAGTACGTGGATAGAACTCAGAGCTTTAGGATCTCAGAACAGCTCTTTGTCTGTTACAGAGGACAGCAGAAGGGGAAGGCTGTCTCCAAGCAAAGGATGGCCCCCTGGATAGTGGATGCCATCACCTTGGCCTTTGAAGCACAAGGTGTGCCCTGCCCGCTCGGGCTGCGTGCTCATTCCACTAGGGGTGCCGCATCATCCTGGGCGCTGGCTCGCGGTGCCTCGCTAGCAGACATTTGTAGAGCTGCGGGCTGGGCGACTCCTAACACGTTCGCTAGGTTCTATAGCCTGCGTGTCAAACCGGTTTCCTCCTGAGTTCAACAAGACTTCCATGTGCAATAGGGCACATGAGTCAATGTCACTTAACCCCCTCTGGGAGGAGGGGACTCCGCAGTGTGCCTCTTCCAGGTGGAAGGGCATGCTTTACCAGTGTTATCCAAGTCCTACTGTTTGAGTTGCTCAAGGAACAGCAGTAGTCAACCTTCTCTGTGTAGAGCCCGGAGCTGCCGGGTCACTGGCTCGGCTCCTCAGCAAAAACATGAATTAATGCGGTGCACCTGCTGCCTCTTATACCCGTGCTGCGGGGTGTGGCAGTCAAATGCGAAATACCGCATGCCAATGTGCATTCGCTCATTTAGTTACACTCGAAGTGGATTGGTCTCTCCGGCGAGATCCCAATTCGTCGGTCACCGACATGACGTCTCCGTTTCCTCCTTCAGGGAACGAGGGTTACATACGTAACCGATACGTTTTTCCCCCATACCATCTCATCTCAAATGTTTCTGTTCTCATGTCAGATATGTATGTATATATCTATGAATGTATGTATGCATGTATGTACCAAGAGCTTCTTAAAAACCACAACAAATTCCTTGTGTGTTTGCGCACACTTGGCGAATAAAGCCGATTCTGATTCTGATAATGCAACAGAACCAAAAAATAACAAAATAAGTCTATAAAGCTAAAAATGTTAACAAAACAGAATAAAAAAATAACAATAAGTCTATAAAGCACTGACTGCTAAAAATGTTAACAAAACAGCACCAAAAATAACAAAAATCAAGTCAATAAAGCGCTGATTTTTAAAAAATGTTAATGAAACAGAACCTAAAAATGACAAAACGTCAGTCAATAAAGCACTAACTGCTAAAGTTTTGTTGACGAAACAGAACCAAAAAATAACAAAAAGAAGGTCAATAAAGTGCTGCTGAAGTTTTGTTAATAAACAGAACCACAAATCAACAAGATCCACTCACTGAGTCCTCTGATCCAAGGGGACAATGGGGAGGCACACTGCAAGAACCACAGAGTCCCTAAAGACAACAGTACAACAACATTAGGACTGCTCATTTGTTTTAATATTAAAATCACTTTGAAACACCAGTTTCACCAGTAGTGGAACTGAATTGTACTGATAAATAACTAGATGGTCTCTACACACTTGTGCTTTTTTATTTGTGCTTTACTTTTTATTTATAAAAAGCTTATAACTAAGATGGCGGCGCGCGCAGTCGCAGCAGCTTCTCTCTCTCCCGACAAACCGGTGTTTTCGTGTTTTTTGTCTTGTAAGTCGCAATGTTTTTGCACATCTTCGTCTCGTCTACCTGTCTTTAAGCGCGCATACAGTCGTGAGTTTCTGCTCGAGGTCGGCAGAACCACATTTTTAGAGTTAAACTCCGCGCACACTGAAGAGCTGCGGGACCTCGGTCTGCTCCGAAGGCCTTCCCCATCACCGACCCCCACTACTGCATCTCGCCCACAGCGGAGGCGCTACAAGCGGCGTGAGAGGAAGCAGAAGAGGGGTAAGCGCGGAGGTATCCGAGCTAGGCTAGCGGCCAACCCACACAAGCCAGCTATCCCCACCATCGTACTGGCGAACGTACGCTCTTTGGACAATAAACTGGACTACATCCGACTACTCCGCTCGACTCAGAGGACTGTAAGAGACTGTTGTGTTTTTGTGTTTACGGAAACATGGCTTAACAACAGCGTACCGGACTGCGCCATACAGCTTGACCAGCTAACATGCTATCGAGCTGACAGAACTCTCGTCGAGGGAGGTAAGATCCGCGGCGGCGGGCTTTGTGTTTACATCAATGATGCGTGGTGTCGCGACGCTGTTGTGGTCTGCAAACACTGCTCACCCCTGGTGGAGTTTATGATTATTAAGTGCCGGCCGTTCTATCTACCGAGGGAATATTCAGCCATACTGCTCGTTGCTGTATACATCCCTCCCAGCTCCAGCAACAACCACAGGAGTGAGGCACTAAATGATCTGTACCAGCACACCAGTGAGCAGCAGACAGCCCACCCAGATGCTTTTCTTATCTTGGCTGGGGATTTCAATCACGCAGACTTAAAGAGTGTGTTCCCAAAAATTCACCAACACATAGACTTTCCAACAAGGGGAAAAAACACTCTGGACTTTGTTTACACCACCCAGAGAGGAGCTTACAAGGCCCTCCCCCTCCCCCACCTCGGAGCCTCAGACCACATCACTGTCATGCTAATGCCTGCATACAGACCGCTCGTTAAAGTCACCAAACCAGTTCACAAACAGATTCAAGTGTGGCCGGAAGGGTCGTCAGAGGCACTTCAAGACTGCTTTGACACCACTGACTGGAATATGTTTAAACAGGCTGCCACATACAACAATACTACAGACCTCCAAGAGTACTCAGAGACTGTTACTGCCTACATCTCCAAGTGCATTGATGATGTAACGGTCACAAAGTCTATCACTGTCCGGGCCAACCAGAAGCCGTGGATGACAGGGGAGGTCTACAGACTTCTGAAGGCTCGGAACGCTGCCTTTAGAGCTGGAGATGAGGAGGGCCTGAAGACAGCTAGGGCCAACCTATCCCGCGGCATCAAAGAGGCCAAGAGACAGTACTCCAGGAGGATAGCCCATCGTTTCAGCGACAGCAGAGACACGCGGAGCCTGTGGCAGGGGATACAGACCATTACGGATTACAAGCCCCCACCACAGACCTGTGACAACACCATCCCCCTGCTGAACGAGCTGAATGCCTTCTTTGCTCGCTTTGAGGCACAAAACAGCACCACTGCACAGAAGACTCCACCTCCTCCCGGCGACCAGGTGATGACGCTGTCCCCGGACAGTGTGAGGAGATCCCTCAGCAGGATCAATGCACGCAAAGCTCCGGGTCCTGACAACATTCCTGGGCGTGTACTGAGAGACTGTGCAGTGGAACTCACTGAGGTCTTCACAGACATCTTCAACATCTCACTAAATCAGGCTGTTGTCCCCACATGCTTCAAAGCTACCACCATCATTCCAGTCCCTAAGAAGTCATCTCCATCCTGCTTCAATGACTACCGTCCAATAGCACTCACTCCCATCCTCATGAAGTGCTTTGAACGGCTAGTCTTGCACCACATCAAGTCTGTCCTCCCCCCCTCCCTGGACCCCTTCCAGTTTGCATATAGGTCCAACCGCTCGACCGATGATGCCATCACCACTGCCCTCCACCCAGCCCTCACACATCTGGAGAAAAAAGACTCATATGTCAGGATGCTGTTCATAGACTTCAGTTCAGCATTCAACACAATCATCCCTCAACAGCTCACTCACAAACTGGTCCAGCTGGGGCTCAGCACCTCTCTGTGCAACTGGCTGTTGGACTTCCTGACCGGGAGACCTCAAGCAGTACGGGTCGGCAGTAACACATCCAGCACCATCACACTGAACACTGGGGCCCCCCAAGGATGTGTGCTGAGCCCCCTCCTCTTCACTCTGCTGACCCACGACTGCACACCATCACACAACTCCAACATTTTCATTAAGTTTGCGGATGACACGACTGTGGTGGGTCTCATCAGCAACAGAGATGAGACAAACTACAGGAGCGAGGTGAGCCGCCTGGCCGGGTGGTGCAGTGACAACAATCTCTCTCTGAACGTGAAGAAGACGAAGGAGATTGTTGTTGACTTCAGGAGAGTACACACTCAGCATGCCCCTCTGACCATCAACGGTGCGACTGTGGAGAGAGTGAGCAGCACCAAGTTCCTGGGTGTGCACATCACTGAGGACCTCTCCTGGACTAACAACACTGTAGCACTGGCCAAGAAAGCACAGCAGCGTCTCTACTTCCTCCGCAAACTCAGAAGAGCCAGAGCCCCGGCCCCCATCATGTGCACCTTCTACAGAGGCACCATCGAGAGCATCCTGACTAGCTGCATCACTGTGTGGTATGGCGCTTGCAACGCATCCTGCCGCAAGTCACTTCAGCGCATAGTGAGAGCAGCTGAGAAGATCGTTGGTGTCTCTCTCCCCTCCCTCCAGGACATCTACAGCACCCGTCTCACCCGCAAAGCCCTCCGCATTGCAGGCGATCCCACCCACCCGACACACAGCTTCTTCAGTCTGCTGCCATCAGGGAGGAGACTGCGGAGTCTCCAGGCGAGGACCAGCAGACTGAAGGACAGCTTCATACATCAGGCTGTCAGGAAGCTGAACTCCCTCCCGTCCTTGCCCCCCCTCCCCTCTTTCACCCCCATTTAACACAGCAACACACTAGGAACTCTGACTCTGTGACACCCCACCCCACCGACCAACAAACTGTAACCGGCACCTGTCACTTGTGCAGCATTGGCTGATCACTACCCATCCAACATTGACTGCAAATTACCTCTTCGGATAGTCTGACAAAAACTATCCGAACAGTCTCTTCGACTTGTCACTTTAACAGACTGATAAGCTCTTCTTGCACTACACTCATAACAAAACAAAACATCTGCACAGTTTTGTTTTTGTTTTTGTACATTCAACTGGTTTGCACTCCATCTATTCTGCCATGTGCCTTATGCACTTTATCTATCTCTCTTGTTTTTATTTTCTACAATGTCCTCAGACTGATAAGCTCTTTTGCACTAAAAATATATCTACACAGTGTTGTTTATTTAACTGGTTTTGCACTCTATCTGCCATGCGCCTTATGCCACTTTATCGATCTAATTCTTATTTTTTTTCTACAATATCCTCATTTGTATAATTGTATAGTTGTATGTACATATGTTTAAACCGTATTTATCTGTATCTGAACGTGTTTAATGTTAACTGTATGCACCAAGGGTCTGAGAGTAATGCAATTTCAATTCTCTGTATGTATGTACTGTACATGTGGAAGAATTGACAATAAAGCTGACTTGACTTGAACTTGAACTTGAACTTATTTTGTTCAGTTTTTGATGATATAATAATCTGATTTAGTCTTAAGGTTTTGTACCTTTATCTCTATGCTTGTGAAGTTGTCACAGCGAGCACCAATGCTCGGTGGCTCCAGAAGCTGATCAATCCCATGAGCAATTCCTGAATCAAACATCATGTTCCGCGCTACTATTCTGCATTGTTTCCATTGATTAATATGTCGCCCTGAAATTCAGTCAATAAGAGTTGAGCAGATTTACTATCAAACTGATTTACAATCACTAAAATGGCAATAAAACACGGCAAATTAATTTGCAACGATGCATGATGTAGTTTCCAATCTTAGATTTGAGTCTTTATAATGCATTTTAACTTCACAATAACACACATTATGAATACCTTTATAACTGTTAAAACATCAATATCAAAAACAATAAATAAATAATTTACATTTCAAATGGGAGAGTTTTGAAGGAAATTTTTGCCAACTTGCCAATGCTTACAATTAAATTTTTGCTGCAACTGAAGGTGAGCTCGGATCCAAACAATGTTTCCATGCTTTTCTCAGCAGGAAGAGCAAGAGCAACTACCTGGAAACATACATCCAAAACCATTTTGTGACCGTTCTGATGCTATCAGATGGCAACACCATGGTACTTTGATATATAACGTAATCAAATTCAGTTAAATCAATTTAACTGATGTTGGAGTCTCGTACCCTCTGGTCACGGACTATGTGAGCTTTGAGGTAGGCTTGTAACTTATCACGATGGTCTTCGCTGTACAGCCATTTCTTTCTGTCCTCAGGAAGACTGTTAAAAACGTCATCCGTTGGCCAGAACATGGTGAATGGGTAAAAGGGTCGATGCTGCACCACATGCATCAATTCTGCATCCTGTTTGGAAGATGTTTGTAAGAAAAATGCATATGGTCCAAAAAAGATTGAAATGCAGCATAAATATTACCTGTAGGAGCTTGCTGAAGATTTTAAAGCCATATTGTTCAGCAGCTGTGGTAATGTTCAACTGCAACATAAATTGAGTTTTACTTTGTGGAATGACATTTTTATGAGTTTTCTGAACTTACAAAATGGTGGACAGTGGTTGAGTTACATACATCAGTGTTGATATCTGCCTTGCCCGTTAGATCTTATGGAAAGAGGACCTTGTCTATGAAATGTATGACTCCATTGGAGCACTCAACATCACTGGTGATGATCTTTGTCTTATCGTTGATGTACACAACACCCTGAGAGACAAAAGCAGACACTTCAGATTAGGGACAGAAAAGAACTTTTCCACTTGGGAAACTGATTTACAAGGGCAGCTTTTATAATCAACTTATAAATGGATCTGTGTTGTCTTTTATATGTAAAATTATTATATTTCTTCAATTAATCTAATTAATCAGTCAGAATACCTACCAACAGTCAGGCTGTTTCCAATAAAATTTTAATCAACAAAAAGCCATCTTTACCTTGCAATGTGGCACAGAAGCGGAGTCTGGCATTTTACAGTATGTTTAATGATGTTTATTTTTTTTATTCTGTCTTTATACTTTATTCTAAAATAGAATAATTGAGTACCAAATTTTGCTTAATCGCAACATTTAATGTTTATCGCGATCGCAAAGTTTAATCGCAACATATTATCATTGCAGTTAATAGTGTTCACCGTCTGTTTGATTACATTTGTAACTAACTGCTTGATTTTTACTGTATATTTCTGCCATAGTCACCGCTAATAATCCTAAATGTAATGTAGAAACTTAATATTTTTTGTAAAGCTACTTTGCAATGATTTGTATGGTGAAATGCACTATACAAATAAACTTGAATTGAATTGAATTTTTACCACAGAATCTTGAATTTGGGAGGCATTTTTGTTCATTTTGGCTGCATTTTTGCTATCAATAAAGGGATAGTTCACCCAAAAATTAAAATTATGTAATTTATTCACCATCCAGTTGTTCCAAAACCGTATGAGTTTCTTTCATCTGCTAAACAAAAAAGAAGATATTTTGAAGAATGTTGGTAACAATGGCTACAGTCAACTGTTTGATTTCAAATATTCTTCAAAATATCTTCTTTCGTTCTCAACAAAAGAAAGAAACAACTTGAGGGTGAGTAAATGATAACAAAATCTTGATTTTTGGGTGAACTATGCCTTTAATTTCTGACTCTTGTTCAGACAATTATCCAATATTAAAAATATAAAATGCATTTGAAACTCACATCTCTAACACTGAAGCGTAATTTATATCCGCTACTGGTAGCCACTTCTTTAACAGATCTGAGGTCTGATTCACGCAGTTCTTCACAACTGACAATGTGGTACCGCAGCAGGTCTGAACTGTGACTTGTATTTGTCCAATTTTCAACCTGCTGAGTCTGTCATGACAAGAAATTATATGACAATAGAAAAAGTAAGGAAGTCATCATGAAATTTTCGATTTGTGCAAATGTACATGATTCAATGGTTTATGCTATTTCTAAGAGAAACTGCCTTCACAATCTTGCAAGCATTACTTTTAAACACAACATTTGAAAAACAAAATTTGTTAAGTATTGCCTACTTTTTACAATCCAATCAATACCGATATAATACTTATAATGTTATATTACTTAGGTATGATTCAGTTCAGCATACCGAAACATTTGCCACATAATCAGCATGAGGAACAAATACAGTGAAAAGGCCTTTACTGTACAGATCTCGGACTCTCATTACCTATAACACAGATTATTATTGTTAATATATCTTGATTATATCAAGAAATTAGCATATTCTCTCACAAATTGAAACATGCACTTACACCAATATTTCTCCTCAACCATGCTGCCTCAGGCATACGAAGAAGCTCCTGCAAATAAAAAATTATAAAATTAATTTGAAAAGTAGAAGTTGTTTCTCATGTTTTGTCAGTCATTATTAATTAGCCTAAAATTCATCTTAGATGATACTTACTCTACTGACAGTCCCTGCACAATTAAAACCGTCTCCTTTGTAGCCAATATAGCATGTGCAATTACATTCCCCATCCCCAAGGTATCTGCAAACAGCATTAATACTGCAGCCGCCATTATCCTGTTATGAATTCAAATAAAAATGTTTTGCATACAAAAATACCTAATATCAGATGATGATTTAATACAATTATTTGCCGTAATACTGTTTGTGAATTCTGTTACCTTCCGACAAGGATTAACTGGTAGACATCTATGACCTTGAGAAATAAAGCCAGGCTTACATGCGCATGCAACCTGAAACAAATGTAATGTTCAGCATCTTAATGTTAACTTCGTAATGTTTGGTCCAGTTTTCATACATAAAGCATTTTTGTCACATCCTCCATTGTCCACTAAGCAGGCATCCATTGCTGTAGTGAAAACACAATTACACAGCTTTAAAGAAGTAAATGGGGAAGTCGTGGCCTAATGGTTAGAGAGTTGGACTCGTGATCTAAAGGTTGCGGGTTCGAGTCTCCGGCCGGCAGGAATTGTAGGTGGGGGGAGTGAATGTCCAGCGCTCTCTCCACCCTCAATACCACGACTGAGGTGCCCTTGAGCAAGGCACCAAACCCCCAACTGCTCCCCGGGCGCTGCAGCATAAAATGGCTGCCCACTGCTCCGGGTGTATGTTCACGGTGTGTGTGTGTTCACTGCTGTGTGTGTGTGTTGGATGGGTTAAATGCAGAGCACGAATTCCGAGTATGGGTCACCATACTTGGCTGAATGTCACTTCACTCACTCACTTTTTTTAAATGCATACAGATACTGCAAAACTCATAATTGAGGCCAATACAGAGCCCTGAGGCACACCCTAAGCACATACCATGTATCACAAAAAAAAAATCTTAATCAAGGCTGATTATAATACTAAACTAAAATCAAATAAAAAGCAGGCTAAGACCAACTGAATAAAAAAACAACAAGGGATCAATAAAGAGATCATTTAAACATCAAATCTCAAACACAAATTCCATGAATCCACTGGTCCACGCTACACATTTACCAAGACACATAACCCCATCACCAATGTAGCCAGCTTTACATGTACAGCTCCTTTCACCAGGCGATGTTTTTTGTGCAGTTTGCATTTATGGAACACCCTCCGTTGTTTGTGGTACATGGGTCAAATTCTGTGGCACACAAATCATTTACAATAAGACCAGGACTATGTATTGGGAAAGTAAACAGGGTGAATTTTGATTTCACTGATGGAAAAAAACTGAAATGGCAAACTTAAAGAACCACAAACAAACCTTTGCAAAATGTCCCATTACCATTATAACCAGCTACGCAGGAACAAATTGGAGGAGCTCCTGAACCTCCTGAGATACAGCTGGAAGAAAAATGTTGCATTATAAACAGTGATGAATGTGTTAAAAATGTGTCTTATATTTATGTTGTCCATACTTACTTAGCACTGACATCACAAACTCCACCACAGGCATCATTAACTACCACTGAAATTTAGAAATTTTATGACGTCAAGTGCACGAAGGTGAGAAACACGCTATCTGACATACAATTAGTTTGACCTTAATACTGACCAACAGAGCAATTCACTCCCTTCCAACCTTTGAAACAAATGCACTGCCCATTTCCCTCCATACTGTCCAAACATTTGCCATGTTCACAGTGGCATTCTGTCAAATAGAAACCAAGGGTTTGTTGAATAATGCTTCAACAGAATGCCTGAAAGAATATAGAACGGAAAGCTTGCTTGTAGAGGTTACCAGACTTGCAGTCTTTTCCATATCTCCCAGGTTCCGTGGAAGCCCTCATTACAGAGACACTCCCCACTGCCAAACAACCCATCCTTGCATTGACCGTTGTTGGAGCACCAGTTATCCACACTCCCAGGACATTTGGAGCAATCGTGCCCAAAGTATCCTGGACAGCAGGAATGGTCCTAAGAGGAAAGTTATCACGAGGTTTGAATCTGAATCAGCTTTGAATCTGAATTTAGAAGTGTAAACCCACTACCTGTACATAACACTCTGGCCCTAAATACATAATTGCTGGAATTTCTAGCTGTGCAATCTTGATTTCACACATGTTCAGAGTGCAAGAATGGCTTGCATTTTCACTGTTACCACAAGTGGGCACTATAGCAGAGACTAGTTTATACTCTTCTTATATAGTTAGTTTTCCTTTTCAGATCAACAACTGTCAAGACTGTTCAAAAAATATCTTGAAGAGCAAGTATCAACATGCTTATAGCTACCTGAATAATAAACTGTTTAACAGCAAATGTGTACAATCTTTTATGAAGCTGTGGATAGAGCTAGGTCAGTTTGAAATGAAGAAGAAATATAGTTAATTTAATGAATACAACTTGATCCAAGTATGTGAAATTTTCATTGACCAAATTTTATTTTAACTCAACATCCTAAAAGGGATAGTTTGCCCAAAAATGAAAATTCTGTAATTTACTCATCCTCATTTCATTCTTAACCCACAAGACGGTTCATCTTTACAAGAAACCTAGCATTGAAGATATATAGCAGGGGTGTCCAAACCTGTTCCTGCAGAGTTCCGCTCCAACCCTACTTAAACACACCTGAACCAAATAATCAAGGTCTTCAGACACATAAGAAAGTTCCAGGAAAATGGGTTGGAAGTTGGTTGGAGCTAAATCTATGGCTGCATTTACACTTGGCATTAACATGCGACCTGTATCCGGATGTTGTCCACATTCACATTGAAAAGACAAGTGTAAACGCGCTTCTGATCGGAATGTTATCCAATCAGCATGTCCTGCTCCAGAGGTAGTCGAGGACGCATTGTGAACGAATCTCTGTGTAATGTAAACACAATCCAGCCATCGTGTTGACATCACACAAAACACCGCCCCCTCTATTGCGAATTGTCAGAAAAAAAAGACAGGGAACACCCATGTGGAGCGCTGGTGAGACTCCTACACTTATCTTTGATTTGTAAAATGTCCCGCGACTGAAAATGCTTTTCAAAAGACAACCCAACACTTCAGGTTGACTTTGCACCAGGCCATTCTCTGCAGACTTATTTAAATATTGCGTGGGAAAGACAGATCCGATCGGTTATCGAGATAGAGAAGTCAGCTGATGTTGCCAAGTGTAAACACGCCGTGTTCTGATTGACTGATGATCCGATCTGCTTGATTGGATCACAGTGATCACATGTTAATGCCAAGTGTAAACGCAGCCTTTAGGACAGTGGCCCTGGAAACAGGATTGGACACCCCTGATATAAAGTGTTCATATCTCTTCACAAAACATGGATTAAACTCCTTGATATGGTTTCTTTTTATGATGCCTTTAACATGAGGGTTAACATGCCTTTAACATGAGGGTTAACAGGTCACATCAGAACAGTTAAAGATGACCAGTTTAAGATGCTAATTAATCCGGTTTGTGTGACAGTTACCCTGCCGTTGCTATTGACCTTCCATTTAGTCTTTCCTAGAGTTTGTACTGTTTCACCAACCAGCTGCTGTAAGTCTTCAGAGGTGTATATCCCATCTAAAAATGAACTCTAGACAGAAATTGCACACGAAAAATGCATTTATTTTATTTTTTTAAACCTCAGAAATCAGTTTGCGATGTCGATCCAATCACTTACTGCAGAAGGTGAGGAAGCCTGTAATAATCGACCCAAAACGACTCCTCTGAATAGGTGAGGTTTTTGAAAGCAGCTTTAGATGGAACCAAAGCTGTGACTCTTCTGTCGTTGTCAATCACTTTGTGCATCTGCAGATGAACACAGAAATGTTGTATTATATTATTTGTTTACATGCTTGCATTATGTTACTACAAAATTATTGTAAATTAATTAATTGACAGTTTACTTGGGTAAAGATTAACTTACTAGAAGGAAGCAGTTGAAATTATAAAACTCAGAGTTTCCATCTAGTTCCTGAAAATAAAAACAATAATAAAAAGATGAACAACTACATTTCGATTTTGAATGCTGATTTTGATCAAAATCAGTTTTTATGAACAAATCTGTTGTGCATGAGTCCATATATGTTATATTCAAATGTTTTTGTGTTTGAAAATTGAAATATAAGGTATTTTATTTGTGTTTTGACATTTTGTTGTTCATTTAAAAAGAGATATGAATACATTTTTTTTTTCATTTCCTTTTTCAATGAACTCTCATTCTAACTGACTGAGCTGTATGCGTTTTTTCAGTTTTCGCTTATGGTTTGTGTATGTTGTGTTCATTTGAAATATAATGTATAAAAAAAAATGAAAAACAATTATGTATGTTTTAATTAGTTATGTTATTAGTACTAACTTTTAATCATTTAAATAAAATGTAAAAAAAATTAAATACATTTATTGCTATTATTTATTACTAAACCATTTTTATGCATTTTTAACAGCCTAAAAACAATGTTGTTGATAACTAATTTATAACTTTACAATTAAATAAATGCATAAATGCATCATCTTACCACAAGCATGTTTCCGTAACATGTGAGTCTGTCGCCTTCGTATTCGTTTCGGCACACGCATTCACGTATTCCTGGGCTCTTTAATTTACCTGTGGCCTGAACACATTATAATACTGTTACGCCACATTACACGCTAGCTCTTGCATGTATTAAGGAGTGTTAGCCTTAATTTCACCAGCATCCGTATTTTGACAGGTTGTTCAGAGATGTACAGATGTATTTAACAGATAAATCTGCAATCATGAAATACAGACCAGAGAATGGCAGCCTCCGTTATCTGACAAACAGGGGTTGACGACTTTGCAGACGACGCCGTCTCCCATGTAGTCTTTCTTGCAGCTACATTCATTCTGAACAGAGAAATAGGTTGAACAAAACTCAGTTCTGGGTTTGCAATAGTAATATTTATTTTATACTAAAAACCTGTTAACCTTCGCCCCCATTGTGGGCCTCATAGGTGAAAATAACCTACCTAAATTAAAATGGTAACAGTTCGTGACAAAGTATGCTACACACACAAATTAGGTATCTTTGGAAAGAAGACACTCTTGGCTTTACTATCCATCATCCAGAGTTGATAATGCTCAAAAAGATAAAAAGTTATACACACTGATGTGCCTTGAAAAATATTTTTCCACACTGAATGTTTTTTTATTTCATATACAAATACATGAAATAAGTCCTGGAGCAATCCAGAAAAGTAATGGGTTGAAAGCCATGTGTCTCATGAGTTTATATTTCAAATTTGAAGAAGATACCATGAAAAATGAGATTCCTGCAATATTTTTTCTGAAACTATTTATAGTCCCCCCACCCCCCTGTTTGAGGAAAAATAACCACCAAATGGATTGCAGAATTATACAAGCTATTTTAGTCATTATACATATTCCTGCATAGTTTTTCAATTATAAAATAATAGACAGATTTATTTGAGCACAAAAAAATACAAAAATAATTATTTGAGTAATAAAAATGGAAAAAAAAAATAGAAAAAAAAAATGTTTTGTATATAGTATGTATACTGAAGTATTCTTCGTTATTCGTTATTACAATGATAAATATCACTGCCAGACGTGAAGTGATATTGCCAGACATGGTCATAGAGTCAGTAAACACACGCTGATGTGCTTCCATTCAGATGATAATAAAACAGATGGGCCATATAATCAATAATAGCTGATCAATGAATCACAATGATAGCCGTCATAGAGTCGCTAATAAACACGCTGATGTCCGTCCATATATTATAATCATGCAGATACGGCCACATTCCCCACACAATACACACACACACACATATATAAAAAATGTAGAAGAAAAAAAAAACAGCTTTTTTATGTAAAAAGCAGATCGCTAAATTAAGCCCCGCTCAGATGACAGCGTCATAGCCTGCGTCAGAGCCGGCAGGAGGGAGCGCCAAATTCAAACAATCTATATTCCGCTTTTCTGAGACTTTTTTTTTTCCGTGGACGGTCTCATTCTGTTTGTAAAACTGTATGCTACAACGTGTTGTTGTTTTTTACCACCAAGACGTAATTTATTCCATAACGGACGCGAACAATAACTCTCTGAAGAAATGAAACGTAAACAAAGGAATATTCATCCTTATTACAACGTTATTGTTTCGCTGGACTAAAAGTGCTCGCTGGATGTTGTTCTGTGGACCCTTACCTCTCTAACTAAACTGGGATTTCAGCAGTGGACGCGTTTGTGGCTCGTTATTACAATGATAAAGGTACGTACTGCTTTTTTACTCTGCGTGTTTGGATGTGTACTGCTTACACAAATGTAGCAAATACATTCCTTATAAGCTTTCCATCGAAAAACAGCGATCTGTCGTCGATGCTTGAGGCTTAGACCTTCAGAATGATATATAGTTTGTCAAGATTAACTTTGTCCCGTTTCATTTATTCTATTATAAAACAATGACGCATGCAAACAAAGAGCGTTCAGTGCGACGTCGCTCTGGTGAACGTTAACAGACTGTATCCTCACAGCTTGTTCAGTATTACCTGTCCTGGTCCAGCAACTGTGCAATGTGCATTTTCATGACATCCACCACGGCTCTCACTCAAGCAGTTATTGATTCCCACACACAAATCGCCATGTCCATCCTTCCATACAAACACAGTTTACCTTTCCTGCATCGTACATATATTCGGCCTATAAAACAAAAAAGTTAAGCTCAAAATTATTACTTTTATAATTATAATTATTTAATTTGATCAGAATGACATCACTTCAGATTTCAGATTAGGCAAACTGCTGGAAAAGGGAAATAAACACATAATCTCACATAAACGTCGCAACCTCCTCTCTGAGGCTGGGGGCAAGGATTGGTTTTAGTGCAGGTGTAACCATCTCCTTCGTATCCAGGCAGACAAACACACCTATAGCACAATGGACGACAGATCAATAACATGCCAAAGATTGATGGCGATTAACAAATCAGCACATAAACTGGCATTACTGATATGCTTGCTTCAGTAGGCACTGCAGTAAAAGTACTGGGTTGAAAAAAAACAAAACAAAATAAAAATAAATGTGCATTGCAGAGTAAAAGTATCGGTTTGTAAAAACAAAAACAAAAGGTAAATATTTGCCAAACATTTTGTCTAAACTAAACTGAAATAAAATAAAATAGTAAAAACAAATATTTGCCAAAATGATGTCCAAAATAAAATAAAAAAATTCTAAAATAGAATAAAATAAAATGGAAATAATGTGCACTACAGAGTAAAAGTAGTGGGTTGTAAAAAAATATAATTCTAAATAAAATAAATTAATAAAGAAAAAAATTAAATATTTGCCAGGCCTGTTATCACACACACCATGGACACAGCGGCAATCTACAGGAGCAAACAGAGCACGAGCAGAAGAGAAGGTCACGGACGCTGGTACTGTACCAGCAGATTTACGCTTTAGACAGAGACAGAAGAGGCGGTATTATGAAAGTATATAATGTATATAACTTCACCTTCATCACAGTTCTCTCCATGTTTTTTGGGGTTTGAGCAGAGGTGGCAGCCTACACCTGTAAACGCTGGTTCACATTTACAGGAGCCATTCCCATTGATGCCATCAAAACACTACGAACAGACACACGACAAATAAACACCAGAACTTCCAGTCACGACCGTAGTGAGTTCATATTTGCATACTTACAGTCCCTTTATCATAACACGGGTGCTGGAAACCCCCAATGCACGGTTTACAGTCTGGCCCATAGAAACCACTGCAACACTGTGGCATCTGAAAACAGGATGTCACACGTCTCACAAACCTCTGTATTCATACAGATTATTGGTTATAAACTGAGTGCATTAGTGCCCGCCCACGTTTTCAGTGGTATCGGTTCCGAAACCATTTTTGCTATTTATTTTCCCCAATAGAATTTTAAAAACGTCATAAGTCTTCATTAAAAAGTTACAAACCCTGAACCAAGCCAACTAGCTCCGAGAAGAATCACAACATTACAAACTTTGATTTGAAGCAAAGAGAAAACAAACTGGACTAAAAGACAAAAGGTACAAGACTGTGTATTTAATGGAACTACTGAACCACTGAATGATATAATCAAATTAAACAATATCGAAAATATAAAACTATTCATTTAAAGTTGTTGATTATATCAGTAGAAACAATATAGTTTAATTTTATTGCAAAATATGCGTTTATTTACAAGCTCATGTGGTATGTTTTGTACAGAATCATGGGTAATGTAGTTTTTCATCATGAATTCTGCTGCTAAATGGGATTACTTTAAAAAATAAGTTGAAATAATGTAGGTTGATGGCTTCATCTGAAGTATATACTATTGAGGATCAACCTTGTAGATATATATAGTAGATCTGTCTTGAAAGGTTCATAAGTTATTGATAAAAAACTATTTACCTATGTAGAAAATGCTGTTTTTACAATTTTACAACAATTGCAGACATTTATGGAAGGTTGTGTTTGTATGTGGAATCTCAAACCTTGTTTTCATACCCTCTCAGTAATGTTGCAGTATTTGGCACAGCCTTCCTCGAATAAAGAATACGACCATCGGCGATCAGGAATTGGTTCGCAGCCTCTTAAATGATGTCCCTAGGTGACATCATTTAAGAGCTCTGCTGGAAACAGTGCTGATGTTTAGATTTTCTTAATTGGTTGTTGTAATTTTGAAAATACATTCATTTAAAATGTCTTTTAATAAGTATATATTGATTATAAATGTGTTAATTGCTGATATAGTTCATAAATGATTGAAAACATCAAATACCAGATCAAAACTTCCAGGCGGACATTGTGTCTCATGGATATGGCTGCATCGGACACGGGTACCCTATGAAACGAAGCAACATTTTTCACAGAATTCATAGAAAATCTTGTTTTATTATCCATGAAATTATGTTGAATAGTGAAGTGAAGTGAAGTGACATTCAGCCAAGTATGGTGACCCATACTCGGAATTCGTGCTCTGCATTTAACCCATCCAACGTGCACACACACAGCAGTGAACACACACACACACACCGTGAACACACACCTGGAGCAGTGGGCAGCCATTTTGCAGCGCCCGGGGAGCAGTTGGGGGTTCGGTGCCTTGCTCAAGGGCACCTCAGTCGTGGTATTGAGGGTGCAGAGAGTGTCGTGGCACGCCGAGGTTGTCTCGTCTGGATCTCAGTTGGTGCAATTAGAAAGGCTCAAAACAGCAGAGTTTCAAATGTGGAAGAAAAGACTTTATTATAACAAAACAATAAAGCCGAGAACGCAGCCGCCACATCAACTGCCTCTGAGCTCTCAGTGTTGGTACATCTTCATATATACACTTTTTATTGCCCAAATTTGGTAGTTCCTGTTTTTCTTATTGGTTATGTCTGTCTGATTTACCACAATTAATTACTAGCCCACCTGGTCCAATTTTAATGGTGGCATTTGGCCAGATCCGCCATTTTTAAAAAGTAAAAAGTTCTTTATTCCATCACTCCCATTGGTTGGCAGTGATCCCAGAAGACATACATCACAGTTGTATCACTCCCATTGGTTGGCAGTGATCCCAGAAGACATACATCATAGTTGTTTACATGTATCTGTCATATTCTGGAAATCACCCAAAGTTCCTCGGGTTATTCTAAGTTCACACACCTGCATCCGACCAGTGCATGGCCCTTAAAGACTTATAATCAGTATGGCCAGTGGATGGCACTCCAAGACCCATAATCAGTATTTAGACATCCAGTATAATAGTAATTAATATTAGGATATCACACTTTGCATAGTTTACATGGATTATGTTCTTAAACATGTCTAACATTTTGAATAAGATAATGCTATAGTGAGTAAACAAAATTATACAATAAGAGCGCTGGACATTCACTCCCCCCACCTACAATCCCTGCCGGCCGGAGACTCGAACCCGCAACCTTCGGATTACAAGTCCAACTCTCTAACCATTAGGCCACGACTTCCCCATAGAATTATGGTGGAAGAATTTAATTATGGAATAGAATTATGGTGTTGAATATTTGTTTTGCTAGCAACAACTATGTGTAGTCACGCATCAAAAGGCACCTACAAAAGAGATCCTGCTCCCATTAATGTCACATCGATGGGGCATTATGGGAACTATAGAGGAAGGTACAAGAACTCCATCAATTATGTGAATGATTCCATTAGATGCGACAATGTCTTTCGTTTCGAGAGGTATTCCCTTATCGCCCAGGAAGACTCTTCCCTGTGGATTGATTTAGAGAGTGTAAATCCAACAGTTCCGTCATTTTTCGATTTCCCATTATTACAATGTCATTAAGTCACCAAATTTTTCATTTAAAAACAGAATGAGGAACAGAAGTGAACAGAAACATTCACTTACATCCTCAGAGGCATTGATCCTTAAGATCTCATTGGCCATTGTTGTAATCTCAGACATGCTAGCAAGCTGGTCCACAGTGACCTAAGGCAAAGATATTTGACATGATGTATGTTATCCATTTCACAACTATGAAACTGGGCCAAAGATTTCACCAAATGTGCTGGTTTAAGACTAGTTTAAAAACATAAATATACATATTATTTTAAAACTCACTGACTCAAAGATTATACTAAATATTGCACTTACATCCTAGATTAAAGATTTTTAAGATTTTTAATTAATGTCTGTTAACTTTGAGGCTATCTGTGTATGTGTGTATTGCTAAACACTTGACAAATACAGCTACCTTTTGGAAAATGGACCAAAAGTATTGCTCTTATGATAATGTATGCTGAGCAGCAAATTAGCAGCAAATGCTAATTTCGCAAGAGCTTCACAGAATAAGGTTTACCATCTTGATATGACTTAAACATTCGCCCCAACAACCCAAATCAAATGCTCTCTAGAATAGGAATGTCCCAACTTTTAATATAACCTGAAAATGACTAGCATTAGCATGTATCGTAGCTTTGGAGGTGTGACAAAAAGCAAATATGTGCTTCCCCAACTTCCAATTTTGCATTCGTCAAACCATTTCATGGAAAGCAACATTCATAAATGCCTCATTTTAAAGTCAAATGAACTGTGGGAAATGATTTTGTATGTCAAAGGAGACTTACAGCGGCCAGGGAGAGCATATGGTGTCTCAGAAGCATCTGAAGCTTAGGTTTGGCCTTTAAAACAAAGAGATGAAAGATCAGTGTGTGTTATATGAACAAATATATGAATATCCTAAAGATCTGATTAAAACACTGAGTAAATATTTGTTCTGAATAATTTGTTTATACAAATCCAACTTCATTTGAGGCAGAAAGCATATAGTGGCAGCTTACTTCATTCAGCATGTACATAAGACTTCCATCTCTGGATTTGTCTATGGCTGTGTTGGTTGGAACAAACACTGTAAGCGGACCTGAACCTCTGACAATTCTGCAGCAGAAAGAGAGAAAATGTTCTCAATGCTTGGGTTCAGTGGAGAAATGCAGAAAAAGAGCACGAGAGGAGATCACTCACATCAACCAGAGACAGGAATCGATTGAACCTGTCATCCTTTCTGAAAATCTCCCCGATGGTCTTTGAGGAGAACTTGAGATATTAGAACATCTACATGTTGAGGTTGGTGCGGTGTCATTCATCAGATATTATTAGATCAGCTGCTCGTGAAACAGGCTGAACAGATTTACCTCCATGTTGTTGTTTGAAGACTCGATATGAGCAAGAGTAAAGGGCTTATCAATAATATGAATTATTCCGTTGGATGCTGGGATATCGCTCTCAAGTACAGTAAACAACACGTCTGGATCCCTCATCAGGATAAAGTGCTGCAGACACATGCACAAATCAATGGATGGATACATGAATAGATCAGACAGAAAAATAGACTGATGAGAGAATGATGGATAGAACAATAGACAGACATAGATAGTATGATAGACAAAACAATAGAAAGAACAATAGAACCACAGACAGAACGACAGCATTTTAGATAACACAATAGAAAGAACGATACATTGTAAAATAGAACAATGTATAGTATGATAGAGAGACAAACTGATAGAATGATAGACAGAATGATAAATAGTATAATACGACAGATACGATGGAAGACATTACTGTAGACAGAACGCTATAAAGAATGATAGACAAAACAATAGATTGACAGACGGAACAATAGAAGGATAAAACGATATAAAGAATGAAAAAAATAATTATAAACAGTACGATGGAAAGAGCGATCGATAGAATGTTAAAATGATAGATAGAACGAAAGATAGTATGATACATACATAATTATAAATAGATAGAATGATATAAAGAACAGAAAGAATGGTAGACAATATAATAGAACGACAGATAGAATGTTATAATGATAGAATGATAGATACTGTGATAGAACGATATAAAGAATAATGGAATTATAGACAGTGTGACAGAAAGAAAAAAAGAACGATTGATGTAGAATGACAGACAGAATGTTAGTACAATAGAAAGAATGATAGTATGATAGCGATTGACAGAATGATAGAACGATCGATACAATGATAGAATGATAGATAGAACAATGTAAAGGACGATAGATGGAGTGTTAAACCAGTAGACACTCACAGAACGATAAATAGAATGATAGAATGATAAGTGGAATGATAGATAGCACAACAAAGAGAATGACAGACATTATGACAGAACGATAGACAGCAGGATAGAATGAATGATGTAGAATGGTAGCTAGTATGATAGATAGAATGATAAACAATGACATAATTATAGAATGACATAAAGAAGGATGGATGGATGGATGGATGGATAGATGGATGAATAGATAGGTGAATGGATGGATGGACACCTTTTTTGTTTTGAATCTGATCTTTTCTCCTCCGTACATCCACATGTCTTTCCCCTCCAGATCACTGTAGAGTTTCTGTCTGATTTAGAGTTCTGGTGATTTTTGCACACTGCCTTCAGGACGCTGCTCGAGGATTTTCCTGCAAGCGTCTGAAGAGCACAGCATACGTAAACATCTGCTCTCGACAAACATGAAGTTGTCACACAAAAAGCAAGAAACATTATGAGGACGTGAAACACAAACTGCCAGGCCACTGTTTGGGTGTTTTCAGTCTGCTTCAACCCACTTGGAAAGGATTCTGTCCCACAGGAATGAACGCAGTGAACGGGCCATGCTGGCTGAGTGTGAACTCACACGCTTGCTCTGAAAAACACCACACACTGTCAGTGCAGGCTGCTTTCAAACTGATAAAACAAATTCAATTGTTCACTCAATGCTGGATGAGAAAAAAGCGCAAGAAAGCAGGTCTGGTGATCTCTGCGGACCCACCAAAGAACCAAACGCTTCCAGTGAGGTTTCCTGCCTGACTGCCCTCTCTGTCCAGCTCCAGAACTCTTTCCATGAGGTTACCATAGCAACGTCTGCCATCGCTGATCTGCTGAGCGTTGCAGTGGCAGCTGAATGAATGAAACGTCTCGGTTTATACCCCTGGCCTTCTGTGAGCATCTGAGCAAAACATCTCAGCTATACATGACGCAACAGAATCTCTTAATCCTGATCTCTTTACAAGGTCATCCCTTATGAAAATTAACCATGGTTTTATTACAAATAAAAAGAATTAAAAAACATGGTTACTTTAGTAAAACCAAATTAACTCTGGTTTTGCTACACTAACCATAGTTTAACCATGGTATTTGTGGTAAAACTGTCGTTGTACAAATGGTAATCAATATGCCCAAAAAAATCATGGTTACAACACTTTTAATTTAATAAAACCATGGTTAATTAAGGGATTCAGTTGTTTTTCTACCAATTATATCATAATTAACGCAATTCAGTATATTACTACACTGATGTGTGTTAAAGATGCCATACATGAGTGTTTCTCCAAAGGGAGAGAACATTGAGCAGTTAATGCAATGTCTACATAACATTTTCATAATGTTCAGGGAAGTGCTGTTCAGTTTTTCATGTTTAAGAAACTTCCCTTAAGAAGAAGTTTGATTAAAAACATGCATTTTTAATATTTAGTACTTAAAAGGCAATAAATGTCTGATCATATCAATTGAGATAAATGTTTACTCTTATAAACAAATATAGGTGTGCATCTTTAATTGTCTATCATTTTTAAAAGACATTTTTGCATTGCAACATTATTTAAAATCACAATTAAAAAAAATTTTCTTTTATATCTTGTTCCTTTTATATTAGCATAATGCATCCATATGTGTCAATAATTTAAAAGTGGTACAACTAACAATCACATGCTGTTTAAATACTTTAAATATTTAAAAACAAATAATGCATTTCAAATTACAGTAATGAAATTTAAATTTATCTGCATTATGGTGATTACAATTTAGTGGGAAATGTGCTTAATTCTAATAAAAAAAAATTAAATGCATACAAAATTAATAAACAAATTATTCTTAATTTATACTGATTTATATTTAAACCAATTCCAAACATTGCAATGTTCTAAAAAATAAGCTTCATTTTCATTAAACTAAATATAATTTCTTAAATTGAATAAGTCTATTTTAGGACCCTTTTTAGATTGTATATATATTTCCTCTAAATTATTTGCTTTTAATATTACTGTAATGCATCCAGATGTTTAAATAAGTATCTTTAGGACTGTAGTTACTTTAATACAATTAATCTGTATTAATAAAATTCAGCATTAATATACTACATAAAACATTTCAAATGTCCTTTGATGGATGGAGCAAACGACAACAGAGAAGATCCAGAAAATATTTGATGCTAAAGAGCATTTCATGGTACTTTTCATGCTGTTAAAAATTAATAATAAAACCTATTTAATTATTTAATGATAATGCAGGAGGAAAAGTGTGGGGATTTTTTTTTTTTTAAATATCATTAAATATTTGAAAATTGAAATGGTCCAAAAACATGATTCATTTTCAATATTCTTATTGTTGGGGGTGAAATGTGACCTAGATGGACTTGGACAGGTTTTGTAAGATTCTCTCAGTCATTACAGTGGTGGTGTTGAAGGAAGTGAAAGTTGCTTTTGTCATGTTATCATGAGAGAAGCACCGGGACAGACCTGGGTGTGCCATCTGAGTTGGTCTCGCAGCGGGCGCTGACGTGGCATGAACCCGGTGTGCAGGCCGTTTTTTGCGTACAGCCCTTCGACGGATCAGACGACTCCATTCCAGGCAAACAAACACATTTTGACTGGAGAGAAACACACACAAAACTCATATAACAATTATGCATTGAATGCATCATTAGTTTCAGATTCTATCGCACAGTACACTGCTCACCTTCCCTGGGCTTGTGAATTCACAGACGGTGGACTCTGCAGGACAGCCCCCATTATTAGTGTCACAGGGGTTGATGGGAAGGCAGTGTTTGCCGTCTCCCTTGAATCCCTCTTCACACTCACACTGAAACTTCCCACCGCTAAATGAACACTTCTCGTTAACATCGCAAATTCCTTGCAAACACACGCCTGGAACAGGATAGAAACAGATTATGGATAGGAACTAGCCTCTAAAATGGTTGAGAAATTTGAAGTCAAGTCACCACAGGAAAAAGCTTTGTTTTCAATTTTGAGATTTGGGTTTACTTGGCTTTTCATAACATGTTGTTTCAGGCTAGTGGAAAGAAAGCATCCGCAAAAATACTTTTGAGTGTTTATTTTATTGCAGTTTATCTATTTGTGTCTGTTACAGTACATTAAAAGCAGTTTAATGTAAAAAAGTTTTTCCTCCACTTCAGTAGCACTTACATCCACCAAAACTTACAGTTTTATTCCTATCTGTATTCTGAAGGATTTTACTGTGGGGTTTGTTCATATATCATTCGCTTGGTTTTATACAACATTTTATTCCTAAAAACATGGTTAAAATGTATATTTTCTGGCTGTCGACAGTATTTTCTGATTTATGAAGTGATAAAAAGAGATATCCAAAATCCCATCAGTAAAAAGCTTTAACTCTAATATGTCAATAAAATTAAACATCTATTTTGAACTTGGCATTTTCCATTGTTTTAGAAAATGTAAGCAAATATTTCATTAAACATAAAATTTCTGAAAACTTGCAAGATAAAAATGCTTGAAACTCTCAGCTGGGGAAATATGGTGCTATCTGTTAGTTAATTTTTCACCATATTCACCTGGGACGTCCTGCCTTAAAATTAGCGGAATATTAACCTATATTTTCAAAACGTGACACAAAACAAACATACATTTCATGTCGCTAAACATTAGAAATACCTATACACGCATTTCCAATCTTCTTGTATCCAGGTACACATTCACACACAGCATTTGTGTTGTCTCCCTTACAGTACGAATAGGCCGGGCAGTTTGAGCAGGATGAAGAAACTGCACAGGAAACAATAAGTGTGATTTAACAAAATCAACATGATGATATTTACTAGGAATAAGTGGATATTTATTGCACCACGGGTAGATAAGCTTACAGAAATAGGCCCTAATTTACCCTTATCACACTTTGGTCCTGAAAATGGCGGCTGACAGTAACATTCCCCATCTCCGTCTGGTCCTGAGTTACACTTTCCATGAACACAGCTGCACTCTACAGCAGTTTTACAAATAGACAATTTTATCTCCAAACATGGTGATTATTAGCTTGTGATATCAGAAATCACTACAAATAACAGACCTGAACGGCAGTGGTCTCCATAGGCGTCCTCATTCAAACAATTATGGCATGCAAAACCTGTATATCCCTCCTGAAAAATTGTTTATTATTATTATTATTATAGTAGTAGTAGTAGTAAAGATAGTATTAGATACAAATTTCATTGAATAAAGCTTATTTAAATAAAGAATTAACATATATTTAATACAAAATTATATAATTAACATAAAAATTAAAGTAAAAGAACATATTATATATTTATTTATTTGTTTATTACTATTTTTAATTGTGATATTACTTGCCCCAACAATGCTCAAATACATAATAGATTGTGAAATTAAATTGTGAAATCAAAAACCACAGAATTTTGCAGAAGTAAAAAATTATTTTATATCACTTTAATAACAATTTAATAAATATGCATCTATTTCAACAAAAATGTTTGAATTAACATATTTAATAAAATATTTTTTAAAAGTAAGTTTTTATTTTACATTATTAGTATTATCTATTTATATTATCTGTTTATTTAGAATTAATGAATAAGTTTACTTTCAGTAAAATAAGTCATACACACTTACATTACAAACACAGGTGCCATTTCCAGAGTCACATGTACCATAACCATTACACATCTTTCCGGACCAGCTAGGGCAAGCTGGAAAAACATACAGGACTGATTAGAAAATTCATCATTTAGTAGTTACTTTCTTACGTAAAGCAAATAACATTTGAAGCAGCAATCTTTGGGTTTCCTGTTCATACATTTAACCATAGCCATACTTAACTGGTACAGTTCAGAAGAAACTGCATATACTGAAAACTGTGAGGACAATTACAGCATATAGATTTTAATGTGTTTTAAATTTCTTATTAATTTGTCATAATAAATTATATCCTCCTGAAACCCGGGAAAAAACATTTTGTGAATTTAGTATTTTTCCATGTCATTACATTGTTTAGAGCATAACAAATTACAAATAAATTTTTTGAAAATGCTATTTCATGCTATGTCCTCTGTAGAAGACACCAGGACTGAAAAAAAAAAATAATAAATAAAAAAACATGAATGAACATGCATAGGCAAAAACAATCTTTTTTTTCCATCACCAATAATTTTTTAGGTTTCAGGATCTTTTTTTTTTTTCAAACTTTGTATAAGGATGATTCTCAACTATGTTATTGTGTGTAAAATGGCTATGAGAGGGTTTTCTTGCTAGTAATAATTGGCAAGTTTTTCACAATAATATCTATTTCTTATGAATATTGAAATATAAGTTCTTTCCCTATTCTTTTATTGTGTCTTCCAAAATGCATAATAAACATGCTTACACAGGATTTTTAAAATCTTAACCAATTATGAAATCTGGTTGCAGCACACACATAAGCAGAATCTTTGCAGATTTTCTTCCCTCAAATCTTAAACATGCACACACTACAAGTTTTGAAAATCGAGGCGCAGCGTACACTATAAAACAGTATTAAGATTATCATGCCAGAAGGAGCGCCTCACGTGATCTCACGCAGCAGATCGTCATTGATATTTCAGTGATGTTTACATATTAGAGTGTTACATTTGATATATTTGGCTCCCTCTGGCATGATAATCTTAATAATTAAGTAGTGTGCCATGCGCCTCAATTTTCAAATCTTGTAGTGTGTGCATGTTTAAAGGGGTCATCGGATGCCCATTTTGCACAAGTTGATATGATTGTTTAGGGTCTTTAGGGTCAAAATCAGCTCTGTTTTCAGCAAGCCGTTTTCTTCTTCTTCGTTGGAATTTTAGGCAGTTGGAATCCATAGTGTTGCATTACTGCCAGTAAGCCGTTTTTTAGTCAATGTTGCTGTAAATGCTAATAACTCTGCTGACCACGCCCCTCTCTTCCGTGGGGTGACGAGCAAGTACTGTTTACTTCAGCTGCGAAACTGGCTAACAAGCACATTATTAGGAAAGGCGATTTGCAAAGATTCATAAAAAACCTTCATACTCACTTCTTCTGTAGATGAAGCTGGATCACGAATGATTCGTGCGAACATAGATGCATTTAGGTAGATTGGGGATTGACGCATTCCCTTCAAAATGAAAGTAACATTAATCCTCTGCGTCTTCAGAGGCTCAGAAGTCAGGAGTAAATGACGACTGCTATATTGATTATTACATCTAACAACAAAACACTTCAATCGCTTAAACTGGGTCTAAGGTAAAATGGCCTATTGGTCAATTATCGTGGGAGGGGCCTGTACAGGAATCTCAGAACAGCCTGATTTGAGAAAGGGGATTTTAAAATAGGGATTTAAAAAAAAAAAAACACTGGGTGGATTTGTATAATAATAGGTTGGAAGTGTATACACACTTCCAACACACATTTATGTTTAAACAACTTGAAAAGTGAATTTTGCATCCGATGAACCATTTAAGATTTGAGGGAAAATAATGTGCAAAGATTCTCCTTGTGTGTGCTGCAACCAGATTTCATAATCGGTTAGGATTTTAAAAAATCCTGTAGTGTGAGCTTGGCTTAAGGGTCAGTTTTACTAAACAGGGCAAATTGGCATGAGAGCGTAACTCCATAACAGCGCTGATGGGAGGGGAAATTTATTAACAAAATTTACTGATTTACTAACAACGCGCACAGACGCAACATCTCATTTACATATCAACCAACACAATACTGTATATCAAGCGCAGAGCAAATTTGCGTAGTCGCGAATTAACAATAAAGAAATAAGCCACAGTACGTTGAAAAGAACCGGAAGCCAAAAAATGAAGGGTTGCAGCACTTTTGATAGACCTGGTATTGCGTGACTCCTAGTTGAGGGTTCCAAGTCGTCTTTTATTTCCTGAAGCAAATTAAAAATAACATGGCTTGGCAAATGATATATTCGGATAATTGTGGCACTCAAAATAAATTAATACGTGTGGAAAAAATCCTCTCCCTTCTACCACGCGCTCTCTGTTCTCCGCAGTGTCTCCTCATAGCAACAAATTACATCCATTTCAAGATCAAAATAGTTTAAGACATGCTTTTTTTGTGCGTTAAATAATGGCGCAAATGCCAGTAATCTAACGAGCGCAAAAGTTAGTAAATCTCGTTGCGTGATTCTTTTGAATACTCTCGGCCATAAATTTTGAGTCTGAAAGGGAAACTACTAGAAATGCATATTCAATAAGGTCAGGCGCAAAGATGACTGTGTCCACGCCTTTTCAGCGCTAATTCGTCACTGCGCGTCTTTAGTAAAACCTGACAGTACTATTTTAATGCCAAAAGAAGGTTTGCGCTGGTGCAAGCTGTTAGTAAAACTGGCTAAATTAATGTCAGTTATTTTTAAAGACCAAGGAGAGGGAGTGGTCATGGTAAAACTTCCAAACATTTGGTATCTATGAAAAGCCCTGAATGCTCTTTACAAGACATCCAGACTTAAAACTGTGGCATGTGTATATTCTCAGAGAAATTCACTAAAATATACTGTCCACTAAAGAGGACAAAAGTTTAATCCTGGCACCGGGAGGATATAAAGCAATGACATATTAAAATGAGTCCTGTCAAACGATTAATCGCGATTAATCGCATCCAAAATAAAAGTTTGTTTACATAATAAATGCTTGTGTACTGTGTTTATTTATTATGTATATATAAATACAGTATATATTTTGAAAATACTTACATGTATATACAGTGATATATTTACATTATTATATTTTATACTATGCATAAATATATTTAATATATAAACATAAAATTTTTCTTAAATATATACATGCATTTGTTTGTATTTATATATAGGCCTACATAATAAATATACACAGAACACACTCATATGTACACTAAAACTTTATTTTGGATGCGATTAATCGTTGACAGCACTAATTAAGTTCTCAAGTGGAGAAACACTTTTTTTAGGCCATAGTAACTCACGCAAGCACAGGGGCCCCCAGAAGCCAGGACAGCAGTGCTGGACTGTTGTAACGCCCTGACAGCTATGAGAGCACCCTGACAGCTCTACTTGGCGACTGCCGATCTCCACAATGTATCTGAAACAGCACAGAACGCATTAGAACACAAACTTTCTGAGCGAACAGAAAGGAAAAGCCTGGATAATCACACACCTGCAGATTTCGGGGTTCTGGGTGATTTCCTGAACCCTCGCGGGCAAACAACGGCGGCGGAAGTGGCACAGGATGTGCAGGCAGTCCTGTGAAGGACTGTAACGGGCGCACCGCAGCGATTAGAAACGGCCTGGAACAACAACAAAAGCAAAAGGCGGCTAGAGAACAAGCATTTCGTATCGCAAAATATTGTTCAAAATTCACGTAAACCATTTAGAAAAATCATTAATGTATTAAAAACTATTCTTTAAACACGAATATAGGCTACTCTGTGGTAAAGTAGCCTACCATTTTTAGTGAGGAGATCAAATGTTTATGCCATAGTATTTATAGTACTTCATGGCATTAAAATACCATGGTATTGTCATACACGTCCAAAAATGTGATAATATCATATTCCCATAAATATAAGGCTACCATGTATTTTGGCCAAGTAGTAGGCTACTATCATTAATTACCATTGGTTGTATCTAAAAACCTTAGTATAAATCATCTGATTTCAGCAATGTACCATGGTGACACCTCTTTTTGTAAGGCATTTGAATAGCATTTCAAAGAAAACCACTGTATAACCTCGTACATGTCATGTCCAAAAAGTATTATATATTAAAAAATTATACCACACTTACAAAAACATTCTAGGCCAGTAGGCTACCATGGTTCAGCAATCAGTTACAAAAAATACCAAAGATTATGCATGGGACTAAGACTATTTCGATTTGTTTTGGGCATGTACTATAGTGTAACATTGTATTCTCGGAAGTACCTTGGAGTACCATGTAAACACCATTATAATTTGTACTACCAAAGTCCAAATACAAAACTATCATAGTACTTTTTAAAGTGCATATATATATGGTATAGTATTTACATGGCCCTTAATAAATACAACCGTGCATGTACAAAAATCTTTTAATAAATCATTTAAAGACATGGTGCGGTGGTCAACCCTTCCTTTATCTTTGGCTGGGAAGATTAACTCCATTAAAATGACAATATTACCAAGATTCTTGTTCCTTCTTCTTCTGGGACACTATTTCATAATTGTTCATATCTGACCCTGGTATGTCTCCCTCCCCCCCTTTTTTTTTTTTTTACTTAAGTAGAATGTTGTATATGTTTGTGTAGCTGAGATTGTTGTATAATAATGAAAATTAATAAAAATATTTGAATAATAAATCATTTAAATACTGACTTAAAGACGTAAACAACCTCTTTTCATGCAACTTTCCTGAATGTATCTGTCATATTATCTATCATGGTAAATAACTATAGTATAAATCAAAGTACCATTACCATCTGATATCAGCAATGTACCATGGTACCACCACTTTTTGCACGGCATTTACATATTATAAAATGCTATTATCATAGTGCATGTCCAAAAAAGTATTATTAATTAAAAATGATACCACACTTACAAAAGTGTAATGGGTCAATAGTACCATGGTGCAGTGATTAATCACAAAAAAATACTAAAAAGTAGACATGGTACCATGGCTGCATTGATTTGTTTTGGACACCATGGCTGTACTTATAATGGGAATACCGTAGTACTTTTTAGTCCATATTCACATAGTATAGTATTTTCATGGTCTTTCAATGAATACCTTGGTATTACCACAGTACATGTCCAAAAAAACGTTTAACAAATCATGTAAAAAGTTACCTAAACACGTAAGCAAACAGTTTTCATGCAACGTACCTGAATGTGTGAAATCCACAGTACCATGAGTCCTAAAATGAGAAGATAAGACATGTCTGCTTCCCCAAAGCTGGTAAAAAATCCTGAAAATTCAACAGATAAACATGCAACACAAACAGAACTGCCTCTCTTGAGACCGGCCACTATCTCCAGTCAATGCACACAACAGGACATCTCGATTTCTAACATCTCCAGAAAAATCTCTTCAGATCATGTCACTCATGTATTTTCAAGGATTTGCATGTTGAACAGCTTGCCACTGAGCGAGAGAGGTTTGATGTGACCACACAGCAGCTTCAAGCAAGAGAAAGGGTGAGAAAAACATCTTTTCCTGATAGGAAAATCACCAGATTTCCTCTACCGCATTGCCTCAGTGATGGTTTGGGAAGTCCATGTCTGTCAGCTGACAAGACTGCAGGTTTCAGCAGAATTTGAAAATGGAACACTGAGAATTAGCACATTTTTTTTATTTCAAAGGGTCACATAAATAGTGCCAGCACCACTAGAGTTAGAGTTGTGGTTCACTTCTTATTAAAAAAGAAATTTGTAAAAAAAAAAAAAAAAAAGATTTTTAAAGAGTGACATTCACACATTTAGTAGCACATTTATCTAAACTATTTTATCAGTTGGCATTTTCTGTGGGAGTCGAACCTTGAAGTCGTTAGCACATTGCTCTATCATTTGAGCTACAGGAATGATAAAATGAAGTTTGAAGAATCATGAACTTTTACATCTCCTTTTTACCATGAAGAAAAGTGTTCTTTGTAAAAAATTTATTTTTAATGCAGCTGTTGGAAAAAAATGGCTAAATTCAGTTAGATTACAGTAGATAGAAATTGGAAAGCAGACGTTCTATATAGTTAGCAAAAAAAAACAGCTGCATTCACCCTGCAGCACTGCTGTGTCATCAGTTTGAGACTTTGAGAGTTCCTGCTATTGTCTTTCTGCTAAATAGAGACACTATTGACAGAGTCAATCATTCTCTTCCAGCGGAATGGCAGTACACAAGCCCAAGAGACAGACTCCACAAAGCAGCGCAGCAGCTGAATCTGAAACGTGCAGCGCTCATATTTATTGAATTAATAACCTTTTTAAGTTTAATCGCAATTCTTGTCATTCAGTCCCCACATTTAAGACCTCCTGAAATCATAATTAAGACTTTCTTGTACCATTTAAGACTTTTTAAGGACCCCGTCAACTTTCCTAATTTTTTAAAATTCCATCGTTTTTCACTCAGAGTTTCATCTGTCCGCTCTTTGCTCTCATCACTGCACGCACGACTGCACCAAATGGCTCTAGAGCTGACCTTGACGTGCTTAATATAAATTTGATTCATTAAATTAGCGTTTGGTATTTATTTATTTCATTATGTCAAAAGCCTTCACGAATTCGGACCGGAGTCTGCCAGTTACCACTACCGTAAAGACTACAAAAGCTGCGTCGGTTGAAATAGGAGTGTGTTGGGGAGCCTGGTTTTGATGTTATGCATGACTAGCCTCTCAAAGCACTTCATCATGATTGGAGTCAGTGCTATGGGACGGTAGTCATTTAGACAGGACACAGGTGATTTCTTTGGTACCGCACCGGTATGATTGTTGTGGATTTGAGACGTGGGGACGACTGCCTGGCTCAGCGAGGTGTTGAAGATATCCGAGAAATTCAGAGGACTATGATTGTTCTTCCTAAATTAACCCTTGTGCAACCTTTTGGACATTTGTGTCCTTTTCAGTTTTGTTTTTTTGATAATTTTGCCTGTGTTATTGCCATCTGCATAAATTGTGGCACAGGAGTGTATTTTTATTGGAATTTTACCATTTCGCCCCCATTTCCTTGAATAAATCTATTTTGCACTAGGTACAAAAATTGTTCCTCTCAGGACCTTAAGGACAAAAATGTCCCCATTGAAACCCATTAAAACTGGTATTTTTAATCGCAGTGACATTTAATTGTAAAGTTATGCAATTTTTGTTTATACGCTTTCAGTCTGTTGGCAAGGCTTTAAAATTTAATTTTTTTTACAATTTGTTTACCAGATGGTGCCATTTTTTCAGGTTTGGTCTATAAAGTAAAAATTCATGTTTTCTGCTTCTGCATATTATAGAGGCAACTGGATAAATAATGCAGCTATAATTGTGTGGGTGTGTTGGTATGGATGTCAGAGTGTGGTTTGTTTGTGTCATAAAAAAAATAAAAAAAAAACTCTACTGTAAATCACAAATCCAACCATTGTGTGCACCAGCAGAGTTTTTCTGGCATCTAATGGGGAAAATTTGGTGCTGCGCCCAAACAAAATCTTACTGAAAGCTCAATTTTTGAGATATCATCCTTATTTGAAATTTGAATAAAAGTCGTTATTTTTATTTTCTTTGTGTACAAAAAGTATTCTCGTCTCTTCATAACAGTCAGATTGAACCACTGATGGCAGTTCCACTATTCTGACGATGTCTTTCATACTTTTATGAAACACTTGACAGTGTTATTTACTTGGCAGTCAATGGGACAGTCACAAGCCTCCTGGTTTTCATCCAAAATATCTTAAATCATGTTCCGAAGACGAACGAAGCTTTTATGGGTTTGGAACGACATGGGGTAAGTGATTAATGGCAAAATTTTCATTTTGGGGTGGAGTAACCCTTTAAGCCATATTCATTATATAACTGTAACTTGAATGTTTTAGACAGCTAAAAAAAAAAAAAAAATTGTGCCTGTGTCCAAATATATATGGACCTAACTGTGTGTGTGTTTATGGATGTAAAATTTGTTCTTGACAGGACAACAAAGAAATATTATTTTAACAGATATTATATTTTAAAAAAATTTTTTACAAACACATGACAAACAAAAACAATTTTTGTATTCACAGCCTGAATATATACCTCTCTACAGATACAGACATTAAATGAAGATTTTAAAAAAGCATTTACATTTACTCACATTTATTTAAAAAAATTCAAAGTGGATAATCAGTCTGAATTCCCGTGGTGAATAATCTCATGAAGTTAAAAGCGCTCTGTTAACATGTGCTCGGTGGTCTTCCGTTTGAATATCTGTACAAATAAATGCACAGATTAGTCTCGGGAATATTTTCTAAAATTGAAATAAAATGTTAAAACCGCATTTAGATTTAAAAACAAAAAAAACAAAAGACTAATACACATACAGTATATACACACACACATATAATCTTTTTCCATTCATTAAAAGCCATCTGAAAATCATTTTGTTGCCACAGAACACAAAATTACTTAAAATAATACTGAACTGCACAAAACTGTATAACCGACGTTTCACATTTGATGATGCACAGCCGATTGAACACAATAAATATGTCTGAAAAGCAAAGTTTGAAGCCTGAGACAAAATTATATATATATATATATTACACTCGTGTGGACTCTACAATACAGCTTCCCAGGATGCATTGTGTCAAAACTGTAAAAAAACGTTCGTAAAAAGAAATGTTCATCATACTGTGTAGGTGAATACTGCAAATTGTCATTTTTTTTTCCTACTTCAGCCTGTTAGCTCAATCGGCAGTTCTCGGCTACACAACATCTCCCACTGGCGAGCCAAGAGCGATATTAGCCGCTCTCTGCTGTCCGCTCCCGGTACGAAAATACACCATTGCACTTCCCCCTCGGCTCCTCCGACCCCTTGTGTCCTGTCACCCCTCCCATCACTCTCCGCAAAATGGTCCATGGTAAGGTGGCACAAAAGATCCGGTCCAGGGACGTCATCGAACACCAGCGTGAGGGCTTGTGGGTAAGTCTGGTAGCCCATTAGAACACAGTCCAGGTCGCGTATTCGTCGGGCATCCGTGAGGCGGTACTTGTCTCTTTGCGGAGGCTCTTTTGCAAATTTGGGTAGCGGGTAGCTGATGTGGTCTTCATCTAGGAGGAAGACGTCCGTGCTGGTGAGTATAAGAGTCTTGGGTTGTAGGACAGTCTGGTTTTGAGCAGTCTGGCCTGGAACGACGTGGACCTGGAATACCAGTATGTACAAAAGGATTTCGAAGGAGTGAGATGGTGCCTGAGGGGTCTTCCTCTCCGCTACAATGAAAGTGAGGTCTCCAATCTCTTCCTCGCTTGGATATACAAACTTCACTTTGCTGGAATGGACCAGTTCGTAGTTCTCCATTTTACCTGATTTAAGAGGACGTACAACTAGTTTAACATCAAAAATTGTTTGCTAAACATCCAGGTAAGCATGAGCGATATATTGAATATTCACAATGCAAGTAGTCAAACCTGTGGTTTTGTTTCCAAACTGCGAGTAGAAATCCAGCTCAGAAGGTTCAGGAGAGGGAACTTTCTCCAGCAAGGACAAAACCATCATCAGCTGCTGCAGGAACCGATGTGTGCCGTAACCATCACGGGTCAGACAGGAAATGATGTGATCAGCCGAGGGCCCTTTGAAGAGAAAGGTTAAACTTTAAGTGTTTTCAATCTCAGTTTCATTGCAGCAATCAATCAATTCAGAGAAGAAGTTAAAACTGGAAACTGTTTTGGGTTGTATAACCAAACATGCACAAAATGGTCTGGTGCGAACAAATGCCAAAGATGTGATCTCACATTTTCTCCAGAGAGAAGCAGCACAATGAAATGCTATTTAGTTCCAGAGTTGAATTCATGGAGCTTTCACACAAAACAAACCAGCCAATGGATGGACTTGTGAAAATTTAAACAGCATGCACTTATACACAGTGGTGGCCAAAATTATTAGAACACTTGAATTTGTCTTAAAACCATTTTTTGCTGATGATAGTTATTTCCATCTTTTGCTGTAGTGTGTCAGTAAGAAATATCAGTTTACATTTCCAAAAATTCATTTTGCCATTATTTGTTATAATCCAGTGAGATTTTTGTCTGACACAGCCAGTGCTCCACACAGAGATCTGATCTGATCATCATCCAGTCTGTCTGGAATGATATAAAGAAACAGAACAAACCGAGACAGACTCAATCCAGAAAAGCTATGACAACGTCTCCAAGATGCTTCAAGAATCCTACCTGCAAAGCTACCTGAAAAACTGTGCTCAAGTGTACCTAGTGCAAATGCTTCTTTAATCGCAAAGGGTGGTCACACCAAATGATGAATTAATTTAGTTAATAGAAGTTAATTGATAAAGAAAATCTATTTATGACATTATTTTGAACAGCATCCTCATTTTACAGCATTTTTTACACAAGTGCCAAAAACTGTTAACAATTTGCAGCTTTGCAGGTAGGATTCTTGAAGCATCTTGGAGACGTTATCATAGCTTTTCTGGATTGAGTCGGTCTCAGTTTGTTCTGTTTCTTTATATCATTCCAGACAGACTGGATGATGATCAGATCAGATCTCTGTGTGGAGCACTGGCTGTGCCAGACAAAAATCTCACTGGATTATTACAATTAATTGCAAAATAAATGTTTGGAAATGTAAATTGATATTTCTTACAGACACAGTACAGCAAAAGATTTAGACTTAAAACCATTTTTCAGCTGCTGAAAATACTAGTGTTCTAATCATTTTGGCCACCACTGTGTATATTATATATTGGCAGTCCTTTTGTTTAAAGGATTAGTTCATTAGTTCAAATTTTAGAAAAAATTTATTCTGGAAGTGAACTAATCCTTTAAAATGATGATTACAATTGGTGTCAGCCTAATAAATATGTCATCCAATCACATATATCTTTGACTCATTTTGGATGGAAAATTTGACCAGAAGTGATCAAAACAAACTCACTCTGAAGTACTGATCGAACAAGCCCACATTGACGCTCTGCAGGTCTTTTAGTTTTAGGGTGAAGCAGAAGGAGAAGAGGAAATCAGTGTCCTTGTGCTCAGACGGGTGCCAGGTCCACATCACTGAAAGATCAATCAATTTAATGAATCGATTTTAATTCTATCTAGACTGTTAACTAGAACAGAATATAGAATAGCAAATGTTAATATAAAATATAAATTAGTATATCAAATGAACAAAACTGAATATGGCTGAAGATCAGATTAGAATAAAATTGTCACTGCAAATGTTAAGTAAATTTTTGCCCACTTGATTGGTTGGTGAGTGAGGATGCCGTATCGTCCAGGATGAAGTAGACACAGCAGGACACAGGCGCTCATCTCCACATCAGGGGATCTGTAGAAGAGCACCGACGTCCACAGGATGTGTTTCAGCTCCTCATTCTCCATCTGCATGTAAACGGTTAGATAAAAGTTTTCCGTCTCTTCATTGCATAATACTGCAGTTTATTTATGAGTGTTTGCTTAGCCAAGGATTACAATTGCTCAAATGTAGGGTCAGAATTGTATCCTCCATGCATTTTGTGCTATGAACATGAAGGATACCTTGAACCAAGCAATTTATTGTTTTGAAGAATACAGGACATGTCCAGGAAAACAGCCACATACTCTGTAAACACCTCAAATTGAGTGTAGAGCATTAATGATTCTAGTGAGGGTTACTGATCATGTTACAGACTTCAAATGTTAGGTGTGTTTGTTTACAGTTTAAATTCAGTCTAGGATATCCTGTAAAAACCAGACACTGATTGAATAGGAATGAGTGGAAAGAGGTTCAGATAGTCATATTGAAAACAAGGCAGCTGGCCAAATGTAACACAGTCAAAGTAAATAAACAAATGCAAAGGAGCCAAGAGCGCACACAGGAAGAGAGGGGTTGACCGGAAGGACAAATCAAGGAATATACAGTGTGACGACAACAACAGAACCACAGGAAAAACCCAAGAGATTGCTTCCGTAGGGAACATTCTACAGCACAACCATCCAGGAAATTTCCTCGTAGGATCTAAATCTACAAAATGTGCGAAAGACTTGCCTCTGCAATATTGTCGTGGAAGAAGTGAACGAGCTAGTCTCCCTTGAGAGACGAGATGAGGAGGAAAGCGAGAGGTGTGAGGGACATTGGTTGTCCTCCATCAGTTGCTGAATGAGGGATTTGGCTGGATACAGCAGAGACAGGGTCAGATGGGGCCTTGGCGCCTCCTGAGGGACGCTGTGGAAAAAAAACAAAAAAAAAAACAGTGCAGTTATATCTACTGTGAAAACAGCTAAGAAGAACCATTAAGGTTTTGCTAATTAACAAATGCTGCCTTAGGAAAAATGAGTAGTCATTTAGCAGATCCAAAAGCATTGTAAGCTTAAGTAGGTACATCGCAGACCAATTGAAACCAATGGAGCTAAGATTAATGTAGGATTACGATGCTTTTAGGAAACGCAGGCCTGGTTTGTTTGTCAAACAAAATGGAAGATTCTGAGTTATGATTGGTCAGATCACCTGCCAGTCAAACTCCCGGCGAAGGGTGAATTGATAGATTGGTTAGGGATATAGTAAAATCTTAAAATCAAGGATTTCTTGTCTAGTCCAACGCACTTCTGGTTAAGATTTATTGACAATTATCATGCTAACAGCTATAGCTGCAATTGATACAATATGATGGTGCCAATTCCCAACCCCAACTGGTGGACACTGAAGTTATTGCCAGTAGAAAGCTACTGTAGCCACATGTAGTCCAGTATATTCTTTGTGAAAGTGTCTTGTTAAAAGGCACAAATGCTGACAGCCTTTGCGAGGTTTGAACCTAAAACATTTCAGATACATTCCAGTCTACAGCTTAGGACTGGAGCTAAAATGGCATCTATACATATCTTTGAAAATAAATGAATGAGCCCCATTACCTGCTGGTAGGCATTCTTTCCGTGGCCGTAGCAGGAGTGGGACAAATGTGCACTTTCAAGTGTCCTTTCTTGGTGTGCTGGAGAGCGATGGTCTTAATTTCCCTCAGATTGGACCGAAGCTGTGTGAACTCTCTCAGGAATGTGAACTTGTCTTGTGGAAGGGCAAAAACAACAGTCAGGCATTCGTGACCCGTCATCAGTTCTACAACATACTCATCGTAGAAGCGCCGAGAGTTTGAGACAGCCCTACACGAACAGCACTGCTTTGGGTCGAGAAGCGTGAATGAGAATGGGATACGGGTTACTTTGGAGCAGCTCTGCATCGCACTTGCTTCTGAAGGGTCCCGGGACGCCAGAGTGACAAAGTCTACCTTGAGAATGCAGAGGTGCCGAGAGGTCAGGAATAGAATCATGGGATTGGAGGTTTGGTTCTGACCGCTTTCAAACTGGCTGATTTGGGATAATACATCCAAGGTTGCTGAGTTCTTTGGAAACTGTGGGTTGTTTGCAACTTTCTTGTCGGAGGTAGATGAGTCTAGATCAAGGAAATGGATCAAGTGTCCACCTTTAATGCTGCCCTCACTCTCCTCAAAGTCCCAAGATTTCAGAAACTGTCGGATAAACACTTGAGTGTTAGAGGAATTCAAAACTTGCTCATCAGTTTGGTCCACATGTGGAACAATGCAAGAGTGCATCTCCTTCAGACTTTGGGCGCCTGAGAAAAAGAACCATCGCGTATTGTTTGACTTAACCTTCAAGGAGAAACAAACCTCTGGAATATCAAACTGAAAGGTCTCAATGTTGGTGGCACAACCAAGTCTGTCTCAAGGTTCTCCATTAGTTCTTCCAAGTTACTCACTGGTTCTTCTGACCTTGTGTGGAGAACCACAAGCAAGCGGTCCGTTGCCACCAAACAAGATGGCCGCTGACTCAAACCTTCTCCAACACTGATGCAAAGAGACCAAACCACCATTTTTACATTTTCAATTGCAGATTCCTTCTTCGCATCATCTGGCATCTTTTCCAGAATGGTAGATGAGAAGGAACAACCCATGATGTCGTTGGTGTCATCTATTGTCATCTCAAAGTACCCATCTCCAGACTGAGGACTGCCTTGGTCTGTGACCTCAAGAGACATGGTTTTGCAAGGTATCGGAGTTGATTCTTCTCTATTAGCCTGGCTGATGTGAGCAGAAAGCTGGTTGGTAAAAACTCCTGGTTGGTGGTAGTGTAGGATAGTAAAGAAGGAGGTACAAATAGATTTAAAAGAGTTGAGGTCCAAGGTTTCCACTCTTCACAGCAACAGGGGCTAAAGAGGAATGAAACGTTTTTGGTTTAGCTTTGGAATCTTAAACGAAACCATAACTGTTCATCCTTTTAGCACTTCAACACCACCTGTACTTACTCTTCAAAGACTTGAAGTTTAATGGTTTAGTAACTACATTTTTTTTACTACCTTAGTCAATCAAACGTTATAAGGCCAAAAATGTACTCTACTTAAAGGGATAATTCACCCAAAAATGAAAATTCTGTCATCATTTACTCACCCTCAAGTAGTTCCAAACCTGTATGAATGTCTTTGTTCTTCCTTTGTGTTCCGCAGAACAAAGACATTCATACAGGTTTGGAGCTAATTGAGGGTGAGTAAATGATGAAAGAATTTTTATTTTTGGGTGAACTATCCCTTTAAGGATATAAACAGACAAAACAGCTTGGTCAACTCATTGCAACCACATTTATTAGATACAAGTATGTTTCGGCAGAAACAAAACACAAGAATATAAGAACTAACCTGCTTTCAAAGGTGACCTCCGAAGACAAACTGGAATCAATTTGAGTTTCCACCTGCAAAAAAAAAAGGACCAGTGCTGTGTTCTTGTTTGTTGCTGAAACTAAAATACTAATTAATTAATTGTGCTATAATACAAACCAACCTGCGGAATGACATCACAGGTTGAGCTGTAAACATCATAGCATCTCTGGGTAAGTGTAGAATTCACAGGAGTTAATATCTCTTTGGTAATAAAAGCTTTTTCTTTACAAGTAGTTATTTCTGAAAGGGAGATAGACGGAAAGCAAAAAGGCATTCTTTAGTTACTAAAGTTTAGTTCACGCAGCACAATTCGATGCGGTGATGATGAAAATGGATGGTGATGATCTGATTTGTTTGTTCAGGCAATATATACTGTATCCATGTTGGGTGATATAGTAACAATGCAAATGTCAGGATGATGTCAAGAGACTGACAGACAACACCTGGCAGCAGCTTATTAGACTTCAGACCACATATTGAATGCATGTTGAATCAAGGTTTTGGCAGTTAAAAATAAAATAAGTTTGGAGTCAAACACTACATCCCCCCCCCCCCCCCCCATGCATATGTGTGTATATTAATTACACTCTTAAACACTATACAATCCCATGTAATGTGTGCATTCTGTTTTATATATAAATGTAATGGACTGTATAGATTACGAACTGATGTATAAATTATTACGATTACAATTGAGTATAATAATATTCCATTAATATTTGAGAACCACTATTTAAAATTACATTTTTAGGAGTGCATAACACTGAATATTTAGATGCTGTTTGCAAAAACGTAAAGTCTATCAAAGTACCCGAGGCTTTTGCTTAGTAACTAACACTCAAGAGACAAATATGGAGATCAAATGTTTTATAAATCAGGACCAATCGCTATTAGAGCACCACATGAAAATTAACCACCACAAAATTCAACGTTTAAGCTAGTTTGACACGGCAAAGGAAAGAAATGGATGCCCATTATACTCATTCAAAGCAAGGATATGAGAAAAATCATTGAGGAATGCTGATGAAATTTATTTTATCTGCAATGCAGAAACGGACGCACCAAATCTCTGAAACGCAATTACGAGCGGCAGAGCTGCAATAAGTCAATATGCAGGAGTACAGAAATGTAAATGAAATGAGATTTAGAGATCACTGGTGCAAAGAAAAAGTCTTTTTGTAAGGAATAAAAATTCAATAGCTTCAGATTGTCATAAGAAAAGGATTCAATACTCTCTGATTATTCATTTACAATCATAAAGAAAGTCACATGATGGCAACACAGAGAGCATGCTAATTATGTAATCATGACATGCCTTTTTTTATTTTAAAGGTGAAGTGTGTATTTTTTATTTTTTGATAATACTTTCTCCTCTCCCATCTTAATATGCAGACACGAGTTTAGCCGAGACTATTTGTTTATTCAACCAGTGACAGATGGGAGTGTTTGAAACAACACACTTCACTTTTAATTTTCCATTTGTGTCCCCCCCTCGTCCCAGCAGCGCGATACATACATGATTACCTTGACTGGAGCAGGTGGAACGAGACAGAGAGGGGGAGGAAGAGGAGGGCGCTGTGACAAGAGAGGACGAAGAGGACTGTGGCACGCCTGCGACCTGTCCTGGGACGTCACTCACCTGACAACGATAACATCAGGCTCCTCTTTAGCCAAAAACACAGTGTGACTAATTCAAGACCCCTGGAGGTCAGTGTAAAGGGTGTGAGGGATCGTAAACGTCTTAATGTTCATTTAAAATATTATAACATGTCCAAACCAGAGCGATGAGCCATAAATCGCCATGTTTAATCAGTTTTTCCACCCACACTGAAATTTAATTGGTCCAAATCGTGCTCCATAAAAAACATCACATATTTACTGCTGATTGGCTGTGGATTTATTGATATATTTCGCTTACTTGATGCCCAAAACATCATGCCTGGTTAGGACACGATGTTAGTACATGCGTGTTATTACCATAACTATAATTTTTCTGTCTAATTTAATAAAAGCGCAGACTTTTAGCACTTTTTCCCCCCATAACAGTTCAAAGCTTCACTGCCATTTTTTTTATATTTGGAGCCATTTATTATTATAGATGATTCTGCCAGATATGCTTTCTTGATTGTAAAATTAAATTGAAAAAAAAAATTTTAATTTTAAAACTATTTAAATGACCAATAAATAAATAAAAATCCTTAGACTCAAAACTGAACAGCTCAATTGATGTAGCAAGTATTTTTCTGTCATAGTAATTATGGAAATTCAGAGTCATGAGTGCACTGCAATGTTAAAGATATACAATAAAATTACAATAGCATATGCATATTTTAAGTTAATATTTATTTAACAAAGCATGACTGCAGACTTGTGAAGTGTAGATGATATCCAGTCACAATCAGAGTCTGACCAGGAGGAGGCGCCACAACTCGTGTCTTTGACGGCACTGGAAAATTTGTGTTATGTAATAGATGCTGACACGCCAATGCATCAATGTGAGCATATAAAGCCAGACAAGGAATCATCTTTTTGTTGATTTCTCATGTCTGGATATCAAGGTTTAGGTCGATTCGCACCTAAAAAAACCGTCACAATGAATTCAAAGAAAGCCATCAGCACACTCCTTTAAAACACTATAAATACATCACAAATGTAATCACATTACTCAGAAAACCATTTACCTGCCAGACAAAACAGACTGAATTAGAACCTCTTACATAACTTTTCATTCAGCAGGGCTTTTACGTAAATTTGTTTCCATTGTCAACCGACTTTACGTCATTTTTTTTCTTTAATTCCTTCTAAGCAAAAACAAAACAGACAAATAATAATTTATGTTAATAGCAAAAATGAATAATAAATGTTCATAGTAATAATGTTGTTATGATATTGTAATAATAATAAGAAGAACAAAATTATCCATTTCATTTATATTTAAAAAAATAAGAACAAATATAAAATCCTCAAAATACCTTTTTCTCATTGTTTGCCATTCGGTCTTTGGCTTCTTTTGCTTTCTGAATGGCTTTTAGCACCTCCACTGTGTCGAGCTCTTTTTCTGTGGTGGTTGCCCCATCCAAACACACCTGCATGACAAACATGAATTATACTTTTATATATATCAATTAGAAACAAATCCAGAAAAATGTCTGAAAAAAAATTATCAAATAAATTGAATAATTTGGCACTCTTTTTTTCTTCTCGGTGTAATAATATTGCAAAACTGCGCAGTAAACAGTCCTAACCCTGGATGAAAAGCTCTATACCTCAGAGGCCCGGTCGCAGAACTGGGCCAAAACTTTAGTCCTGTAATCTGGGATGATGCACATGGGGTTACCAGCCAGAGACAGTTTCTCCAGACAGGGAAGAGTGCCAATGTATTTAATTTCATCCAGCTACAAAAAAAAACAGAAGACAGAGAATTACGTTGGAATCAAGAAAACAATGCCTAAGCAAACACTGTAATAAACTACCTGTGCTAATCTGTTCCTGCTTAAATCCAAGTTAACCAATGAGTAAAGTTTACTGAGGCCGGAAAGTGTCTCCAGCTGATTCCCAGACAGATTCAAACTCTTGACATTCCCCAGTTTAGTGTGAACGCCCTCCAGCACCGTGAGTTTGTTGAAGGACAGATCCAGATGAACCAGGTTGTACAAATGCTGCAGTGAAAATAATAAGAAATCATGAAAATTCACTCAAACTACACGTCAAACCTTCTTTGCACTTTAAAAATAATATTATGAAATTATCTAGAGACAACACACCTGAAGGTTTTCCACTAGAGACAATTCATTATGGCTGAGATCAAGGAATTCGACTTCAGGAATCAGTTTCTGTACCAAAAAGATCAGGAAAAGCTCAACTTTTAAAATCAACAAGGAAAGATAAATGAAAACTGGTATGTGTTTCATGTAATCTACAACTGTGGCTCACCACAGACTCATCTATGCAGCGTATGAAGTTTCGGCTCATGTCCAAAGTAGTGAGCATCTTCCACTTGGGAATGATCGCCGTCACAGGACATTCCGTATCAACACCCTCAGGTTCCCACTGCTCAAATTCGGACGCTTCAGGAACTAAGATTTCCTATTGAAGACGTAGCGTACATAGTCATTCGAATGACTTGCAGCACTAATGAAATGGTTTAGAAGTTTCAAGAATTTTTACTTGCAAAAACTAAAACATTGCAACCTTTTAACAGACCCTAAAACCATCAGTTTTTATTTCTGGAGATTCAAAAACCTGTTATTTTCGAACAAAGTGAGATGGCGTACTTTCATGCTGCTGGCGGAGAGATGGATGCTGAGTGTGGACAGTGTCGGCTTGAGGGAAGGCAGACCTTTGATCTGTCCGGCATCACTATCACTGATCTGAGAATGAACATTCAGTTTTAGAGACTTTGCCCTCCACGGACCCTCACAAAACACAAACCGTGAGTCTCTTCACCTCGATCTGAAGCAGCGATTTAAAGATGGACAGGTCAAACGGGAGGTTCTTCTCCTCGATGTTACTCGTCCCCACCGCTGCTTTCATTCCAGGGATCTGAGTGTTTCAACACCGGTTAAAACATGAGAGTTCTCAACTTTTTTCTATTTCTACTACTATATTTTCAATAGAGAATCTAAAAGTTGAGATACCAACAGTGAACCAGTTTATACATAAACTGATATTGGCACTAGCATTTCATGACTTTTAGTAAAGTGACAGACTCAAACCTTGAGGTACTTGAGGTGGCAGGTGAAGTCCAGGATGGGTCCGAGGTCGGCTTTGGCATCTCCGTTGGCACAGGTTGGCTTGGCGAGTTTCAGCTGCTGTGTGACGGCGTACAACTGGAGCGGCCTGAGGAGAAACACCTCGCCTACAGCCAACAACCGCTCACCTAGAGGAAAAGACAGAACTACTACATCTTAGAGATCTTAATGTCATTCAAAACTGATTTTATTACAGAAATAAAGATATACAGAAATATCTGAATGAGGACGTATTAAACTGATTAAAAGTAAAGACATTTATAATGCTACAAAATAGTTTTTTTTGCATTTTTTGTTCATTAAAGAATCATGTTAATAAATGTAATGATGCATTTATAAGCCATTTTCAGCACTGATAATAAGAAATGTTTCTTGAGCAGCAAATCAGCTTATTTGGATGATTTCTGAAGGATCATGTGACACTGAAGACTGTAATGATGCTGAAAATTCAGCTTTGCATCACAGGAGTGAATTACATTTTTAAGTAGTTTCAATAGAAACGATGCAGCCTTTGTTTGATTTCTTAAAAAACATTGCAAAATCTTACCAATCTCAAACTTAAATAGTGTAAAACTGCTCATATTATGTATTATGCCAATTAAAAATGATGTACATGTCAATATTTCAACATGGGGACTGTAGAAAATGCATCTAGGGTTATTTTATAATCGGACTGCATAATTTTTTATAACATATCATTGTGAGTGCAATGTGAATATTTTTTTATAAGTTATAAACCTTTTCTACAATAAAATATTTGATGTCTGATTTCACTTTAAGCATGCGTAAGTTTCATTTGGAGCATTATTATAATAGTATAAATTTATAATACTGCCCATTTCATTGTTATTCAGCCAATACATTAAATGTTTCAAGCATATAACAACAAGGAATGAATAACAACAGACCCTTATGAAAGAGCTCTTCAGCCAGGGCAGCAACAATTCCATTGATTTCCTGAAAATAATGAAGTTCAAGTCAAAGACGGAAACTCTCACAACAAACCTTATTCAACTATTACATTTGCTCATTTTAAACGTTCACAAATTATAATCAGTGGCCTTCATCATTGACTAAACTGCAAAAACGGCACCAGCTAAAACAGCAACGTAACTGGAATGAGTTTAATGATCTGCATGTGCTTCGTCAACTCATTTCCTGAAAGATTGTATCGGGGGAATGCAGAACTCACTCTGATTTCCTCATGACATCCTGTCTAAAGGAACTGTTCACCCAAAAATGTATACACCCTGAGGCCATCCAAGTTGCAGATGATTTTATTTTCACATCAGAACAGATTTGGAGAAATTGAGCATTGCATCACTTGATTACCAATGGTTCCTCTGCAGTGAATGGGTGCCGTCAGAATGAGAGTCCAAACAGCTGATAAAAACAACACGATAATCCACATGACATATTTGTTTAAGACTGTTTAGGCTTGCAAACAGTGCTTCGTCTGTGCATATTTCTCTCTTGATTCAGACAAGACAACTTTTTCACTCGAGAAAGCAATATTATGGATAGAGGACTCAGATTTTGGACAGAAGCAATGTTTGAAATGAAAAACGTCTCGATGGATTTGTTTCATACAAACATGCAGCTTTTCTGATGTGGTGTGGATTACATGTTGAATTTTTTTTTAATCAGCTCTCATTCTGACGGCACCCATTCACATCCATAGGTGAGCTTCAAGAGATGCAATGCTAAATTCCCCCAAATCTGTTCCGAGGAAGGAACAAACTCATCTAAATCTGGACATTTTCTGCAAATCTTTATTTTTGGTTGAACTACTCCTGGTGCTTCTTCAACTCATTTCCTGAAAGATCTCACCAGAAATAACCCTGATTTCCTCATGATATCCTGTTTTTCTTTCTACGTATTCTGAGCTCTAATGCATGTTGATGTGCACAAATTCAACAAAGAAAGCTAATCAAGGACAAATGCATAAACATAAAGCACTTCAGCTCTCCAAAACTACTCAGTCCGGTCATATGCATATTCATACAAATGCCTTTCAGAGATCAATATCAATGCCACTACTGTCAGCGCAAAAACATCGCCCTGCTGTTCCTAGAACCATTTATACGGCTGAGATGAGAGAATGCAATGCAAAGAAAGCAAGCAACAGAGCAAGAATTGCATGCAACTTCTTTGGATGAATTACACACAAACTCCGGTTAACATTTAACCAGCATGTGACAGATATAAATCTTCTGTTTACAATCTTCTGCTTCTTATCAAACACAAAGCACATCAAAACTTACATATAAGTGAAAGAGTAAGAAGTTAGACAGGACTTTGGGGGTCGATGCAGGGAATCTGCTCAGGAGCGTTTGGAGATAAACCTCCAACTCCTTTTGTCGCTTCTCCACGAGGCTTTTGGAGTTTTTGCCGATGATCTTCTTGGGCGGCAACAGATGTTTATCGATCTTCCTCTCCACTGTGAGCTGAAGTCAACAACATTTCATCAGTTTTATCAGTCACTCGCTCTGAACCATGAACAAAATGTCAATATCTGTTGTCTGATCTCACTTTTTCATGCAGATCGTGAAAGTCGCTGTATCGATGCTTCACGGTCCAACTGTCATCTCCAACATTCACCTCTATGATGTAAACCTGAAAAATGCATATTTGTTTATATCTTTACATTTGTTTTTCATAATTAATATGGATATTCACTAATATTGCTCATTAATGGGTAACTTAATCTCTGCAAACCAACTCTCCACTTTATCATACACTCCATAAAACAATATAACTAATATTATCCATTATGCAAATAAGCATGCAAATAATTAAAGTGGCCTTTGTCGCTGTATTTTATTATTATTATTATTACTTATTAACAATTAAACACGGGATTCCTTTAAACATTGATACATAATTCCCTTATGTTTTATTAACAAACGTTGGCTATAATGCAACACACTTGTCTACTTTATCTGAAAGGTTACACAACTGATCTATTAATCAACTAAATATAGTTTAACCACCAAAACTAACAATATAACTCATTTTCATCAATTTATTCAAAAACTGGTATCACGAATATGCACTGAAATGAACCACATCAAACTGACCGTGTAATTCTCCACAAGCTCGGATCCGACGATACGGACGCGTTTCTCCGCGCTCGTCTCCGGTAGATGCGGCGCGTCCATCTTCACTTCAGCGCGATTTTTGAGCGCGTCGCCATGAGAAATGCAAACCTAGCTGTCATGTAGCGCCTCCATCTTTGTTGTGGTTTAACGGAGCGAAGCACCGCCTTCTCATATTTCTGACGCACCGCGGCGAGCTTTATCGCCTCCTACCGCACGCGGATCTTACTACTCGATCAATTATATCGTCAGCAGAACTTAAATTATAGATATCAACTATACCAAAAAAAATAATTATAGATATCAACTATAACAAAAAAAAAAAAAAAAAAAAAAATATATATATATATATAGATATCAACACTATCACTTCAGTGATCTAGATTCCGTGAGATTACCCAATTTACTTTATGAAGTACCCACTGATATTTCATGTAATGGTCTAATCTTTCAATATATAGGCTATATATATATATATATATATATATATATATATATATATATATATATATATATATATATGGGCTGCTTGAAAGTTTGTGAACCCTTTAGAATTTTCTATATTTCTGCATTTATGACCCAAAACATCATCAGATTTCTGAAAGTAGACAAAGAGAACTCAATCAAACAAATTAAACAAAAATATTTTCTTTGTCATTTATTTATTCAGGAAAATTATCCAATATTGCATATCTGTGAGTGAATCTCTAGAATTAGCAGTTCATTTGAAGGTGAAATTTGTTCAGAGGTGTCTTCAATCACTGAGATGACTATCAGGTGTCAGTGTGTGCCCTGTTTTATTTAAAGAGCAGGGATCGATCAAAGTCTGATCATGTTTGTGGAAGTGAATCAAGTCACGAACAAAGGAGATTACTCAGGACCTCGGAAAAAGAGTTGATGTTGCTCTTCAGGATGAAAAAGGTTACTGTCAAGGTTCTTCCATAAATTTCCAGGAGGCGTTCATTGAGTTTTCAAAATTTCCAATTTTATTCACTGCCACATGTACTGATCACCAAGGTGCAGAAGTAAATGGGAAAGCGCACACACACACACACACACACACACACACAAAACTAATAAATACAATATCAGCACATTACTGAGTTCTGGGCCTCAGATGTTTCAGGATCCCTCACCAGAACTAACTCAGTCATTGAAAATTGAACCCTTTTAACAAATCAGCCCAAACCATTTTATAATTACAGGGGGTCTCACAAGATCTTAATTCTAAATTTAGTACATCATACCTCAAAGGAAAAGTAATATATAATATGTATAAATAAACTTTATAAACATATGAAATTACATTCAACCAAGCAATAACAAAAACAAACTTTATACATAACATCCAAAGAACAAACCAAACCCAGACGGTCCCCAAAACTACATTTCCCATAATTCCTACATCAAGAAATGCTCTTTTAATAACAGGCCTTTGTTCCATGCTGAAGTTATGGATCCTGGCAGAACCACAGGTAAGATACACAATTTTAAAAAAGAGTTTAAACCCATTTCTGTCTAGTTGTGGTTTTATTCAATCACTAGCGTGCGCTCTAGTACTGAACTCTGTCGCTCTTGGATCTTTAATGCTCGCATAAAGAGTCAACATACACCTCTAACACAAAATATTTTGGGTAAATAATACAAAGGAAAAAACACAAATTTATAAACGAGCAAACAATCCCTCAAACAAAACGAAATATAAATAAATAAAAAATAGAACAATTGAAAAATTATCTATTAAGTGTGGCCTTACAAAACCATCTCTAAAGAGTTTGGACTCCACAAATCCACAGTCAGGCAGATTGTGGACAAATGGAGGACATTCAAGACCACTGTTCCCCTCCACAGGAATGGTCGACCAACAAAGATCACTCTCAAAGCAAGACTTGTAATAGTCCACGAGGTTGCAAAGGACCCCAGGGTAACTTCTAAGCAACTAAGGGCCTTTCTCGTATTGGCTAATATAAATGTTCATGCGTCCATCATCAGGAGAACACTGAGCAACAATGGTATGCATGGCAGAGTTGCAAGAAGAAAGCTACTGCTCTCCTAAAGAAATTGCTGCCCATCTGCCGTTTGCTAAAGATCAGAATCAGAATGAGCTTTATTGGCAAGGTATGTTTACACATACGAGGAATTTGTTATAGTAAAAGCTCCACAGTGCAACAAAATGACAGTGACAGGACAAAGATAATAAAAGAATAATATACAAATAGGCAATATACACTCTAAAAATGCTGGGTTAAAAAATAACCCAACCACTGGGTAACTATGGGACAGAACACGCGCTGGGTTGTTTTGACCCAACCAGTGGGTCAGGTTAACTGTGTTGATGGGTTAAACATTACCTAAACATTGGGTTATTTGTTGGCTCATTGCCTTGCTACCTTTATATTTACCAATATTACCAATAATAAAAAAATAACAATCACAAAGGAATGTAAAATTATTATTTTTCTGTAATAAAATTACACAACACAAAAATGCAACTAAGTATCAATTTAATGAGTTTTCACATTTCTTTTTAAAACAATTTTTGAATGGGTGCTATTGTTACACATTACATCCAACCCCTACAGACACAAATAAAACAACGGTTTTTGTAGATCAGTTTCTTTAAAACACAAAACTTTGTAAACTAGGTACTGTAGATTCCTATTCTTTGTCAACATTGCAGCATCATAACACTAATAAATTGATTATTGCCACATGAGAATCAGTCCAAACATTGTGCCATTAAAACTAAGCCAAACAAAGAGACCTACAACAGACAATACATGTGACAAAAAAATTAAACATAAAAAGTGGCCAGAAAAAACTGTTGCCCTCAAATACTTCACACATGAAGACTCATGTCCATCAATATGATATAGTGCATGCTGGAGAAATTCCCAGGAAGGAAGATGTTATTGCGAAGGTGTGGGATGTCGTTGTCTCGTCACCAAGGCACAAAATGTGCAGGAATGCATCACCATGCTGGTCCCCACCTGTTAATTACACAACGCTTAGTCTTGCAATATAACTTACATTTTTACAAGTTGTAACATTTAAGTTGACGTAAATAAATAATAAAAATCAGCCACACCATCAGGGTTTTCCTGTGAACTGGGTCTGGTAAAGGTTGCTCAAACTAAATATTTATTGTATTAATGATTTAGGTTTCTTTCTGCTTACTGGCACTTCTTGGTTGTCTACCTAACTTTCATCCAACCAACATGGCAAAAATTATGGGGTATTTAAAGTCCCCAATACATATATATATATATATACAGTACTGTGCAAAAGTTTAAGGCCACTAGTACATTCCAGACAGACTGGATGATGATCAGATCAGATCTAAAAAATCTCACTCGACTATTACAATTAATGGCAAAATGAAGTTTGGAAATGTAAACTGATATTTCCTACTAACACACTAAAGCAAAAAGATAGAAATAACTGACTTAAAACCAGTTTTAACTGTTAAAAAATAAGAGTCTTTTTATCACAATCCCACAAAACCCTAGCAATTTCACAATTAACCTCTAGGGGCTTCAGAGACAAGTAATAGATTGCAACTAATTATACATAAAAAAAAAAAAATAATAATCACAAATAACACAAATTGTAACATACAAACTGTAACAATTCTGTAAATTAGATTACAATTAATTAATTTGAATTATATGTATGTAGCCTATGTATGTATGTATATGTATATAAACGAAATAAATTATCGGTCAAGTATTATTATAAATATTCAAAAATATGAATAATGATAATAATTTAGCTACAATGACTGCAAGAAAGAATGCTATTAATTGTTTCACAAAAGATCTATATATAACTTACATGGAATAAATAAATAGGCTCATATATGTAAATTCAATAATGGAGGGTTGGTAAACCTCATTGGTCACAAATCACACATTTTGGTTTTCAGAATGTTCGGAAACGTTAGTTTCTGGTTCCCACGAACGTTCTTATTTGGTTCCCTGCAAAAAGCATGCAAACCATATGAGAACATAGGGGCACGTTCTGTGTTTGCTGGGATGGTATATTCTCCACAAGTTAAAATAGACTTCTATCTATCTATCTATCTATCTATCTATCTATCTATCTATCTATCTATCTATCTATCTATCATGTGGAGTTCATTCATTCCTCACTACTTTCCTGCTACACGTGAAAACGTATTAAATGCATTCACTCGTTCATTTATTCAAGTCAGGCTGTCTTATGAAGGCAACCATCTTTTAAATTTACACGGTTCTTTCATCTCGCTGTTTAATACAGAAAAGCAGTGCAACTCATTGCTCATGTTTAAGAAACACATACCTCTTTAATTGTTATTCAAAGGTTTTTCGAGGCTGGTTGAATTGAAAAGGTGTCATTTCTTCCAACACAATGACAGGTGTATTTATTCTGTTATGTCATAAGTAAGCATTTTTGTGTGTCTCCGCTAAAATAATAATCGTTTTAGACTTGATTAAACAAATGCCACAACGACGGAAAATCTCAAGTCATATCAGGGATACATAAACAGAGATTGAGTTTGTATACATTTATAGTGCATTTCATATCTTAATCAGGTAATCGAGCGTGCGTCTTCGTCTAAGCCTAAAACTGAACTGAGAAATAAACAAATTGTCTACGAGATAACAACCGTTCACAGAACAGCCATTAGTTTGTTGTCCTCACATCTTTCACATCTATCACGTATTCACGCTCTTTGTCGTGGTGTCGTCTCTCAGCTGATCTAAGGGCAGTTGTGCTTTCTTGACCATATATGAAAGAGTCTCGGATTATGACTGAAAAAACTGATCCTGGAACAGCAGCTGCGAAGACGAGATGGAACAAACCATTCTGTTCTCGGAGGGGTCGGGTTTTTGGAATACGAAAAAACGGCGTTGTCGCTGCTCTTCAGGTAAAAGGAGCATTTTTTGTCCTAAAGTATAACAAATATGAATCTAAATTAGTATATATATATGATGTTGTTAGATAATACTTTAATCATATTTTAAATACTTCACCTCTAGAAAGAATGAAACGCCCCTATCCCTTCGAAGCAGTTTGACGCGCCCCAACACTATAAAAAGCCCACTTGACGCGGATTTCTGTTAATGTCAACTGTCATTTCGAGATTGACGGTAGTCTGAGACGGAGAGAAAACGTAGTTTGTTGGCACTTATCCAAAGTAAAACGAACTACAAACATATTTTTCCACTCCTCAGACATTTAGGCAACGATTCTGCTTTTATTCTGAAGCAAAAAAGACACTGGTTACTCGGAAAAGCTGAGGAGGGGTGTGACTGGTCTCAGATCAGAGCCACACGAGCGTCAAGCTGCCTATACAGAGGTCACTGCGCCAGGCTATGTGCCATCTAAAGCCAGTGACAAAGAAAAAATCGGAAAAGATTGTAAAAAGGTAGACGACCGAGGGGGTGAATCGTGTAGAGAGGCACGAGTAAACAAAACCCCTAAGCAAGGAGAAGAAACAGCCTTTGTTGCCCTCCAGATTATGTGAGAGCGCACTACAGCTGATGCTAGACCCTGAGAAAATGTGCGGAAGGGGCATGATATGCCAATGGGAGGTCTACAGCAATAGATCTTCCACCAAGGAGACGGAGAAACCCAAGAGCGTGTCAAGGAGAACCAACGGCGGCGCTAAACAGAAGTGGCAAAAATGGGGAAGGAGGCCAGGGAGAAGGGCGCACTATCCAGAAATGCGCAGAAATCGAGCAAGATTGTCTCGGTGGTCTGGCACTCTGGTTTCATTGCGTCCTGCCAACGTTCAAGGCAACCGAGCGCCTGGCATGAGAGCGCCCAGGAACACCAACCAGTTCCTCATGCACGAGAAATACCAGATGATGCACATGCGATCGGACTCTGTTGGCACCGACAGCGGGTCCGACTGCGAAATAGACTTTGCGGATATGGACTCATACCTGGGCGTTCTGGAGAACGCTAGAGGCGCACTTTTGGACAGTCCAGATCTGCCTTCGCAACCCACATTTTACGCTCGACAGATGAACCAACGCCAGCCGTTTTCCTTCTTCAGTTTCAATCAAGAGGAAAGCATGCAGTATTTCCCATCGGAAGACGATATGATGCAAAGCGAAGACTTCATGCAAAGGGACTTCAAAGAATTCTGTGACACTGTGGCACCATGTATTTAGACACCTGCCACAGGTAACGTGTTTACATAACTGGTTTTCTGAACGGTTTTTACCAACTAAATCTGTTGATTGCAATGTGAGAGGCATTTGTTTGTTTGTTTGTTCTGTGATGTGTTACGATTGGCGGGGAAAGGGTCCAAAGTAGGAGTGTGACCAGCCAGCCAATCACCATCGAGCTCATTTGATCACTCTTGACAAACATAGCAGCGGTTTGTACTGCAAAACTAAATCCTATGTGAATGTTTTTCATAATAAATCGACATTTTGCTACACTTATGGTCTATATTTTTTATTACATGATTCTTTTTCGATATACTTGGCTCAATGTATAATGCAATTATAAAATGTATAGAATATAGAATGACTTCTCAGAGATAGTTATTCTCAACCTTTGCATGGTTTATGTTTGTAATGATGTTAAAACTGAATAGTAAATCAATATGCGGTGTCTTATTACATTACAAAGAATGGCACAGTAATCTAAATATTTTGGGGTTACAAAAGAAGGAGATGCATAACAGAAATATGATGCCTGTGTAACATTTAAGAACCTTCTTTCCAACATACACACCCTTCTAGTACAGCAGAGTTGGGTTTTGGAGATCTGACACAAGAACAATAACAAAGCTCATGAGACAAGGTGTGTGTGTGTGTGTGTGTGTGCAAAAGAGTGTCTATATAACCGTATAATCTGCGTCACTAATTGGGTTTCCGTTTTCACAGCACACAATGAGACCTATGATCTCTGGTCTTTGTATATGACAAGATATCGGTGTTAATTTAGAGCCCCACTAGTCAATAAAAATGCAAAAGGTTCGACAAAAAGGCTCCAATGAAATCTTTCTCGTGAATAGAGCCCGAGTGTTTTGATCAGCAGTGGTTCAGCCCCTTTCCTGCGCAGCTTGCCAACTGCATGTCAGATAATTGTGGTGCAACTTCTTCCGGCCAAACCAGCAGGATTGTATATTCTATCGCCTGGCTTCAGTTGAAGCCCATTAACTGCCGATAAATTAAATAAAGATTTTTCTGAGAAGGGAAAAGAGACTTTCAGATGGAGTTTTAGAGTGTTTCTCTACAAAAAAACTCTTGTATAAGTATTTTTATGACCTCACATTAATTGAGAGAAATGTTTCTAATATTCATGTTATATTTCTACATTTATATATATATATATATATATAGAGAAAGAGAGAGAGAGAGAGAGAGCCTATATACACATACACATATTTATCTATCTATCTATCTATCTATCTATCTATATCTATCTGTCTATATATAACAAAGAAAATGGAGCCTATATTTAGGATCATTCAGAGGTTTTTTCATTATTTCATTATTACTCATTATTAGTTATTATAGTTATATAGTTATTATAGTTTACTAAAACTAAAACCATAAAAAGTTATTTTACTGAAGTAAATGTTAACTGAAAATAAATAGAATGAATAACTAAAACCCAAATAATATAAATAAAAACTATATAGACATTTAAAAAATAGTAATAATAAAAAAAGAGACTAAATACACAACAAAGTTAATAAAACTAACTAATATTAAAAAAGGAAAATAAATAATAATGATTTAAAATGGTAAAAACTACAATATCTTAATACTAAAATAATTTTGCATTTTTTGTACTGTAAAAAAAAATACAAAGATTTTATTGCAGTCTGCACAAATAAAGGACAGTATAACAAATACTATAATATGAAATTATGTATGAATATTTTTATATTTTATTTTATTTGTTCTTCATTCATTTCAGTCATAACATTGTAAAGAAATGTGTTAACTTGCATAGATAGATAAATGCCCTACAACAGCCTGTATTTTCTGTAAGAAAAATATCATATGTTTTGTGATTAAATGTGGCATGGACATTCATGACAGATTTCATGAACTTTACTCTTGTTAGCAATTAAAATAGTTTTAAAAAAGTACATTTGGTGACCAGTTACAGCACCTAAAAATGCACACTTTCCCTTAGTAATATAATTTAAATCTTAAACCTTATTAAAAGAACACTTTCTCAGTGCAGTGCATTGAACTTTTTACCTCTATTGTTCTATTCAAACACATGCACATTGTCCAACTGGTTCAAGATTAAACACGCTTTGTGCCAGGATCAAGATTTTGGGACCGGGCATGTGTCAAATGAGGCAAAGCCGCCCTTTGGACCAGAGCTTAAGGTGTTAGATCAAATGTGAGTTGTGGCTTGTAATCAAGGTTGGCGGAGGAGTTAATCAGTAAACAAAGTGGTTTAACATCAAACTCATACTGTAAAATAAACATGATATAGATCACTGTAAAAAAGGACGCTCCCATTCTGAAAATGTGCAGATGGCATGACATGTCTGGCGGTGTCTTGCATCATATTTATAATTCATGTATAATTATAATGACCTCATATTGGTTTTATGACCACATACTGATTCACTGCATGGAACACTTGTACTTGACAAAGTTAGAGATCATTATTTCAGGCCAAATACATTATGTTTCACTCCCTCCAGGAAATAAACGACACCGTGGTTCTGGTTACTGATGGATTTATTGCTCTTGTCATCCTTCACATCACGTTCACCATCAATGAATCCACCGTCAAACTACAGTATAACAATGTAAAGATTTGTTCACATACACTATAAAGAGGTAAATACAAATACACTCGGGAAACACAAACGTAATACACATACCTCGCTGGCTGCATATAACCAAGAGGGAAATGAGTTCACTTGAAAATATCCGGTTCAAAAAACAAAAATGAAAACCATCTTTTTTACTTCTTCACTCAAACACGAGTAACTTTGTAATACACACACAGAGAATAATTTCTGACCAAATATGTGTTTTTCCTGTTGCACCTTTTTTAAAAATGTCCGAGTGCAACGCAAAATGTACTTTAGTTCCTAGTTAACATCGACACTCAATATTCATGATTGAATTAAACAAATATAACAAAAACATGTTAAATAACAGAAAAATAAGTATAGCAGTTATACTCCCACCAAATGACTATTTTGTCATTTAACTTCAGAATTGAAATCCTTTCACACCTTAATTTCAACCATAAGTATGCCTTAAACCTTACAGTAACAAAATACTGTATTTATGAAATAGCAACCATAACCTTTATTCTGCTTCAAGCAGTAAAACTGTCTTTTGTACAGGCCTATCAAGGTAGACTGGCTTGGAAATGCGTTTTCCTTGGCTATCTAAGGTCGAGTCACTAATTAACAGTTTCACCTTTCGAACCATTCCATCAGTGCTTGGATATACCTCTGTTACCCTGGCCAATCTCCATTGGTTACGTGGAGAACTGTCCTCCTGCAGGATGACAATGTCGTTAACCTTCGTATTTCTCTTCTCTTTCTGCCATATTTGTCTTTGCTGAAGATTAAGGAGATATTCCTTCTTCCACCTCGACCAAAACTCGTTTGCCAAAAATTGCACTTGGCGCCATCTCTTGCGCAAGTATAGATCCTGACTCACAAACTCACCTGGAGGTGGGAATATTATGTTAGACTTCATCATAAGAATATGATTGGGCGTGAGAGGTTCGAGGCTTGTTGGGTCATTTAAATGCTCGGTTGTTAGAGGTCTACTATTTATAATAGCCATCACTTCATACAGAAAGGTTCTGAGCGAGGCACTGTCGAGTCGTTTAGCAGACTGGTCAAGGATTGCGGTTAAAACACTTCTGATCGTCCTTATCTGTCTCTCCCAGACGCCTCCCATGTGGCTTGATGATGGGAAGTTCATTATGAACTCACATCCATGTTCCTTTAACTGTTCATGATCCAAATTCTTCATTGCATTCATGAACTCTCCTCTTGCACCTACGAAGTTAGTGCCTTGATCACATCTCAACTGTCTTACATGTCCGCGTATCGCGATGAATGCACGCAATGCGTTGATAAAAGCATCTGTAGTGAGGTCATCAAGCATTTCAATATGTACGGCTCTAGAGCACATACAGGTGAAAATAAGACCATATTTCTTTAGTTCCTTCCTTACGTCCTTCACATAGAACGGTCCAAAACAATCTATGCCACAATATGTGAAAGGAGGTGTCATTTCCATTCTTTCCTCTGGCAAATCTGCCATTTTTGGATCTTGTGTGTTCCTTCTGTATTTTCTGCATGTTGTGCACTTGTAAATGTGTGAGGCAACTGCACTACTGCATCCTATAATCCATACTCCATTGGATCGTAATTCGTTGGTAGTTATTCCTCTTCCTTGATGATGCATCCTTTCATGGTAGTGCTTAATAAGCAATGATGATACATGGCTCTTATTTGGCACTATAGCAGGATACTTGACATGCGGATGAAGAACAGATCTTGTCAAACGTCCTCCAACCCTAAGCACCCCATGCTCATCTACAAACGGACTCAGTTTGTGTAGTTTGTTTACTTTGTCTTTGGGTTTTATTTCCTTGCCTTGCTTTATATCTCTGATTTCACTGCTGAATGCTTTCCTCTGAGCCAACTTGATTATAAACAGTTCTGCTTCTTTTCTTTCTTCGATACTTGTAGCTCCACTTACTTTATCTTTGATGCCCTTGATCTGCTTAGCATGGCGCTTTAGAAGAGCGATAGCCTTGACAGCTCTTTTCCAGTCAGAGAACTTTGTTAGGCGGTCTAGCAATGACCTCTCCTTCCTCACCTTGTTGTTGAGCACCAGGGCCTTTCGAAGTTCCGGATCATCATCATAGACTTCTCCCACCCTAACATCTCCTCTGGGTAGCTCTCTTTCCCATAAAAAATCTGGGCCAGTGAACCAATTTGAAGCAACAAGCTGATCTGCGGAGAGACCTCTCGACGCATAATCCGCAGGATTATCTTCAGACCTTACAAAGTGCCATTGTTCAGGATCTGTAGTGGACTTGATTCTTTGGATTCTGTTCGCTACAAACACATGAAACCGTCTGGCATCATTGTTTATATAGCCGAGGACGACCTTTGAGTCAGTCCAAAAATGTTCTTGAAGACCCTCTATTTCCAGCTCATTTCTGAGCATAACACTTGTTCTTGCTGCAACAACTGCAGCTGACAACTCAAGCCGTGGAACTGTGGTTATCTTGGTAGGAGCAACTCGTGCTTTACCCATGACTAGAGTGCAATGAACATCTCCCTTGACGTCGACTGCTCTGAGGTAAGTACATTGCCCATAACCGATGACGCTTGCATCTGAGAAGTGGTGAAGTTCGTACTGCTTGACATCCTCGAAGTTATCTGGGATATAACACCTTCTGATCCTTACATTAGATAAGTTTCGAAGATCATGTAGCCAGATTTCCCACTGTGCTCGCAGCTCTTGTGGGAGTGGTTCATCCCAAGTTACTTTGTCTCGACACAGTTGTTGTAGAATCTGCTTTCCACGGAGAATAAAAGGCGCTACAAACCCCAATGGGTCGTAGATAGAAGCTACTGTAGCAAGTACTCCTCTTCTGGTATTTGGGTGTTCCTTGACAGTCACTCTGAACTGGAAGTCATCAGAGGATACACACCATAGAACGCCAAGAGCTCTTTCCATGAGTGGCTCTCCCAAAGCCATATCCATGGCTTTGACACTTTCAGCACACTCGTCCTTCGGTATTGATTTCAATACCTCCTTGCTATTGGAGATAAATTTGTGTAGTCTCAGCTTGCCTGTGCTGCAAAGCTCTCTCGCTTCCTTAATCATTTGGATTGCTTCAGCATCAGATGTTGTGCACACGAGTCCATCATCAACATAAAAATTCCTTTGGATAAACTTAACAGTGCTTGGGTTAAATTTATCCTGACCTTGAGCGGCTAGATGCTTAAGTCCAAAATTGGCACATCCAGGTGAGGAAGCTGCCCCAAATAGGTGGACCTTCATCCGAAAAATTGAGGGTGGAGACTCTAGATCACTGTTCTCCCACCATAAGAACCTTAGGTAGTCTTGGTGCTCAGGCCTTACATGGAACTGGTGAAACATTTTTTCCACGTCACACATAATGGCAATCGGGCCTTTGCGAAACCTACAAAGAACTCCCACCAAGGTGTTTGTGAGTTCCGGACCAGTAAGAAGTTGGTCATTCAGTGACGTTTCTTGGAACCTTGCTGAGCAATCAAAAACCACTCGTATCTTCCCAGGCTTTTGGGGGTGGTATACGCCATGATGGGGAATATACCAGACTGGTTGATTGTTCAGCTCTTCTTCAGGGACCTTTTCTGCGTCGCCACGAGCAATGATGTCTTTCATAAACCCCAAGTAGTCAGTGCAGTATTGCTGGTCTCTCCTGAGCTTTCGCTTCAAGGACATTAGACGTTGAACAGCACATGATTTATTATTTGGTAGATTTGGTCTTTCTTGTTTGAAAGGTAAGGGCATTTCAAAATGACCGTCTTGCTTCTGTCTGATTCCGTCTTTCAGTTTAGCCAAGAAGCGAAGATCTTCTTGAGAAAAGGTTACCTCTTCTCCACCTCTCTCACTGAAATCAGATTCCAACATCTTAATTATGTCATCTGGAGTGACCATTTCACTGACCTGGGTATTGCAAACATAGTGGACTTCTCTTTTAAGCTTGACCATTGCATTCAATTCAGGCATGACTTGTTTTACGATAATGCGATGACTTACTCCAATTGCATCACCGTAGTGTTCACCTGGGTCACCATAACTCACTATGCTCCAACCTAAGTCTGTCTTCTGAGCAAATGGCTGGCTTTCCTCTCCACAAACGACTTCTCGTGGCATTAGAGCTTGTGGGCAATTGTATCCAATCAACAGACCAATTTCACAATTCTTTTGAGGCGCGATGTGGTCAGCAAGATGCTCCAAATGCGGCCATGCCTTTGCTGTCTCAGGAACTGGGATGTGTGTGCGATTAGCAGGGATGAAGTCACGAGTGTAAACTGTTGGCACTGTTAACCTTTTAGAGGAAAATAGGCCCCTTATTTGTAGGCTATTAAGTCTTTTACAGTGAATGATTGTCCCCTTTGATGACATCGTAGATAGTTTTAACTTCACTTGTTCAGTGTTTGTATCAAGAACATCTGCCACTTCATCAAGAATGAATGAAGAGTCACTCTGTGTATCTAACAGAGCATAGACGAGAACTTCCTTGTCTGGATCACTTTGCGTTGACACATAGACAGGTACTATTGCCGACGTCTGTGTGCTATTAGTATCTTGCACAACTCTGTTAGAGGTTGTTTCCCTTGTAACGTCTTGTGGTTGAGTTCTCTCCTTAGATTGTTCTTTCTTTAGTTCATGGTCCCCTTTTGAGCGTTCTGCGTGCAGGCATGTGGGGTGCCTCTTTGAGCATGAATCGCAGACCATCCGGTTACTGCAGCTCTTAGACTGGTGGCCAGGGCTCAAACAGCCGAAGCACAGTTTTTCACTTTGTATAAATTTTACACGGTCAGCAACTGGCTTCTCTCTTAATTTGTAACACTTGTGTAAGCTGTGTCCTGGTTTTTTACAAAACACACACGTCACCATTTTTCTTTCACTGGTGTTTGTTGTGAAGATCTTGGCACCTACAGTTTGGTTCTTAGGGATCATAATGTTCTGGCTCCTGATCCTTGCTTTATCAGACTCAATTTGTCGTAAAGCATGGAAGGATGTAATGGGGTTGCAAGCGATGCTAGCCTCCATTGAAAGGAACGTCACAAAATAACTGAAGCTTGGGAACCTTCCGTGTTCAAGTAGATATTGTGTGGCTGTTCGGTTCCATCCGGAGCTTAACCAGTCAGGTAACTTGGCAGCAAGTTTTTGATTCTCAATTCCATCATTAAGAATGTGGAGACTTTCATTATTAGCCATAGCACTTTCGCAACTGCGTAAAAGGTCCACAAATTTCCTCAACTCAGCACTCTCCTTTGAAGCTAATTTTGGCCATGCATGTAGTTTGTCTCGGAAAGCCTTGGCAATTACAAAGGGTTGGCCATACCTTTCATTGAGCAGATCCCATGCTGCATTGTATGAATCTTCTGAACCAGCCAAAAAATGACCTTCTAAGGCTTCTCTAGCAGCTCCTCCGACATATTTTTGAAGGAAGAAGACTTTCTCTGGAGTTGGAATATTCTTTTTCTCTATAAGTGTCTGAAAGGACGATTTCCAATGATTAAACTTGAGTGGATCTCCACTAAAGATTGAAGGCTCTGGAATGGGTAACCTGTTTGCTGTCATAGCTTCAGCTAAGACCTTCACCAGCTCTCGCATGTCATTTTGGAGTTCACTTCTTGGAGTCACATCTCTGAGTGGTGGTGGATGCTGATCAGCAAAACTCGCTTGATTGATTATCTGCATATCAGTAGGCATCTCAGCTTTAAAGTTTTGTGGTACAAAGTCTTGGGTTGGATAGAACTCATTTGCATTGTACACTTGAAGCTTTGCTTTGGCTGCATTAAGCCTCTTCAACTCTTCCAAACGCTCAAGCTCTCTTTTCAAATTTTCAACTGACCTTTTTCTTGCAGCATTCTCTTCATGCTGACTCTTTAATAGAGCAGCCTCTTGTCTTTCTCTTTCTATCTTGCGTTCGATTTCTTCCTTTTCTCTTTGAAGACGGCGAGTTAATGCAGCTGCTTCTTGGTCTTCAGCTATCAACCTATCCTCAGCTTCAAGTCTCTGCAATTCTGCTTGGTGGCTTTCTTGTTCACCCATAATCTTCAATACAGCCTGTGTATGCGCATACTCAGCAGCAGCTTCTTGTCTTTTGGATGAGGATACAGAAGAGTGAATGGAATTAGACTTAGAATTACTGCCCTGAAATGAAACACTGGAGGTTGAAGACGCAAATACAGATGAAGCATCAGGCCAAATAATCTCCTCCTCATTTCCTTGAATTTGAGACTGTGCATTCTGTATTACAATTCTGGTGACGGATGCACATCTGTCCAACTTGCGTCTCATGTCATGAGCTGGGCTGTCAATCTTTCGGTATTCATCATACACACTGTTCAGCTCAGATTCTTCTCTTTGAATACCTTTAATGTGTTCTTGAAGGATATCACTGGGATTTTGTTTGATTACAGATTTTTTAGCCACCTTAGTCAGAACCTTCCAGCGTTCATAAATACTGTCAAAGCGAAGTAATAATCCTTTCACCTTTTCCTTCTGAAATTCCTTACCCTTTTCTGTTAATGTTCGATCTCTTTCACTTCTACGAGGCCTTACAGGCTGTACTACTTGTTGTACAACGACAGACTTCTCTGACCCTTGTTCCTTTTCACTTGTTTGTGACATCTTACATTATCTGGGAAATTGCTGTACTCACTTAACATTAGCTGTGTAATTAACAGCAGAAAAGTTTTTTTTTTTTTTACAAAACTGAAGTGAACAATCAAATTAAATTAGGTCAATGTCCTTTAGATCAACCCTTCAATTAAAGCAAAACACTGTACAGGCTTAGTCAATTACACTTGACAAGATGCTTATGGCCACATTTAAGTGAACATACTTAGAAAATAATAAAAACTTCAAAAAACTGAAAGATATTGGCCAGCTTAAAATGTGCACAAAATAATTCTCCTTCAAATTGTCACTTACTTTCTTCAATAGACAATATCAATAAATTTCCCTTATACAATTTAAAACCACAGGCATTATTAAGGTTACAAAACAGTCCTTTGTAGTGTTCAAACTTATTGTCACCTTTCAGAACACAAGCGTAAGTGTCTGACTTATGGACGTCTTAATGAAACACTGATGAGCTGCAGGTCCTTAATGTTAAACATGGGCTTATCTGTATAACGTTAGTTCCCGTCTTGCCGAGTTGTAACACAGCAGGTCCGGGCCGAGCACGAGCAGGTTCGGGAACGTTGACGCAGTCGAGTTTGACTTTCACTCCCTCCAGGAAATAAACGACACCGTGGTTCTGGTTACTGATGGATTTATTGCTCTTGTCATCCTTCACATCACGTTCACCATCAATGAATCCACCGTCAAACTACAGTATAACAATGTAAAGATTTGTTCACATACACTATAAAGAGGTAAATACAAATACACTCGGGAAACACAAACGTAATACACATACCTCGCTGGCTGCATATAACCAAGAGGGAAATGAGTTCACTTGAAAATATCCGGTTCAAAAAACAAAAATGAAAACCATCTTTTTTACTTCTTCACTCAAACACGAGTAACTTTGTAATACACACACAGAGAATAATTTCTGACCAAATATGTGTTTTTCCTGTTGCACCTTTTTTAAAAATGTCCGAGTGCAACGCAAAATGTACTTTAGTTCCTAGTTAACATCGACACTCAATATTCATGATTGAATTAAACAAATATAACAAAAACATGTTAAATAACAGAAAAATAAGTATAGCAGTTATATTATGTACATGACATTTTGGGAGGAAATGTATAATTTCAATATAGAATTCAAACTGAAACTCTCAAATAAGGAAGAATAAGGTTCCAAAGAAGCAGAAGATCTTGATGGTGAGACACTGATGGTGGGAGGAGGGGAAAACAGGATAACGACTGCTAACAGTCAAGCTGGGACTTTAGTAAACACAAGATTCTGTCAGTAATGTTAGACCTGGCTCTCCATGCATGCCTCGTTCTCCTTTTCTTTATCTTTTATAAAAGTACTTCATATTTATATCTATGAAACCAATGAAAGCCAACATTACATGAACAATGACCTTATTCAATACCCGTTCCTCTTCCTATTGTGCGTGAGTAATCAGTACACATTCCTCAAATAAAAAAATGTCTTTGTAAACTTTGTGCAATTTCATAAAATTTTGTAAAAATCCTTAATAAGCTGATTTAGATAACAGTGTCTCCAACATTAATCGCGTCAGATAAATGTGTCTAGATTTTGATGAGACATTTGTCATTGGCAAAATATATTGTATGTGTTAAAATTTAGTCAATGAACAACAAATTAAAAGCAAAACAAGCCACAATGGAGACTAACGCCAAGTAAATCCTAATTAGTTGTATTTTGGTTGCATATAAAACATTAAAAAACAAATCAATTACAGTCAATTCCAACAGTGGTCAAGACTGGAAAATGCAAAAATCTGCACAGGCTAATACTACAGAAAAAAACGGAAAAACTTTACATGCTTTCTAACATGCAAACTAAAATGTGCGCTGTACCTTTAAATGCTCAAGAGCCAGGCTACAGTTGAGGGCTGGGGTGGATGTGTGTGTTTTGTGGGGGATGGGTTCCTCTCAAAGGCCTTTGCTATAGAAACAAATCTGTGACCTATGCTGTAAACTTTGGGTGGAAGAGGTGCACAATCACGTCCTCTATTTCTCTCTCAATGACATGTCATGGCATGCAAGACCAGAGGCATGTCAGACTGACTCATAACTGTTTGACAGGCCGAGTGAGTTATCAATACAAACTAGCATGTTGCCATGATCCAGAGTGTTTTTACACCATCAAATGTCACTGAATCATCCTGCAATGTAAGTGTGTGCTTTAAAAACAAAGCATTTTAGAAAGTAACCCAACTTTTTTCCTTGAAAATGGCTATATGTGACCCTGTAGCACAAAACCAGTCTCATGGGGTATATTTGTAGTAATAGCCAAAAATACATTATATGGGTCAAAATTATTGATTTTTCTTTTATGCCAAAAATCATTAGGACATTAAGTAAAGATCATGTTCCATGAAGATATTTCGTGAATTTCCTACTGTAAATATATCCAAATCTCGTTTTTCATTAGTAATATGCATTGATAAGAACTTCAACTTTAAAGGAGATTTTCTCAATATTTCGATTTTTTTCAACTTTAAAGGATTTTCAAATATTGTCATATCCTAACAAACCATACATCAATGGAAAGCTTATTTATTCAGCGTTCAGATGATGTATAAATCTCAATTTCGAAAAATTGACCCTTATGACTGGTTTTGTGAGTTTGGAGATGAAAAAGTTATTGATTTAAGCAGTAAGGTATATTTAAACATATTTATGGCTAAAGAGTGTGGTTAAAAAATAGATGTTGTTGCGCTAATCTAATTCACATTTACATATCTGTCAGACACTATTATCCAAAGGGACTCACAGTGCATTAAAGATACATTTTTAACATTTCATTAGCAGTTAACATTATAAACACGTACATTTTGCTTAAATCAATAACCTTTGTTCACACTGCATGTTGCACTAAAATCATCAATGTCTACATCTACATTTATATATTTGACAGACACTTTTATGAAAAGTGACTTTCAGACCGTTCAATACATTTTTAACAGTTCATTAGCAGTTGGTGCCATCTGAGGCTATGCTACGTTTTGAGTATAATTACAGCTAAGTTATACATTCTTTAGTAATCTTTTCTTGTTTGCACTGCATAGATGTTGTTGCACCAAAGTAATTGATGTTTACATTATGTATATGACTTTTATCCAAACTGCGTCCCAAAAGACACACTATACACTATGTACTGTATAGTGTATGAATTTTATTAGGTTATTTTGTGTCTGATAGCCCTTCCCCTCTCTCCTTCCACACTTAATTTTTATTTAATTTTTTTTTGGTTATTTAAGTGCATCATCCGGGCATTTCTAAGTGCACTTTTTCATTTTGGATTTTCAGTGTGAACGCACTATTTGCGCTATTTATACTGCAAAAGCCATAAATAGTACACAAGTACGCGATTTGGGACGCATCTACAGTGTGTTCAAGCTATGTTTGTAGCAGTTTGTTGACAGTAATCACTATAGCATTTGATGCTACAACCATTGTGAGTATAATCACAGCTAAAGGAGTAGTTAACTACATTCTTTAGCCATAAACATGTGCCTTGTTGCTTAAATCAGTAACTTTTTGTTTGGTTGTTTTTACCCTGCATAGAAGTTGCTGTACTAAAGTCATGGACATTTATAATTATGTATCTGACAGACACTTTTACAAACTCAAAGGCCGTTCAAGATATATTTTTAGCAGTTAATTAGAAGTTAGCGCTATACCATTATAAGAATTATTGTTTACTCAAGGAAAAGAAGAAATTGTTGATTAAAGTCACTATTTTTATTTTCTTTGCGCACAAAAACTATTCTTGTAGTTTCATAACATAATGGTTGAACCACTGATGTCACATGGGCTATTTTAACGATGTCCTTACTACCTTTCTGGGTCTTGAACATGGTAGTTCCTTTGCTCTCTATGGAGTGTCACAAAGCTATTAAAATATCTTTATTTGTGTTCCGAAGATGAACGAATGTCTTATGGGTTTGGAACGACATGAGGGTGAGTAATTAATGACAGAATTGTCGTTTTTGGGTGAACTATCCCTTTAATTACATTCTTAACTTGTTGGAAAAAAAGAGTTGTCTTCCAGCCTGGTCATAGCTGGATTGCAGGCTGGTTTTAGAAGGCTTTTGACCACTTGCTGGCCTGGCTGGTCTTAGCTGGTCAGAGCGGAAGACCAGCTGACCAACCAGCGGAACACTGACCTGACCAGCTCAAACCAACCAGAAATACCAACCAGCATGACTAGTTTTAGCTGTTTTTATTTTTCTCAGCATGGAAAAATGTACCTTATTGTTTAAATCAATGACTTTTGCATTTTAAGAATATTTTCCTGTTAGCGGTTAACGCTAACTGCTAATGAACTGCTAAAAATGTAGCTTGAATGCACCGTGAAGGACTCAACCCATTGATTAGGATAAAAGTGTCTGTCAAATACATAAATGTGAATGACTTTAGCTGAACAACATTCACGCAGCGCAAACAAGATCTGTTTTTCTAAAATAGCAACAAAAGCAGCATAGCGCAAAAGCAGCAGATAAGGTGAAGGCACGACCCATAGGCTGTGAATGTGTGGGTCTGGTCCATTCCCTTCCCCCGCTGGCAAAGACGCTGCGAGCAGGATTATTCAGTGAGATAATGATATAAGAGAACACTCAATCCCAATTGCCTCTCTCCCTCCTGCTGGCTCGCTCTCTTCCTCTCGCACGTAGCTTAATCTCCTAACAGGCCCAAAGGCTGCGCTTCATGTTTTACGCCCCCTCCCTTTCCCTCTATATCCTATCCTATCCTCTCCTTCACAGACGTCTCCAACAATAAAGTGCCTCCTACACCCAATATTGAGCAAATCATGCGACAGAAACCGCCCCGTCTCATGCCGATGATCTGTCTCTGTCAGCCTGAAGAGGTTTGAGTGCTGGTGTTTGATCAACGGGACTGTTTTAGTCAGAAATGCACAAGCTTTTGAAAGTAAAATGGGGTTTTTCATTGTCAGAGAGGAAGAAAGTGTTGACCTTTGTGCATCCCCTCACTTGTATATGACTTTAAATGAAACATAGATATCAGGAATGTAGCCTTTATGCATTACATCAGAACTGTTTTATTTTGCGGTGTTATTTTACAATTATTTATACGCTGTAAGAAAAAAAAATCCATAGAAAAAATGTGTCCTGGCATTGGGCCATATTTTTATAGTATTTATTAATATTTTGAATTAGCTTTTATTTTTTGATTTTCAGATTTAGTTTTAAATGTAATCATTTAGTTAAGTGTGTGTGTGTGTATTTTTGGTGTTTTGCCTAGTATTATGTTACAATCATTATTATACTCGTACCTTTTGTTCTTTAATATTTTGAATTGCTTTTAGCTTTGTTGTTTTTCATTTAAATGTTAAGTTTTGAAATTTTGTTGTATGCATTTGTCATTTTTATTTAATTTCTTTATTTTTAAAATGGGTATAGGTAGTATTTATAAAGTTTTAGCTTTGGATCTGTTTTTAGTTGTTTTAATACTACAATTGATTGCTTCTGTTGTCCTCATTTGTAAGTCGCTTTGGATAAAAGTGTCTGCTAAATGACCAAATAATAATAACAATATATAAAAATGTTAATATATTTTTATTTCAGTTTTAGTAATTTTAGTACAAGATTTCTAGTTTATTTTATTTTTATATTTTATTGGATTTTATTTTCAAAAAAATTAAAAATTGTAAAATTTTCAATTAGCAAAAAACAGACCGATTTAATGGTTTCAATAACAATAAAACTGTTGTGTAACAATACCACTGTCGTGTCAATGCTGCCATTTTGGATTCTCCCTCTGTGACTTTGTACCCAGCTGCTGTTATGTTTGACGTCATTTTATGGATGTGATTCTCACTTCTATAAACGAACCACTTTGATTCCAAGAAGACAATCTGACGGCATTAATAGTATTGTTAGGTGAATCCCTAATATTTCTAGGTGTTTCCCTAAAGGCAGTGTTAAGGGAAGCATCCCTGTTGCTGTTTCTCATATCTAGTTTAATTTGGCCAGAGCCATATCTACAGAACTAAAAACCACATGGTTCATGTAGCAACATGCTAAAAACCTTCAGAACATCTTAGCAGCTGCATATAGCAATACTGGTAACAAACCACAACACAGTGTAGCATTGAGAAAGCAACTTCTACACGGGCAAAACAGTTGGCTGGAGAACATTTACTTTGCATCTATAAAGTAAATCGACACATTTCAGTGCATTACTGCTCACTAACTGGTTTTAATGTAAATGGTTTCACTAACAGGCCAGTGACTGTATTATTTTAGGTGGTTCCTGTATGTTTAAGGCATTTTCGAAATGACTCATCTAATGTCTTCCACAGGAAACAGATGCTTTATTACGAGCATCACAATTATTTAAAGTCAGTCATTTAAAGGAGTACAATTACGATGTCCGGACAGTAAATCAGCATCAGTTTAAAGGCATTTAAACACTTAAGGTTACAAACAAACGGGTAGGAAAGTTTACAGTAAAACTGTAAAGTAACACATTTATGAAAGTTTACAGTAAAACTGTAAAGTTACACATTTATGAAAGTTTACAGTAAAACTGTAAAGTAACACATTTATGAAAGTTTACAGTAAAACTGTAAAGTAACACATTTATGAAAGTTTACAGTAAAACATTAAAAATGTACATGGATGATGTTGCTAGATCATTATTTTTTTTTCTTTTTAATTGTTGCATTGAAATGTAGAGAATTTGACATTTAATTTCTAAAAAAAAAGTCAAATACAATAATACCATTAGATATAATGCAGCATTTCAACTCACAGCCCTCAATTTTTGGCCTTTTGTAGTGAAAAGTTACTAGACTCACTGTCATCACTAATGCATAGCTATTAAATAAAAAAGGTAATTATTTGGAAATAGGGTAAAGTAAAATATGACAAAATACAAAGAAACTAAATTAAATTCTAACTCAATTCAGTTTTTTACTAAAATTATATGGTTAAAATATGGTTCATCACGAAAACAATGCAAAATAGAAGAATTTTTAACACAATTGCATCTTTAACACAAAAATTCAGTACAACTTTTACAAAATTATCCTCGTATCTTTCAAGTATACGCTTTTACATTGAGAACAACACTACAAATACACATGAAAGCTTGAAATGAAGACATTTGTAGCTTTTCAGCTTTTCTAACTGTTACTGTGCAACAAGATCCACCCGTACAGTGACACACCCCTTAACTAACTATCTGCCTTTGAATAACTAAAACTCAAGCATATTAAAACACTGCTAATTTTGGTGCCAGTCGACACACCCCCTTTCCTTCTTTTTTTATATTTTGCCTCATAGCTCATTTTTGTGTTTGTGTAAAACTAAGGAGGGCTGGAAGAGGGGTATTTTGATATCACTCGGTGCAAAAACAGACATTCCTGTTGTCACACACTAACCTGATTAGCCAAAGCAACAGCAAATCAGAGAGCAGGAAGCCTTTAAAATGGCCGTTGATGACAGCCCCTCATATTAGCCTCGTCCTATCGTGGAAGACGCCGCTGTTATCCGAGCCTTATGCTTGGATGTGAACAGTAATAGTTATAGATCCAAACAAGTCCTCTTTGAGAAGTTTGGGGGCAGGACAGGGTGGGATTTGAGGAACAGAGGGAGGAGTGTTTGGGGTGAAAAACACACAAGGCATTTTAGTATGGAAAAGTACTGATTTTTAAGAGTTTTTTCATAAGTAAACCCATGACAGATCATTGCAAAGTCTTGCATAATAGCATCTGTTGCTACAGACTGCAGCTATACATCAATCAGTTCAATCCAGCAATGCTAAAGCTAATATTTTTTTGAAAGAATTTTCACAGTTTGTGTATTTATATAAGATATGAAGTCCAAAGCAGCTCAATATGTGCGTAAAACCTCAGTTTACACTTGCAGGCACTGTGTGTCTGTATGTCATTTGGGGGAAGGGCTGTTATTCTAGTCGGATGCAGGCTAGTCACGTGACTCTGCCTTTTTGAGCTGGCTGAGGCATTAGTAACAGGTAACTGTGGAAGCTATTCCCACTATGAGAGGAATTTATGAAGTAAAATGTAAATATTTCATACCAGCACACATCTGGTTCCAGCCCGCTCAAAAATTAGCCTCCCTTTGTCATAAAAAAACAAGTGTTTATTAATATCTGTCAAACAGCTTGCTAATCTTTTCTAACATAACTGGTGAAAAAACAAGAAAGAGACTTTAAAATGTGCTCAGTTAATGTTAAAATGGAGAATGAAGAACTGTTTTTTGGCTTACCATCCCCCATTCACACATTAGCATTACAGTTAGCATCACAAAGCCTAAATGTGAGATCAGCTTTGGAAAATAAATGCTGCAAGTAGAACCAAAATGGGTTTTACATAGCCATTTTTAACCTACACAAAGGACTATTTGCTAGCTCATTAGAAAAACATCTACTACTGGTGCTTTAACAGATGAAGACACCAAATGCTAACCTGAGGAACAACATAAAACTTCCTTAATCTTCATAGAATCACATAGCAACTCAAGAATCTTGTATATCTGTGCTAGAAACATTATGTCAGATCATGTGTTTTGTTGAGGAGAGGCGAGTTATTAATTTTTTGATTGCGTTTTTAGAAAACCAGGTAAAAACTCCCACAAACATACATTGAAGGATGAACTTGAAAAAACCCTTTCTTTTAAAACCCATTAGCGACATGCTAACTACCACATTTAACATTCTTGCTTTAGCAACATGCTAAAAATCACTCAAAACATCTGAACATGATGACAGAGCGCCTTCCATTTGATCTAGAAAGTTCCAGCAATAACAATGATCAAAGCTGATGGCCAAAAACAGGACTTGGTAACACAAAATCGCAGTTTTGGGGGACTTATGTCACCGAAGAACAGCTGCTTCTTTCCTTCACGGGCGACACCAGTTGTGATGTCACAGTGAAATCGGAAACCACAGCATCCTGTTTATTCAGAGAACACAGTATGACTATAGTTCAGAGCCACATACGTGCCGCTTTGCCTATAGTGATCAAAACCACCATCAATCAAACACGTAGTCAATGGTACAATGATATTCTTGAAAACACACACACAATATGTATGATAGCTGGGCAGAGCCAAATGGTTCCTGTAGATTTATTAAGGGTTTTATCAGTAGACGAAAATAACAGTGCGAGATTTTTTGCTCGAGTGATTGCATGTTTCATTCTTGGCCTTTGCACTGGCTGACGTTAAACACGTTCACAGCCAACTTGCCTGACTTTTTGAAAATTTCACAGTCTAATCAAAATCGCGATTTAAGTGAGGCATGCTTCAATTTTTCCAAAATATTAATTTGAACTACAATAAATCCAAAAAGTTACAAAAGCTAAAAAGTGAGCAGTCTCAAAAATATATATATGTGTGTGTGTGTATATATATATATATTTTAACTTGTACACATATGCAAATTTTAACTTTCATTATAAGATATGTATTTCATATATTAGATATATTTCTATGTGAAAACATGAGTCTAAATTACAAAAATATATCTGTTATCAAAACCTTACTGAATAACCTGAAATCTTTAAGCATTTTTGGAAGTTTGCACAAGAGTAAAGTAATAGTAAAGGCTTCTGTTACCCTTTTGCACTAGTAAGTGGAAACTGCTTGAGTCTGCAAATAAGGGTAAGAATAAACACTAGGGGTCAAATATCACTATCATTAGCCAAAATGGTATCTAGGACAAGGTTGAAGAGATTTCACTCACTTTTGCGCATAAAAATGCATTTTTCCCCAAATGTAAGATAGTAGCTGTCGACACTGTGCAGTCTTTTCTAAGCGACTACATGCAAGAATCACAACAAATAACAAAAAATGTTTGCATTTGCATGATCTACTGTGCAGAACATATGTGTTAATCAATCTTTAATGTGGCTTTAAAAAGCACAGAGTAGGTTTTCTAGAAAACAACTTTGTGGGCTGAACCTGTGGTTTGGAGAAAGTGAGTGGGGAATGAAAACAAACACTAAGCCAGCTGTAATAGTCATGAAAGTATTATCACACCACCCTCTAGTGGTACAAACCAGCATTTATTCTCAAATCATTTTAATCATACAAAGAGAATATGGATTAGATACTGTTATTTTGAATAATAATTACATCTATTAAACAGAACAGGAAAAAACTGGTCATCTTCTGAGTAAAGAATGTCTTTGAATACTTGAAATTGTTTAGGTCTTCAGTGAAGGCCTCTGGTGTCTTTTGGCATCTCTGTGTTTCTTGCGACACTCCTGTTGGGGGGAAAACAGCTGTAATTCAAGTCATAAATGCAAACCAAATTTCAGTACTTTTAAATGTCACATAACCGTTTTAAACTAGGATTCCACAATATGTTTCAAGCAATGGGACGGCACAATAACATGCACAAACTATAGTGCATTTACAGTTTACTTAATGTTGGAGGGATAATGAAACATTTAGCTTTGGTTGAAGTGAAATGATGACTTTTATTAATAATTTTTCCATATGAATCAGATCTGTGGTACCTCTCTGAGCGACGTCCTCTTCTGTTCCCAGGTTTCCTTCTGGTCTTGTAGTTTTACACTTCTACAAAACATTCCTGGCCCCTCTGAAGAAAAGAGATTTGTACATGGAGTTTTTGAAAGCACAACCTCAAACTGGGTCAAGATCAAACTGGCCACAAGATCTGGGGCTTGATCTGGAAATGATTGTCCTCATCTTCACTGTCAAACAGCTTGCTGGGACCTGGCCTGCTGTTCTTCTGCGGAATTATGATGGAAACCTGAAGAGCAAATCAAAGAGTTCAAGAAAATAAACTTCCAATTCCAATCTTGGTCCATATTTGCCTTTTCTTTCAACATGGACGTTTGTTGATCTTCATCAGATACTGAATCGTCCTCAAAGAGGCTTTTTTTCAAGTTTGTTGATGGTTGTCCTGGTCTGCTTGTGATTTCATCCTCATCTTCATCCTCAGAATCAAACACAATGTGTTTGCTTTTGTTTGCTTTTGCTGCGTCCTGAAAAACGTCATGTTAGAGTAAGTAACACTAACCCCCGGTTTCACAGACAAGGCTTAAACCCAGACTAAAATGTAAGTCTGAGCTGTTTCAACTGAATGAAAATTACACTGATTGATCTTAAAATATATATCAATGCCTTTGTTTTGTCTCAAGATGGACACTAGTAATGTTTTTTCTAAGGCACGATTATAAAGATTACTTAAATGCCCTAATTGAACTATGGCCTAATCTTGTCTTAGTCTGTGAAACCAGGCCTAAAAGATTCAAAACAATACAAGACCAATTAAATTTTCAGTGAATTATGACTTTAAATTAGAGACACAATGATATTAAAATTTAGGCCACAACAGATAAGCCAATTATCATTGTATAATTAATATTTATGTACAATAAATCAATGAACTTCACATAATCAAAACATATGAAAAATACAAAGGCAAACATGGACAACATTTTTTGTAAAATAATGAAGTTTACAAAACTAAAATATGTATTTTTGATTTATTAGCAAAGTTTTAGTTACATAACTTGAAATGTTTGTAAACCTGATGAAGGTCATGTGACTGAAAAACCTTCAACTTTTCAAGTTTTGCAAGCCTTAGCACTGTGCAGGATTTTTTCTTTATTATTTATTTATGAATAAATAAATAAGATATAGCCAATATAAAACTTTGACTGTATTTTGTCTGAATAAATAAAAAATAAAACACTTTAAACTTAAAAATCACTTATTTTAAATTCTACACATCAATTTAGGCATCACAGCATTATAATGTACAATACATTAGATTCACTTTTTAAGTTAGATGATGACAGAGGTAACAAGCATGAAAAATTAAATATAAGATATGACTGATACTATTAAATTAAACAAAATGTCTAAAAAACCACCAATAACCAATAATTTACTGATTCATTGTACGTCCTCACTTAAAATACTTCAAAGTATTATGGACTACTTCTACTCACCATGTTAGAAAGAGCACCTTGAATGAGTTTCCTCTGTTCCTCCAGTGCCGCAAGACGTTTCTGGTTGTCCCGCTGTTGTTTCTTAGCATCTATCACAGTTGATAGAAGAACTATTTGATGTGAAACAACATTCTCCTGAATGTTCTTCTAATTGTCAGGCTTAGAATCTTTTGTCTGAGTTCTGGACTTCTCATCATCACTAGTTTCCGATTCCTCACTAGAAGAGTCACTACTGGAGGATCTGGAGGCCTTCGTCTGATTGGGTTTGATTGATTGATTTTTGCTGATTGTGATGCTGAAGACCTTTTAGAAATGGAGACTTTAGCATTATCTTCTTCCTCTCTGCTTTCTGATTCTTCACTAGAAGAGTCACTGCTGGAGGATCTGGAGGCCTTCGTCTGATTGGGTTTCACTGGGGTCTTTGAATTGTTAGAGCTAACAGTCTTCATTTCAGTTTTAGAGATGGTTTTTACAGTTTGTGCAACTGAAGGTGTTTTAGAAGTCAAAACTCCAGCACTATCTTCATGATCATCTTCCTCGCTACTTTCTGATTCTTCACTAGAAGAGTCACTGCTGGAGGATCTGGAGGTCTTTGTCTGATTGGGTTTGTTTGGGGTGTTTGAGGTATTAGAGCTAACAGTCTTTAGTTCGGTTTCAGGGATGGTTCTTACTGATTGTGACGCTGAAGATGTTTTAGAAGTGAAGACATCTTCATTTCTGATTCTTCACTAGAAGAATCATCTTCTGAGATGGACGCTATATTCTCAAGTTTTTTTGAGGCTGTTTGTATATTTAAAATGGATCATTTCGGTTGAGATAGATGGTTTGAAGACTGCGGTTGAATTGTATCTTCTGAGATGCTTTGTTCTTTCAATTTCAGGTCTTGTTTGAGTCTTTTAGGAGATTCACAGTTTATATTTTGGGCGACTCTTTTCAGGCTGGGCTCTGGACCTCCAAAGAGATCCTTCGTTCCAATGAAAGCAGGAAGAGATACAGTGTTTACCTGATTCTTCTTCTTCTTACTTTCTTTCTCAGTGGTGTCGTCTCCAAGAAGAGAAGTGAGAATATCTTCTGGGTTATTGCCTGTTTTTTTGGGTGGTGCATTTGGGGTCTTGAGTTCGTCTTTGGGTTCTTCTACACATTCATCATCTGAAATCACCTCTGTTTTTTTAGCTAGCTGCTCCAAGTCTGCTAGGGAAAGATTTGAACGGTAGCAGTTCCCCATCATGGCTTCATAATCAGGATCTACACTAACATCATCAGATGCCTCGTCGCTACCATGATCAGATTCAGATGAAGACTTGGTTTGACTGGATAATGTTGGGGAATCTTGAGTAACTGGTGCAGATTCAACTTGTGTTTTTTGGGTCTTTCTCCGAATGACTATTTCATCAGTGTCCGCAGAATCATATTCCTCATTGTCTTTTGATGAAGTTAGCAGGGATATTTTCAAGTCATCTTGTTCTACTCCACCCCAGAAAACATTAGACTTGACAACAAAATCATCTCCTACCACCTCCAGGTTGCCGTCGTCATCCTCTGTTGAGGTTTGTTTAGGGTTCCTCAAATGTTCTTGAGCAACCAACATTCTGATTTCATCGTCAGAGTCGTTGTCAAAAACACAAACAGATTTTTGTTTCCCTTTCTTTACAGCGGAGAGTCCATTTTGTTGGATCGCCACTTTGTTTTTGTATCCAGTGGCAGCCGCATTAATTCCATTTCTCTGAGCCAAATTACTCAGAAACAAACTCAAGTCTATGTTGGACCTTTTGGGATACGGTTTCTGCTTTGGAAACTCTCCTCGCCTTTTCTTACTGATTTCATCATCTCCACCTTTAATCTCCCACGTCAGCTGGGACACTGATGTGACGTCATCCGCAGCCTCCAGTCTCTTGATGTTGTGGCAGTGTTTGGATGGATCATACTTAAAGACGTATTCAAGAGTTAAGGTTAGATAGTGAATTACATTGAAAGTATGATGATTCTGCTCTTCATAATGATCCCAGAATACAATTTTTTTTTTAAAGATGGTACTTCACTACAAAAAGCCAATGTCAAAAGACAAGAAAGGGTGAAGATGACAGGTTAAAATACACTGAAGTGTGCATGTTGCAATATAAAAATGTAGATTGAAAAATGCATCTGCTTGTTTTAGATTATGAACACCTCAATGACTTGTTCCTCCAAGCAAAATGGCACTTGCAAACATATCTGTGTCAATGCTTTTAAGTCGCTAAATCTTCCTAGAATTGTAACATGGAAAAGGATATGTTGTTCTTTCCTTTACACTTCAGATTCACGACAGGAAGTACCCTCCCAAATTTACTCACGACCCAATTCTGGAAGAGTGGACAAACACAAAACCAATGTTAAATCCGCATCTGTTCATTTTTACATCTGGACAAAAGTTTTTAGCAAAAGAAAATGACACAGACCGTATGGCCGGGAATTTCAGTTCCTGGAACTGCAGCTTTCATGTGGAAATTCTCAACGCCGGCCGCTTTAAACGAATCCACTAATTTCTCCTGAGGGATGATCTTTGGTGTCTTGGCCTTTTCAACGATTTGCTGTCGTTCCTATGCAAGTCTGGAAAAAAACCCATACAGAATGAATATATATAGTAAACAGTTTAACCAATATTTATTGGTTGAAGAAAGTTTTTACCCATCTATAAAGCTTTCTTTTGCCAACTGAATAAGCAAGGTTCCACCTTTCCATGTGGATTTATTTAGGATGCCTGAACCTGTATAAAAAAGCAAATGTACAGATTGATTTACTGCACAACAAAGAAAGCAAGAAAGAATTTATTAAATGACTTTACATACATCTTTTGTATTCAGCATCTGTGATGTTTATGTAGCCAAATATTTTCAGAGAAGCTCCTGCAAATAGATCACAAATATATTATGCATAAGTAAACAATATTGAACAGATACCCAGTTACAGTAATAGAAATATTGCATTAAATTCTGTTGCATTTAATAGTCTTTTTTGGGGGGTTTTATATAATTTTTACCATTCTCATCATTCCTTGTTATGATTTCCACATCTGACACATCCCCAAATTTTCCAAATCTGTCTTTGAGGTCCTTCTCAGACACAGTGTGTCCGAGACCACCGATGTACAACCGTTTTATGGCCAGATTTCATGCAACCGACCAGTTCTGTGTACCATCAAAACACACATAATGAACCACACAGAAGTCAAGCATCAAAAAATACAATCATAGTATTGCAGAAATTTACTGACACGTAACAGTGATGGACTCAACATTATATAACTATTGTGGGTAAAAATTCAAATGTTCAGACAATGATTGTTGCTCAAGGGGGCACAATTATTTAATTATTATGAATTTTTAAAAAACGCATTATAATTGTAGATACTAAATTCCTAAAGATTATGCAGTACTGTACCTATAACTATGCCTTGTACAAATGTTTTAACTGCATTGCAAACAGACAACATACAAGTATCAAATTATGTAATTTTTTATATGAGACTCATGTGATTATTACAAAAGTACAGACTGTATGATCCTAATTTCTCAATACTTTTGAGTCATACTTTAGCATATCTTCGTTAAACAGTTCCTAAAAATATTCCATAAGGCAGAATAAAGGTATTATCATAAACTCAAAACAGACTACGACCATGCCAAAGATTCACATGTACACATACTGATGTTACACTGTAACTGTTCCACTGTGACGCCATGGACGTGTTTTTGGTTCTTGCGAATGTAACTCAACGCTTTGGAAAGTTCCATCGACAAAACATACTCACCGAATAAAGAAAAGCAATATTAGACAACTTCTCAATTTCTACCATACGCGATCATAATTATACGAAGAAATCAATGTGTTATATAAACACGTCACTTCATAATAATGATTTTTAGATGAACATTTAAATGCTTTAGGGTGTACGGTTCACCCCTGCAGTTCTCATGTGGTATGTTCCGTGTTGACGCGGGATTTAGTTGAATCAGTCAGAATCGAGAAGTCGCAGTATTTACCTTCAGAAGAACATTAAAGTAAGTTTATTCCTTTAAACATTGGATTTAAGCTTGATATAAGTTCTACACAAATTATTAAATCCATATAAGAAATAAAATTCATATTTATATTACAACTTTAGATTCTTTTTTACCTTGTCTTCTTGTTGATTCGTTAAATCGACCTCCTATCATCTGATTTACTCTCAAAATATCGTTATGAAACTATATAAAGTAATATAAAGGTTTACAAATAACATATGGGCAGCTGTTAGGATAATTGTCGGTTTGTGATAATTTATAAACGCGTTTATGATATGAATCTCCAACAGAGTTTAATGACAGATGCAGTGAAATTAGTTTGTTGTATATTTTGTTGAAATTTTATATATTGGTTAGATAAGTTAAGGTTTTTGACGTTTTGAGCTGATTAATTAGAACCTTTGCATCATATTAAAACAAAACTGGCATTCAAATGTTATTATTTAGGCTAGTTTTGTGTATATCATGTAGAACATGAAGTTATTTATCTTTATCTGTCTCTATATATATATATATGTATTTTTTCATACTGTTTCTTGGTAGATTGAGGAAGATAATGGAGCAGAAATATGAGGAAGAGATCCAGATGCTCCAGCAGGAAATTGAAATGCTGGAGGCTGAACAGGAGGAGACTTTACGGTCCATTTTCATAGAGCATGGAGATCGACTACAGCAGAAACTGTTAGTATGAGCTACCTTTCAATGGATTTTGTTCTGTTGTCATATAGCAGCAGCGTAAACTGGACAAAAACAGGCAAAAGCTAACACAACAACAACCACAACAAAAAACGTACTGTCTTTCTGTGACGTAAAAAAGCATATTCGCAATGAAAATGTATTACTTGTAGACTGGATCAAATGAATTACATTTTTCTTTCAGAAAGTCAGTCTATGAGGGAAGAGGAGGAGCACAAAAACACACTCTTTCAAAGCTTATAACAGACGTCAGAGAGCTGGAAAAAAACCTCAGACGACAGACAGAAATCAGCGGGATCGCTCTAAATGAGTGTTTTGTGAAGACATTGCACAAAAGTGAGTCTTTTGAAATTTGCTTTTAAATATGAAATAATTTATGTGAAAAATAATTTAGGTTGTATATAAGGGTTATTAACTTCTGTTGTTTTTTCAGGTGAAAGAAAACTTGTACAGCAGCTCAGACTTGCAGGTCACAGCAGTGTACTTTTGTTCCAGGTTGAATTTGCAGTGACTGAGATTCAGGTACAAAGAAGCAACAAAATATTTATGCATGCGCTTAATAGTATTAACACAAGTATTATTTATTACAATTAACATATACCAGTGTTTCCCACAGACTTACACTCTATTTGTGGCGGCATACAGTGGTGTGAAAAAGTGTTGGCCCCCTTCCTGATTTGTAATTTTTTTTGCATGTTTGTCACACTTTAATGTTTCAGATCATCAAACAAATTTAAATATTAATCAAAGATAACACAAGTAAACACAACATGCAGTTTTTGAATGAAGTTTTTTTTATTATGAAGGGAAAACAAAATCCAAACCCACATGGCCCTGTGTGAAAAAGTGCTTGCCCCCTAAACCTAATAACTGGTTGGGCCACCCTTAGCAGCAACAACTGCAATCAAGTGTTTGCGATAACTTGCGATGAGTCTGTTACAGCACTGTGGAGGAATTTTGGCCCACTCAACTTGGCAGAATTGTTGTAATTCAGCCACATCGGAGGGTTTTCGAGCATGAACCGCCTTTTTAAGGTCATGCCACAGCATCTCAATAGGATTCAGGTCAGGACTTTGACTAGGCCACTCCAAAGTCTTCATTTTGTGTACACACACCAACACACACTTCAGTTCAAACAACTTGTAAAAGTGCATGTCGCATCTGATGACCCCTTTAAGAAAACCATTAGTAATCATTTGTTTTACAAGTTTTGGGTTTTTCTTAGGAATAGTTCACCCCCCCCCCCCCCCCCCCCCCCCCAAAAAAAAAAATTGCTTAAGATTTACTCACCTTCAGGCCATCAAAGATGTAGATGAGTTTGTTTCTTGGAACAGATTTGGAGAAATGTATTACTTGCTCACCAATGGATGCTCTGCAGTGAATGGGTGCCGCCAGAATGAGAGTCCAAACAACTGATAAAAACATCACACTAATCCACAAGTAATCGACATGACTTCAGTCCCTTAATTGTGAAGCCAAAAGCTGTGTTTGTAATAAACAAATGACAAATTACTAGTTCTCTATCCTTAATATTGCTTTCTCCAGTGAAAAAGTTGTCTGTTGAATTAGGAGAGAAATATGCATATGGACTTTTTCACTGGAGGAAGTGTTATTATGGAGTCATTTTTTGGCCAAAAGCAATGGTTTGAAGTTAAAATGCCTTAATGATGGATTTGTTTCTGACAAACATGTAGCCAGGGTTTGTTGCAACCAGGCCATGGCCTTAAAACTTACAAAGTTTATATTAAGATGCTGTAAATTATTTGCTATTTGGTTTTATTTTGTAATTATTAGTAGTGCTTGCTATGATTTTTCGTTCATATGGTTAGGGGTTTGTTTAAATCCTGAACCCTATATAGTTTGTGTAATGCCTCAAATCATGTGGCATGTTGAAGAGAAAGGTAAGTGATCAACATCATGACATGTTTTGTATTAAAAAGTGCCATTCATTTTTTCTTAAGAAAATGTGGTTAAGTGCTGAAATTCTCGTAATATATCAGCTACAATCATTCAAACTCTATACAGTCCATGATGGTTATTGGAACCAGTGATGAAGACTGTGATGATTATTCTTATACTCATCACTAGAGGGCAGCATGTCTCCATTTTATCCTTGACATTTCCTTTCAACATCAGAGATTTGTGCGACAGTCTTAAAACATCTCTTTAACAGATTAGACTCGGCATTTATAGTTCTTCCAGTTCTTCTTGTTTCTCTGAAATCTTCATGACAGGCATAAATCCAGCTCTTTGAGGGCCCTCCTTAGCACAAATATTTACATAGCCGCATTAAATGATTCAGAACAGAATTGTTGGTTGGTGACTGATGGCACTCGTAAAAATTGTAAGTTATTTTAAACTGGCAGCCTGTGGGAAGATCAGTATGACTCTAATAATGAAAGTTTTATTTGTGTTTGAACATCTAAAGCTGAGTCAGTGAAAATCTTTACAATGAGAATAGTTGAGAATAAATTTGAAACGTTATATAAAGAAGTAAAAGCAGATTCGTGCTCCAGTCTTCACTATAAAAAAGATTTTTCCTGAAGAGAGGAAATCCCATAAACCCTCAGTCTCATGACAGGTAATATGCTAAATGCAGATAAGTTTAAGACTATCTATTTCTGATCTTGTCAAACTGTGTTTTATTACAGGAGGATGATGCACTGCTCAGGAGAGTTACAGAGCTCAATATCGTTGTGGATGGTGTTGAATTCAAAGATTTCTCCACATTTGTGTCAAGGTAGAGTGATGATTGGTAACTCCTTAATATCAATGGTGTGTTTGAATTTCAATTTCAGGTCATCCAAGATGACGATGAGTTTGTTTCTTCAGATTTGGAGAAATTTAGCATTGCATCACTTGCTCACCAATGCATGCTCTGCAGTGAATGGGTGCCGTCAGAATGAGAGTCCAAACAGCTGATAAAAACATCACAATAATCCACAAGTAATCTCCAGTCCATCAATTAACATCTTAAGTAAAAAAGCTGTATGTTTGTAATGAATCTGTCATTAAGATGTTTTTAACATTTAACTATTCTCTGGCTAAAATACAAGTCCACTACCATTATATTACTTTCTCCAGTGATAAAATTAATTCTTGTCTGAATCAGGAGAGAAATATGCACAGATCTAGCACAGTTTAGAAGTGAAAACAGTTGTAAACAAATATGCTGGTGGACTTTGATGTGAGAGGACGACAGGGGATGAACTTTTTCACTGGAGTAAGCCATATTATGGATCATATTTTGGTGAGAAGCAGCACTTTTAGGTTAAAATGGCTTAATGAAGGATTCTTACAAACACACATCAGTGTTTCCCACAGACTTACACTCTGTGTGGCGGCATTTCCCCAAGGGAAATATATATATATATTTATATTTAAATGTATGTGTAAATATATATATATATATTTATATATATGTGTGTGTGTGTGTAGATAATGTAAATATAAAACAGCAGACGGGCTTATTGAAAGTGGTGCTTTTAGAGCTACTTTATCAAGCATAATAGGAAAGATGAGATAAAAATGACATCTAAACTTTTCTGAAGACAGACGGTTCCCTTCAAAGATGCATTATAAAAACACCCGCGCCACGTTTTTAACTTTGAAATGTGCAGAGCTCATGTTTACTCAACATCTTTACAAAAATCTATTTGTTTGTGGCGATCAGTGTTGATATTGTGGCAGGTCGCCACAAATAAATCAATGTGTGGGAAACACTGACACATTTTTCTGGTTCATAAGATGTTAACTAATTATCTGGAGTCCTGTTAATTAATTCTCATTCTGACGGCACCCATTCACTACAGAGGATCCACTGGTAAATCTACTAAAGTTCTCCAAATCTGTTCTATAGAGAAAACAAACTCTTCTGCATCTTGCATGGCCTGAGGATGAGTAAATTTTCATTACTGGAAAAGCTATTCCTTTAATGCAATTATTTTTAACATTTATTTTTAAAGGTAAGTAGATTCTATGGATAATTTGTACTCTTCACAAAATGTTGTATCTTGCTTTTATGCATAATTGAATCAACAGAAATCCCATTAGGAGAAAATCCAGATTGCGCAATAGGTTACACAACATAAAACCTACCGTGTAAGTAAACATCAGGCAATTGAATTCCCAGACATCATAGAACAAAGAAGAGCATTCTGCTTTATGTTAGTCTTGTAAAAAGATACAAATCCAAATAAAACTCCATACAAGGGAAATAAATGTATCTGTGTGGCTCATTAGCAAGATGCTGAGTGAACCCTGACCAGCTGTTGTCAACGCGATGTGGGAGAGTTCCCACAGAGGTCTGATTTTCTCATTGAGGACTGATTGACAAGGGTTGCGAGATCAGGTTAGATCCCAGTGCTGGCTGATTGACTGACGGCAATGTACTCTTGAGAATCTTTCATATGAGGCAGCATTCATGCAAAATGCAATATAACCTCAAAAATATTCCATCGTTAGACAAATAAGGGCTTTGTTTATGTGTTTGAGGGGTTTCTGTTATACTTGCAGCTGAAGGATTTGTTTATTCGTGGTCCAAGCCAAATGAACAAATACATGTCTCTGATCATTAGGCATGTGATCCATATCTGTGGTAGCTTCATCTTTTAAGGAAGATCATTTGTGAAAGATTGAATTCTATCATGTTCTGTTCTGTTGTATGAAGTTCTATTCTGTTGTTCTCTGTTCTGTTGTATTCTGTTTTCTGCTATATTTTATTGTATTCTATTCAGTTTTTGTATGTCCTGTTTTATAGTACTTTGTTTTGTTGTGTTTCTTGTTGTTCCATTGCATTCTGTTCTGTTGTTTTTTGTTCTGTTGTGAATTATTTTGCCTTATTCTGTTCTGTCCAGTTATGTTTAATTCTGTTGTGATCTTTTCTGTTCTGTTTTTTACAAATTTCTGTTTTCTATTCTTTTCAGTTCAGTTTTTTTCCTTTTTGTTTTGTTCTATTGTATTCTGTTCTTTTATGATTTGTTCTCTCAGTTCTATTTTGTATGATTTGTTCTCTCGCTTCTGTTGTGTCTGTACTGCTTTGTTCTATTCCGTTTCTGTATTCTGTTCTGTTTTATTGTATTTTTGTTCTGTTCAATTCTATTTTGTTTTATTTTTGTGGTAAAGCTCCTACACAGCAGCTTCAAGGCAAGCTTATAGACGGTTGCTCTGCTTGTGCTGTAATGAGATTCAGTCATTTGAGTCCAGAAGAACGCTGCACCCAACATAATGATGTGTGGATTTAATGTTTTAAAAGTGCTGTGGTGGCGGTCCGTAACATGTCCCGCTCATTAAACTGTCAACAAATGGCACCAGCAAGTCATAGACTGCTAACAGCACCCCACAGTGTGTGCACTGTAAAAAGCGAACTTGTGGACCACCTGTAGGTCACTCTGGATCGTGTAAGGCAGCACAGTCTGTACAACTCCACCAGACACCTCAGGGATGAAAGCCATTGTTGTCCTAGGTAGATTTATTTGGTTTACCTGTTGGTTTATAGTGTAAATATTCCCGTGGTTTAAAGCACAGTTCTGTCTTCTATTATTACTTGAACAAGTACAGCACACCGCTTCCCATTAAACTAACACCTTTTGATGTTGACGTATCCAGCAATCCACAGAGAACACAGCCAAGATAATTAGAAAGTTAAGGCTATTTAGATTGTGTTGTACATGTACAGTATTGTAATGTACTTGAAGAAAAAAAGAGCTGAGGTCTGAACCTGTGACTTCTATTGATCTTATGGTCAATTTGTTATCGAGGTGCAAGGCTTATCCTTATCCTGTAGCTTTATGGTACTTGGTAGCTGTTAAAGGGATAGTTCATCCAAAAATGAAAATTACCCCATGATTTACTCACCCTCAAGCCATCCAAGGTGTGTATGACTTTCTTCTTTCAGACGAATACGATCGGAGTTATGTTAAAAAAAATGTGTTGGCTCTTTCAAGCTTTATAATGGCAGTGAATGGCTGCTGATTTTCAATAGTCCAATAGAAGTCCAATAAAGTGCATCCATCCATAAAGTGTTCCACATGGCTCCAGTGGGTTAATAATGACCTCCTGAAGCAAATCAATATGTTTGTGCAAGAAATATATCCATATCTAAAACTTTATAAACCGTAATCTCTATCTTCTGCTAACTGTCATATGCAAATACACGAGAGTGGCATTCCAGCAGATGACGTAGGACATTGGTGTAGCGTAGGCTCCAATGAGAAGTGCTGAACGTGGAAACACAGAGGAGAGCAAAACAAAACACCGGTCATGAATTAGTACAAAATGAAGATTTGTAAAGAAAAATATGATTTTGATATGAGCCAAGAGGAGACTTGCTTTCCTTTTCTAAACAAAGGAAACTTTGCTTCCTTTGCTCCTGTAAACAAAACCTGGGTTTCGAAAGACTAGCATATTCCCACGGAGCTTATCTGCTGGAACGCCACGCTCTCGTGAACGCACATATGACAGTTAGCGGAAGCTAGAGATAATGGTTTATAAAGTTTTAAATATGGAATTTTTCTTACACAGACATATTGATTCGCTTCAGAAGGCCTTTATTAACCCCCCCCCCCCCCCCCCCCCCCTCCCCAGAGCCATGTGGAGCACTTTTTTTTTTTTTTATGGATACATGCACTTTATTGAATATCAACAGCCATTCACTGACATTATAAAGCTTGGAAGAGCCAGGACATTTTTAAATATAACTCTGATTGTATTTGACTGAAAGAAGAAAGTCACATACAGCTAGGATGGCTTGAGGGTGAGTAAATCATGGGGTAATTATCATTTTTAGGTAAACTATCCCATTAATTCACCTTTTTTCCAGATGTTCAAACCAACAACTCTCTGGTTACCACTGTAGATCTCTCAATCTATTAAAAATTACTTTAAATGCGAAGGCATTATATTTATATGTTTGAATTACTAATGAATTTGCTTAAATTTCAGAGTTTTGGACATAATATAAGATCTCCTACAGTTGTTCCACTTAGTCACAGGATTTTTTGGCTGGGATGACAAATTACAGTTTGAAGTAATGCTGCTGTTTTGGCGGCAATTTGTTTGGGTCTATTTCTAAAGTGCAGCCAGCCTCCTGGTCGCTGGATGTACATCTGGATCATATTGTCTGGTCTGGGAGTCTGTCCTGGCACGAGAGAGTCGGAAAAATACTGGAGATAATGATTCTCGCATAAGTCTGAGTTGTCTCTGCGTCTCAGGAAGACGCATTTTATAACCATTATGCTTCATGTAAACTTAAGAAGAATTTTTGAGCACTCTTGTGGTCAGGTACATAAGTGGATTCAGGCATGTCTGGGGAGAAAGTTTTAAAGTGCTAAAACGTTGAGTTTTTGTGCTATCATTACTGTATACTCTATTGTCACGTTTACAACTTTTGTTCTGTTGTTGACGTGTTGATTTTTGACAAGTGTGACGTTTGAAACTACGCACAACCACACAGGTAGACATAATAAATGAGTTTTTTTGGAACCTATACGTCTAATATTAGTACATGCTACAGGTTCTTGGCAGCCTAACCAGGCAAATGAGAAAAACTGAAAAGACAAATTTAGTGAAATTATACAAAGGAGCCAAACATTGATTTGCCATTAATCGGTCTGTAGAGCGATCCTGGCATTCAATATGTTTAGTCTGTCAAACTATAAGGTTAGCATTCTAGGAAAGCATGGTTTAAAATGACTTTTTCAGATTCAAGGTCCCCAATCAACAAATCTGAAATGCATACGATGGAAATTGCCCACATTACAAAATGAGATCCGTCGGCGAGGGTGATTTGTCTGTGGTTTCTTTTAAACAGCGCTAGACGTCAGTCAGACCAGATGGTTGATTAATGTTTGTAAACTTTCAGCTCACCCAAATTCCAAAAATGTAAGGCGTATGTTAATTGCCTGGTGTTTAGGTATTCTCAGGGAGCCTTTTCTCCAGCTCTTGCCATTAAGCTGCTGTCTTTTAATCTTGGAGTGGATCCATTTAGTTTTGAGAGACTTGCCATTTTTCCATCACTCATTACAACACTGGCCTTTCACAGACAGGACTCGAGAGTCATGGAAAGTTGTGTCCTGTGCCACAGTTTCTGGGCCCCTAGTAAATCTATGGAAAATCTCACAGTGTCTCGTAACGTCAGACTGTGAAGGGGATTAAACGCAAATACACAGTTTATCCTTCTATATTGAATGCTGAATTTTACATTAAGAATGAAATTTCCCTGTCATGTTTTTCATTAAAAAATAATCAAATAAGACCGTCTCTGATTAGAAAGTATCATTTACCAAAGTGAGCAATACAGTGATGGGTTTTCTGGGGTATTAATGTAACTTCTGTTTCGTTTGCAGAGTGGAGGACACAAAAGATCTTCTCTTGTTCTTCAGGACCTTGAGGACGTTCTCTGAGAGATGTGAGGAGAGGCGTCAAACGTTTCAGCACTTTCAGGTAACCAGCAATAGAAGCAGGGAATAAGGTCCTCAACCAACTATGTATGGGCACAATTCTTCAGTACTGAGAAATGACAGCAATGATTGATCATGAAAGTAATTGTGACTTTTATCAAAGTCCAGTGGCTGCTACACACAAACGTGCAAAAATGGGGGTTAAAATTTCTCTGATTGGTTGTGGCACCATTTGTTCGGTTGGTTGTGGCATAGTATTCAGACTTTTGTTGTTGTTTAAGTTTGTATTCAATTTAAGCATTTTGAGTAATGCTATTTTGTCTTTTTTGTTCCCATAACTTTCAAAGAGCCATGTAATATAATAAGTTAAAGCCCCCCTGTTGTGAAAATCAAGCTTTTTATATTGTTTATTTGTCTGTGTGGTGTTTTTAATATGTTTTTAGACAAACCTTGTGCCAATCCATTAATCAGCTCCATTGTTGAATATTTTCTCCTTAAAATTGTAGTTTCCCAAAGGTTGCCCCAGAAACGGCCCTTTTTTTTTTTTTGCTATGTCACAAAATTCAATAAAAAATCATGTCAAGGGATAGATTGGTTTGCAGAACCAATATGCAGATCAACCAGTAAGTTTATTTTTCTTGTGTTTTATCAGTACAGAGTGTCTAATTTGATATTTGCATATTTGATATTCGTAATAATGTAGCAGTGATGTATTATGCCTCCCTCTCTCCATTTGTACAAACATGGCACGCATTTTTCCCAAATTGCAATAATTAGCATAAAAATTTGCATACAGATTGCATGCAAAAAAATACCAATATTAGCAGCACAAAAATAAAATAGAGCAAAAAAACCCATGAAGCCATGGTTTAACGTCAATTTAGAGCCGCTAATTTGAATAATAACCTCCGTTTTGTAGTGCTGTGTATCACCAGCAAAGTCACGATATGATACATATCACGATATGTATCACGATACGGGACTGCACTGAATTTCACCTCAGAATAATTTAGTAAAACAGCTGTTTATTAAACACTGCATACTATAGGGCCATTGCTAACTATAGGCAGAGCAAGCAGTTGACCTCTGCATTAGGAAGGGCCTCCATAACTGTACAACAGTACAATATGTGACCCTGGACCACAAAAGGGTCAATTTTTCAAAATTGAGATTTATACATGATCTGAAAGCTGAATAAATAAGCTTTCCATTGATGTATGGTTTGTTAGGATTGGACAATATTTGACTGAGATAATCTGGAATCTGAGGGTGCAAAAAAAATCTAAATATTGAGAAAATCACCTTTAAAGTTGTCCAAATAAAGTTCTTGGCAATGTATATTACTAATCAGAAATTAAGTTTTGATATATTTACGGTAGGAAATTTACAAAATATCTTCATGGAACATGATCTTTACTTAACGTATTTTTGGCATATATATATATATATATATATATATATATATATATATATATATATATATATATATATATACCCCAGCGACTTAAGACTGGTTTTGTGGTCCAGGGTCACATATAGGTAATGGCATGTGTCATGTTTACATTGCACACTCCCCACCAGGTACAATACTCTGATTGCTTGCATCTTGTTTTTAAGCCCATAAATAATAATGTACTCGTTCTAACAAATTTATATTGAAATGTACTCATATAATATATAAAAAAAATCATCTTAACATTGCTGGTAGGTTATCATTGCACAAATTAACGCACTCTACTTTTAAAAAATAAAAATATAAATTGAAGACAGCGCATTAGTTCAGAACGCTTCTACTGTATCTAACGCACACACACACTCAGTCACTCAAACAGATCACGTTGCGGCCGCACATAGACATTCAGCAACAAACTTTTTAGCACTACCCCGCAACTTTTTCAATAAAATAGCTTAATCGCTCAAGAGCTACATTATCTTTCTCAACAAGGAGCTGGCAATATCAATGTTTCTAAAGGTATTAAAGCCACAGCTTCACTGTTAATACGGTGGTAATTCATACATACACAGCATCTCTCTCTCTCTCTCTCTCCCTCTCTCTCATAAATGAACACTTGATGAAGTACACTTTTCTGAGAATAGAATATCTAAGTGGAGATCGCTAAACTGCCAGCTAGCCGGTGTTTTCAGAAAGCAAGCACGTTTATCCACAGTGGAGAGAGCGCGTGTAAACATGGTTGCCAGGTTTACAAAGATAAGTAACACACTTAGCAGATTTTTCCCTATTGCGCAAGTGGGAAGCTCTGTTTTGGGGATTACATATCTTTATATCAGGCAACCCAGTTGTGTTCTTCTGTTCAAATTATGCATTATTAAACATTTGTTCTTGTATTCAAATTATGCGCGGTCCACTGCTGCACACGTGCCACAATATCGATACAGGGGCAGCTGTATCGATACTCATATCGTCAAATCTCTGTGACAATAGCAAATTGTCCGATCCCCGTAAGGGCGATCCCCGTAGTCTTCAAGGCATTTTGAGGACACAATATTGTCAAGTAACTTTAACACATTTTACAGTATCCACTGTAGTTGTCTACTACTAGAAACAGTTTTATCAGTCATTATGTGTGGATTAGAAGGCCCTGGCTGGTGTAACTGAGTGGATGCGGGACTAATTTGCGTATTCATAGATCCACGTATAGTAAATGAGGCAAGGATGTAGAGTTACTTTCAAGCTATTTTAAGGTATGAGTAAATTATTTTCACAAGAATTTTTTTATTTTTTTTTATATTTCATTTTGATTATCAAAGATGAGTTTTAAGGGAGAAATTTTTGACTACGGGGAGACTTTAATACTGTAATAAGTTATAGAAGGAATATGATTATTTAGACCAATATCTAGCCAAAACAAAGACACCCGATTTCTTAGATTTATTTAATTGTTTATTCATAGTTCCCCCTAATATGCACATATCATAAGACTTTCATAAGTATGAGAAAGATTGGTAAATGCCAGATTGGGAGCAAATTCCATGACTCGATGGCAGTGAAAGTTTGGGAATGAAGCCTTCGAGTCAGTATGAAAAACATTCCATTATTTGCTTGGACCATTGTGCTGTAATGGCTGCCAATTTGGCCAGTTAAATGGAACAAATTTACCCCACTTTTTCCAGAACTTTCTGCATGCACAATCTTTGGGTTTGATTGGTTTGCAATTTGCAAATAGTTGTTTTGGTCTCTTTTTGGAACTGCATTTTTTTTCTTTGCTTTAACTGCTGTCTGACATAGTTGTTATAAAAGATAAAAGCAAACCAGTCACAAGTTTTTAGAAAAAAAAGTGTATTTGAACAACTAAAGTGAATATTACATGTTGATTTCATACAATGTTTTACTGTACAGTCTATTCATGTTTAATTCACACATAGGTAATAATTACAAATTTAGCATATAAATAATATTCAAAATATTATAGTAAAAGTCTGCTGGGAAAGATCAGTGACTTGGAACTTGGAATGAGTTCCTCGCCCTCTATTTAACTTAGCAGGCATCTTAATTTCAGCCAAAGAAAGACATTTTAACAGTACTAGAAAGTGTCAGAAATTCACAGAGTTCTGAGGAATACTAGAAGCTTGACTGCAGTTTTTCATGATCTCACATTTTACTAAGCAGTAGCCTCCAGTAGTTATTTACAATGGCTATAAAGTTATTCTTTCAAAGACTTGGAGTTTAGGTTCATCTACAGAGTCAATATCAAAAGGAAATCTAAGTGTTTGGGCAGCTGTTACATAATTAGATATATAATACAGATTCTCATGGTATTATTAACTTTTTGCATAATTATCTGTGCTCAGGCACCAGGAGATTGAATTATTTTTGCTTTTTGGTTTTAGCCATCATCATTGGCTATCCAAGGACTTCTCACTGCGGAGTACCTTTGGTTCGGTTTTCATTAGTATGGCCCAATTGGCAGAGACTGCAGGCATATGAAACTGGTGGGGTACTGGCCGAGGATGATGGGATTTCCATCCATACGGATCTCGTTCATGTTGGGGCGGATGTAGTATGTGTCGTTACTTTTGCAGAAGGTGTCCACGGTCACGCTTGAAATGTTATTGTTCTGAAAACACAACAGTAGAGAGGTTTAGAGTTCTTTCAAGACGTTGTGGGTTTTGTGTGGTGTTAGAAATCAAAACAACTTCCTAACCTGAAGGTGAAGTGTGCGAACAGACTCTGGAATCAGAGGAACGGCCTCCAGTTCATTGTGAGCAAGATACAGATGTGCCAATTTGCTTAATTTCTGGAAGTGAAGAAGATCAGAATTCTAAGTTGGAATATTGAGAGCCAAAGGGTATAGGCAAATAAGGCTGTTTTTGTCTTGCTTAATTCAACTTTATTAAAGTTAAGGTTTTTAAAAAGTCACTTCAGAACGTCAAAAAAAGTAGCAAGCCCAAAAACAAAAGGTTGTGGGTTGGCTAGTAGTGTTTTCAAACAGGTAGTGTAATTTGTGGCTCTTTACCTTGAAAGCATTTGACTTGATTCCTTTGGTTCTCAGTTTGTTGTGATTAGCATTGAAGGAGACTAATTTCGCCGGTAGAATTGGTAACTTGACCAGCTGATTTTCAGCTAGCGAGAGCTCCTCTAACATGGTAAGCTTAGCAAACGCACTGTCTTCAATCTCAGAAATGATGTTTCCAGTGAAGTCGATTCTCTTCAGAGTCACTACAGTAAATGAATGGAAATGGACAGAAGAGCATTAAATTCATTATGTGAAGGTTAAGCAACGTATGTTGAACACTTGGACAATTTGGCTCAGAAATTACACAATTTGTGTGTGTGTGCATATCCTTTATATATTCAACAAATTATCAAATACATTTTGGCAGTAGAGGACTGTATGTCTGTTTGTTAGTTATGGTGGTGTTCTGTTCATTTTGGTTAATAAGATATTATAGTGTTTTGAAAGCCTTTGATGCATGAGGCCCCTGAAAGCGCATACTTCTTCCTCTTGCTAACTTTGTTGTACCCATGATGCACTGCTGCAGTGCAAACAGAGTAGTTTACCACGTTTTTGTCAACATGCATGTTTTGAAGGATGCTGTGGTTCAATGTGATCAATGTTTTTATGCAACGGAACAACTCACAATCTTAATCTCATGCGATCACTTTGTGGTTTGTATATCATGTCCCTTAACATTTGGAAATCTTTTGGGTGAAATGGATTCTGGGTTGTTTCTGAAAAGAAGCAGCTGTTTGCCTCCTGCTCTCCTTTGGGGTAATCCCTTATCCTGTCCACAAGAATTGTATTTATTCCCTCAACAGAAAAGGGCGGTCAACGAGAATGCTAGAGCAAGTCAAGTCAGGAAGATCTCACCAATATCTCCGAAATCTTTGGCTGTTATCTTTTTTATCTTGTTGTACCGAGCGTAGAGGTAGTTTGTCTCCTTTGGCAGAGCAGGCACAGATGTCATATCTGGGTCGACCTCCTCGCAGTAGACAGATCCAGTTAGACACACACACAGCAGACAAGTTGGAAGGTCTGGAACATGTACAAGATTTTATTCAAAACAGGCAAGTTAATGAAACTATAGGTGGATAGGCAAACACACATTGCTTCTTTTCTTTGCCACTTCCCACTCCCATAGACATAACTCATGAACAAATAAAGGCTCTTGTGAGCAACATGTGGTTTTTAAAAAGAGCCCATCACTCATTCCTAATAGACAGTTAACCAGGCGTCAGTTGTTTACCTGAAGGGTCTCCTACTGGTGGCATTGTGCCAGAGTCATCGGGGGTGTCGGCAGGCAGAAGGGCGTTGCTGTCATCCGTCGCTCTCTGTAAAATGCCTTCATTAGTTGGTACATTTGGTTTTTTGACAAGAATGCCACATTCAGGTTAAACATCTTGTATTTATGCATTAATTTTGCATTAATATCAAACAAAAAGTTCGCTCAAAGATACATTTTCTGTTGTAATGTTGTTTCAAGCCTATGAAAGCCTGTTTCTGCCGCTGAATAAAAAAAAAAAGGTAATTGTGGCTTTCTATATTTCTAACTGCAAATTTATATCTCGCAATTCTGAATCTTTTTCTCAGAATTGCAACTCCGCGAAAAAAGTCAGAATTGTGAGATATAAACTCGCTATTATGAGAAAATATCAGTCTTTTTCCCTCTCAGAATTGGACTTCATAACTCGCAATATCTCACAATTCTGAGAAAAAGTCTGTATTGCAAGAAAAAAGTCAGAATTGTGAGATAGTCACAATTACCTTTTTTTTTTTTTTTTATTCAGTATGCAAACCTATATATGGAAGCCTGCTCCGCCACAAAATAAAAGAGATAATTCTGACATTTTCTCACAATGTCATGGTTATATCTTGCAGTACAGACTTTTTCCTCACAATTCTGATGACTTTTCTCAAAATTGTGAGACATAAACTTGCAATTGTGACTTTAAAGTCCATTTCAGAGGGAAACAAAAGACAATTTTCTTACTATTGCGAGTTTATATCTCACAAGCATAGCGAGATATAAAAAAAAAATTGGAATTGTGTTCTAAATTTAGAGTTTATATCACGCAATTAAAAAAAGTGTCACGGAAAGTCAGAATTGTGAGATACAACGTTACAATTAACTTTTTTTTTTTTTTATTCAGTAGCGGGAACAAGCTTCCATATCTGTATGACTTTCTTCTCTAGACCACAAAAGGAGGAATTGGATGGAGAAAGTCCTGTGTATTCAGATACAATAAAGGATAACTGAAGTTGTCAAGGTTCATAAAAACAGTGACTAGTGAGCTTTTTGAAAGTCTATTGAAGCCATTTTGAGAGCTTTACATGACATTTATCTTATTCTCTGACAATATTCCCCTCCGGTGAACTGTTTACCATTGCATCTGAATCACTGAGTAGCATTCAGAAACATGGCTGTTGTTTTTGAATTTGTGATTTGAATTTGTATCTTTTCATCACGGAAAGCTCTTGTATTGCATCAGAAGATGTGAAATAAATCACATGAGTTGTAAGGGAAATATTTATGACCCTTTTTAGGCATATTTGCGTTTCTTTTAAAGATTGGAAGCTTTAATCTCTGTTTGTTATCGATGTATGGAAAACATCTTTTGTGTTTCATGGATGAAAGAAAGTCATAACATGAGGGTTTGTAATAACACAAGGGTGATAAAATGATGACAACTTATTTTTCTGAGTAAACTACTCCTTTTACATCCTGTTCATGAATAACTGTTATCTCTTTTGGCTTGTTGGGACGAGCATCTGTTTGGACCTGTGTGTCTTCGGGCATCTGTTAAATCACCCAGACAGTGTCTGACCCCATGAGTTAGCGTAAAGCTGTGGGTGGGAGAATTTGAGCCTGAGGGAACTCCTCCAGAACAGATTGCTGACTAATCAGAGAGCTTCCACACAGTGCCGGACAGCTGTTGAGTTTTGTTTATTTGAACAAAACTGTACAGTTTCAAAATCGTCAGAGTATAGAAGTAATCTTGCTTAATGGTGGAAATGTAACATATGTAGACCAGTAAATGTGGGGTATTATTTAGTTAAACTAAAGCAAAAACATTTAAAAGTAACGTAGCTTACTGGAAATGTGTATAAACATAGTTTTGAATCATTGGTTACATTGTACAAGATTAATTGAAATAATATATATATTTCTTAAATCGGTTGCAATGCTGTAGTGTAAAAATCTTAGTACTAAATATTTAGTGACGTTTTAATTGGTTAATTTTTATATTATATATTATGTTAATATATATATATATATATATATATGTGTGTGTGTGTGTATTTATGTATATGTACAGTACACATGCAAAAACACATTTTATGTTTATGTTTACAAATATATAATATTTATTTAGGGCATTTTGTTATATTTTATTTACTTTTGATTTTTTAATTATAATGGATATAATTTTTGGTAAATATAAATTTGACATATTGCATTAGATTTAATGTCATATATGGTTTAGTTAAATGTTGAAATGGGAACAAGTTCAATTAAGATAAATACAAATTGAATCAAATTAACCCAAACTTGGTAAAAAAAAAAAGCTGATATAAATTGGACAAGCAGTAGACAAAAACAAACCCATTTCTAAATAATCGGTTCTGTCAGCCCTTGTGTAAAATAACAATTAATCATGGAATAAAAATACAAAATTTACCTTATTCCTCTGTGCCCTTACATCGATTTCCTCAGTAAGTGCTACATCCTGCAGTCTGTGATGCCTGTGAGTGTGATAGTGTGCACCAGATGTTGAGAGCACCCATGATGCAAATATGAGCATTCGCAGCCTCGTCCCCATTGTATCTAAAGACTCCGTGATGTGTTCTGCCACGTTAAAGAGCAGAAGCGCAGTGCAGGCAGTGGCTGGCTATTTTCTTGGTGCCTGTGAGTAAAATGTGATCTGTCAAATGAGAATTTTAAGCCCCACCACAGGCTGCCAGAGGAGATCCTTAAGTGGGAGTTTATGGAACAGACCTTAACCCTTCGCATTCCCATCTGAGCTGATCAGACCACTGTTTTGCCTGCAGGGTTTGGCCATGTTTGTGGTCCACTGGGAAAAAAAACAGTTCGTAAAATAGAGCAGAAGGCAATGAAAAGTATTGTTAGTTTGAGGCATATTTGGCTTTTCTTTCATTCTGTGCTTTTCTAATAAATTTTTAAACTACTCAGAGAAGCAAGAAAAGCAATGAGACAGTGGGAGGATAATGGTAACAGAAATGTGACAGGACATTAGGATAGATCAGGTCCAGATTCTTTGATTATAGTTGTCCATCTTTCAATAGCCATTCTATATTGTTCATTTTAATTTTGGCTTCATGTTGGATCCAGCTTTGATAACATTTTACAGTGCATTCACTAGAAAAAAAGAGTACTTTAATTAGTTTTTGCAGGAATCTACAACAAGATAATGGGTGGACAGTGGTAATTGGGATAGATAGTGGGACATTAGGATAAATTAGGTCCAAATTTAACAAATTCTTTAATTATAGTTATCCATCTCTACGTATCTCAACTATGATTAAACATTTTCAGTTTGTTTGTATGATTTACAAGTTTGCCTAGATACATTTCATTAAAACCAAATACAATGCATTACAAAAGTACAAGAGAGCTCCTCTATAAAACAGACACTTAAAGATTAAAGTGAAGAAAAACATGTTTAATTGGAAACATGTGAGTGATTTAGTCTCCTTTTTGCACCTTAAGACAAGACGAAAGGCACCTCGGCCCCTCTCGAAATAAACTTGTAAGAGATGGAAATAGTGTATGAATAACATTACAGGTGTGTTAACAATTATGCCAACCTGTAAAAAGTTACTGTACTAGGAAAAGGGCCAGATACTTAGAAATGTTTTTACACTGCTGATCCTCTGTGGTTCATTTCTCTGTCAGGGTGGTTTCTTCACCACATGACTTGATTTGGAGGATTCCAAATATTTAAACATAAGTCCTGTACACTACAAACCTGGTGTGTAAGAAGGTGCAAAAATACTTATTTTCTTTTTACTTATTACTCACCCTCATGTTGTTCCAAACCCGTAAGACCTTCACTCATCTTCAGAAGATATTTTTGATAAAATCAGAGAGCTTTCTGACCCTCCATAGACAGCAATGCAACTGACACATTCAAGGCCCAAAAAGGTTGTAAGGACATTGTTAAAAATAATCCTTGTGACATCAGTGGTTCAACCATTATTTTATGAGGCTACGAGAATACTTGCTGTGCACGAAAAAAAATAAAAAAATTTCAACAATTGTCGGATTTCATCAAAAATATCTTAATTTGTGTTCCGTAGATGAACGAAGGTCTTACACCATGTCCTAATCACACGCACTGCGACGCCGCGACACGTGATAATAGGTATCTTCTTCATGTTTTTGTCCTAACCCGCCACGATGGCGTCACCCAAAATGTCTATTTTAGAAACGGTTTATATTTCTGAAACGTCACGGCTGGAGCAGCAACATACAAACTATGACAATGATAATCTCAGGTATTATGTGCTTTATTCAGTGTTAAAAGTGTCTAATGTGAGTTTGAATATAATGTTGCATCACATTTATAGCCATAATGAAAGTAACAACATAGTTTGCCTCAGATCTTGAAAATAAATTGAAGCAAACACGTATGTTAAAACTGCGTACTCCATAACAAAGATGGTATCAGTCACTCAGAATGTACATTTAATGATGTTAAAAAGGTTTAATATTTATTAGAATATAAACTAGAGCTGTCAATCGATTAAAAAATTAATCGCGTTAATCACAGTCATGGACTGTGATTAATCACGATTAACCGCAAATTTAAAATACTAGGATTTACCTGTAAATGTGTTGAAAAAGAAATGCATGACAAACTATCTTAAGGAAACTGAACCTTTCACACCTCCGCCAGGTACGAGACATTCTTTTATCATTATTATTTTATCAGCCTTTATACTGGTAATAAAATGTTTACCAAGCTACATCGCTTCAATCCCAGTATACATTTACCCAACTATTATCAAAAGTATTTCTAAATAAATACAACAAAACATTTTCTTGCGACCTTACATGAAGTATTATGATAAAATGCATTTTGAAGAAGAATTGGACCTGTTCTGCAGCTGCATTAGAGCTAACATTAGCATCATACTACATGAGACAATTTATGAGATTAATAGTACACTTTTACTCAAAACTTACTTTAAACCACCATCGAGTGTTTGTCATAACTTCCTTTTGCGATCACATGTGGAATTTGGTAATTTACTGTTGTTAAAATATGCTATTTATAGCCTTTTTTATCGCTGTACAAATTAGCATTTGAGATGTACACATTCATTATTGTTATGAATATATCCAAATCTCAAGAAAATCACATACAAACCATATCCTATCGTAATCGTGTGTTTATTATCTTATATAATCTATAGTGGCTGTTGTCATGTTTATTTCTGATGTGATGTTACAACTGCCTAAAATTATCTATTTTCATTTTTATTTGTCTATATACGCTTTGGGCGGCCACGGTACATTATAAAAGTAGCTCAAAACACCGCAACCCAAGGCTCTGTAATTTTTCCCGCAACTGCATTTTAAAAATAGACCAATTGTGTGGGAAAACCGCAACACTGGTTCGCTGATAACCTTACGCGCTGCAATGACGACAAGAAGTTGGGGTCAAACCTTATCAAACACTTGCAAAAAAACATATCCATTTTGTTGCGAGTGTTATCCATTTTGTTACCATCATCCAGAGAAAGCCCGCCCACAGACACTTTTAATTGGCTCTGATATTTGATAGATTCTGTCGCATCTGGTGTGGACAGCCAAATTGTTTGTCACTGGAGTCTTGTTGTGTCGCGTGTAGTTAGGACACAGCATTACAGGTTTGGAACGACATTACAGGTTGTTCAACAAGATGTTTATTTCATTAAACTAATGGGCTGTCATTATATTTGCATGCAGTATCATTGTTATATTGTTTATTTTTCTTTTTACTTTGTTGGATCCTTATACTTTTCCAGCTTCAGTAGCATTTTACAGTATTGTCACCAGAAAAAAAGAGTTGCTTTGTTATTTATTACATTTGCAGGAATTCACATGCATTGCAATGCAGTGTATTAGTGTAGATATAAGCTTTATATTGTATTTATGAGAGAAAAGTGACGCTGTGCAAAACAAAGCAAACTTTAAATCAGAACTTTCCATACACAAGTTTTGCCCACATTTTATGCTGATATACAGTAGATGCATAACCAACAGGGTTTTTCCTGGGTCAAAAAAGGTCTTTGGTGGTGGCTGACAGCCGTCCACACACACAGTAAAAAAAGTACCCTCCCCACCTGATCTGCGAACCCAATACTGACCACAACTAAAATAAATGCAAAGAAACAGTTTGTGATTTTTAATTATATTCAGTCATAAAAGAAAAAACAGCCACTGTCAGGGAATATAATAAAACTGGCTTTCATATTTTTGTAAGATAGGATCCTTCTTTGCTAGACCTCACAGTTATAATTACAATTATATCAATATTGAAAAAGCATGTAAAAGTTGCTTTAAAAAGTTTGTATTTAACTAGTAGTCTAATTTTCTACCATACATCTGAATAAAATCAGCAGCTGGCTAACAAATTGCTTTGTGGCTGGTTTCACCTCACTCAGTCTAAAGTAAATTTTAACTACAAATAAGGCTATACTGTGGATTATTAAGGCCAAATATTTTATTATTATTAAGGTTAAATCTTTTTTCTTTTATTGAAAGATTGTTTTATGTTAGTTGCATGTGCGGAACGCTTGTCAGAGAAGATAAAGATACTTTTTAAAACATTTTTTTTTTTTTTTAGCACAATTCACAACACCGGTAATTCAGTTTAAAAAATAAAAACAAAATAAATCTCAGAATGTGCCGCATGAAACATGGAATCAGTCTTCTGACCTTTTACTATCATGTCAGTTGATTTTGAGAGGGAGAGGAGAGACAATTAGGGCTTGTTTACACCTGGTCACTTTATGCGTTTTGTCGGATCGGATATCCATCTGATTTGTTACTTTTGGCCACATGAAAAACGGATATAAATCTTGAATTAGGCCTACCGTCAAAGAAATCAACAGTGCGCTGCATTTTATTCATCATCAGCCAATTAGAAGATCGAAGATCGCAACAGGAGCAGTGGAAAGATAAGTTACTATACTTTCAGTTTCATTCGCGGCAGTTTGTGTGTCGGCTTGCTGGCTGTATCCGTGGCCATGCGTGTAGCATTAACGCTGTCATATCTGACATATAGCCTATAACACGCTCTCATTTGTTTTTTAACATTTTGGGAGGAGTAAAATGTACTTATGTGGTTTCAACAAGCAGATGCATTTACACTTGACCAGTTTCATCTGGAATGCGTCTCAGACATAAGTGGTTTGAGCGGTCGGATTTCAATCCATCTCGAAAGCGTTTCGAATTCAGAGGACTGGTCTTTTCACAATCAGATAGCTGTCCAACCAGAGAAAACGCATGAAGTGACCAGGTGTAAACAGGCCCAGAAAGAGGGTCGCGGGCAAGGGCTCTCTGCTCTCTCTCCCTCAGTTAACATGCATGCTATCACAAGTGCAGCAGTCATTTACATCACTCATAAATCACATGAACTGATCAAATACGGCTTTAGCGGGACAAAAATTTGTTCTGGTGGCCGCCAAAAAATTTTCAATGTAGGAAAAACCCTGACCATGCAAGCAGAAAATCAAATAGAATGTTCAAACAGCATTGAACTGAATGTTTACTGATATATGTATTTTCAATAATATTTCAATATTATAAATCCTCCTTTATTCTTTGAATAATGAATAGTTTGGTGTGTTGAACTAGTACGCATCTCAAAAATCTATCTGCCTTGTTGCCTTTGGTTGTTCGGGTTTTTCATGTTTTTTGGTTTCAGAGTTCTCTTCATCATCTTTCCTTTGGTTTCCGTAAAATATCATTATCAGCCTTGGGAAACATCTGTAAGCATAGTAGTCCACTGGTCCTCTCAGTTTATTGTTGTCGAGACGTATATAGGTCAGCATGTTAGGATTGCCAAGATCCAGTGATGGACACATCAGAGAGATATTCAGATCTGCAAAGAGACATATCTCGTTATTTGAGTAAATTAAGGATGTGGTTAACATTTCTTGAAGATACCTTTAGATTTTATTTGGCAGCATTTGTATCTTTAAGTTCAATCCTACCTTTAAAGTCATTGTGGTTTAGATAAAGATGTTCCAAGGTCCTGGGAACAAAAAACGGTTTGGAGAGCTGGTTATGGCCCAAATGGAGCTCCATCATTTTGGACAGGTTAAAGGCTCTGTATGCAACGGATTTGAGTTTATTGTGCGGCATGCGAAGGGACAAAAGATTAGGAGTCTTCTTAAAGTAGCCCTCCGGTATGGAAGTGATTGAGTTGTTTTCCAGCGCTATCTGCTGGATCGATTCTGGAAGGTCTGCTGGCATTGACTTGAGCTTATTGTTGCACATGTTGATTTGCATGAGGCTCTTCATGCCAGATAGGATCTTTCCTTTAATACCTGCATCTGTTAGTCTGTTGCTGCACAAATCCAGCACTGTAAGTTTCGTAAGCTCGCGCGTGGTGTCAGCTGGTATCTTTGAAATTTTATTAAAGCCCAGATGAAGCCTCTTAAGGGTTTTTGGCAGAGGAGAAGGAATGTCTTCCAGATTATTATGCTCAAGGTGTAACTGAATGAGTTCCTTGAGTACACTAAAGACATCTTTATCCACCTTAGATGATTGGATCTTGTTGTAGCTGAGGTTGATTTCCCTCAGGGACGTGGCGTTAATGAAAGGCTTTGAAGTTATCTCTTCGATGTCATTATGCTGGATGTACAAGTGGCGGATGTGTCTAGGGATGTTGGGAATCACCTTGAGGTTTCGGTGGTTGCAATACATGGCAATAGGATAGGACGAGGGGCAGAAACACTCGCTGGCACATTCGTACGAATACATTAGTAGGGCATCGTAATCAGGTTGTTGAGGGACAGAAAGTTGAGGAACTTCAGGCGAAGAGTTATCTGTGTCATAATCCGAATAGTCAACTTCATAGTCTTGAGAAAGTACCAGAACTCCAGAAAGCAAAAGCAGAGACGGTATTGTCAAGATGTGTGATGGCGTCATGGTTTAGTTGGTATTTCCCTTTAACCTGTTTGGAACAGACACAAAAATTAATTGTATTTTGATAATTAGAACAAGGTTATTATGAATGCTAATGCTAAACTTTGTTTGCAAATATGCATTTTAGTGGTCGACCGATATTGTGTTTTTTTTTTTTTACCATCGATATCTTGGAAAGCAGGGTGGCCGATATAAAGCCGATATTACTGTATTTATTTTAATTACTATTTAAGATATTTGAAATCATTTGAAAATGGATTAAAAAATTAATTAGATGACAAAGTATTTTTCACAAATAAATAAATATTTAATTTAAATGTAATTAAAAAGGTAGTAAACATTGTAACCAACAGAGCACTCTGGGAAGTTTTCTGGGAAGTATTCTGGAAAGTTTGTGTGTACTTGGAATTATATTTTTTCAAATAAAGTCAAGGTAACACTCATTTTACATACAGCACACAGTGAAAATGACATGAATATGACAGTGGGCAAATGCATAAAGCGCAGCATAATTTGACATCACGAATTTAAGGTTTAAAGCATTCAATTCACACGCAGAGAACACGCGATCATGCACACTTGCACACTTCACAAGATCTCTCAACTGGAATGTGAATGTGAGCACCATAGACATAGTAAATAGTATTTATTATTTCTATGGTGAGCACTGTGTGCTCAGGCACTACTGTTATTAGTGTCAAAATAAAAGTGTCGTATGCATTGGCTAAACAGAAAAACTTATCGGCCGATGCCGATATTTAAAAAATGCCAAATATCGGCCGATATATCGGCTTACCACTAATGCATTTAGATAACATTGATTTAACTGATTGAAATAATCAATATAATAGTAATATCTTCAAAATTATATTACAATACTCTTTAATGGGGACTGGGTTTCACCAAAAAAAGAAATAGAAATGTGAATAGAAGATTTCAAGACTTCAACCAGAAGTTTCTATTCACTTTTTTTGCACTGCTTAAGCGGTTTGGTACTCTTACAGAAGACTAAACACCTCTAATTGCACATACTTTGGGAAATATGACATTTTTCTGTAAATGTTGATATTTGTTTAGCGTTCTCTTCTGTTGTAATGTCTGGGATCAATCATCTCAGCAGGGTTTTTACTGAAGGTGAAACCTCAGTGGTTGACTAAGCTAGTATTAATAGCCATTTGTTTATTTTATTTTTTTACTTCTAAACAAAAACAACCATTTTGGAGAGGCAAACACACCCTTGCAATATGAAAGAACTCTGTCTTCTTGGATTATTATTTTCATTTGATGTAATATTCTCCTACACTTAAAAAAAATTAGTTTGGTCATAGTTATAATATGAGCTGGCAAAGCAGCTAGAAAAGTGATCCAAAAAATACAGCGAGTTAAATTTTTTAAATCTAATTTAACAACTGTAACTGCTCAGTATGACAGAGTTCCTCTCTGTAGTAATTTTCTTGTCTTCTGCAGAACTTTGACGTGCTGGCTATGATTTTAACGTTTCTCCATTAAATAATGTGAAGTTCGTTTTCATTAATCAATCAAAGTAATCACTTTCATAGCTGGAAACGACATCTGGAGGAGTGTTTACATTTTTAATTGGCCTTTTGAATGTGAGAAATAAAAGATTTGTTTAGTTAAGCACATTTTTTAAATTCTGAAATGAACTGTTTCTTCTTATACTAAGTTTTAGGTATAAATGAATTGAATTTAGCATATAGGTTGCTAAAATTGAAGAGAAATTAATATAGTTTTATTTATAGTCATGCTTAAAGCAATTCATTTTGCAGACATGAATTTGAATGATATAAAATCTCACACAAATCAGTATAAAAGTAACTCCCCTGATTTTATTAGTGTACGTATCTTTAAAATCATGATGTCATACCTGTGGGGTCGTTATTCTCTCAGCGGGTGGCCGAGTAAAATTGTGAACACCGAGTGCCCGAGATGAAACCCAGCAGCAGGGGACCCCTTCGGCTTGAACGATGTTGCCTAAAGCGGGGAAATGTTTTTCTCCTGGGACGAGCGTGAACGATTACTCTGTGGTTTCCCCCGCAGCAGCATCAGGCGTTTGGGGAGAGATTGAGATCTGCCTCTTTTACCGTGGAAATGATTCTGGAAGCGTTTGGTTGCATGACCTCAGTAAAGCCTCGTGGTCTCATCTGATTCTTCTTTCCCCTTCATACTTCTGGAAGGAATGGCCTAGTATCCAGTCCACGTTATTGCATGTGGACAGTAAAAATTTAACCCGCAAAATTAAGGCCAGACTTATAACAGGTGTCGCACTATTGCAGCTGATGTTAAAGTATAACATTAACTCTCTCTGTCTCTATATAATAAATATTATACGCTATAAGGTATGTATATAGTAAATGAAAACCAGAACTAGTCAGTGTTCTTCAAATTATTTATTAAGTGAGAAGGAAGACAGCAGTCAGCAAAATTGGCCTGAAACACATTGGCGATAATTAAGTGGGTTCAATTTAATTGGTTTAGACATATCTAGCTCACTTTATGGAGGCCTTCTGCAACATGACTACTTTTTCCAGTGCTTATACTGTATCGGAGTTAAACCACAGACGGTCTCTCATGACCCGTTTACAGAGTGGCATTTTTTGTTTTTCAGAGTTGGCTAGACAGACCCCTCAGCACTCATTCTGTCAGCTGGAAGATTTGTTTTTGCTGCTGCCCACATGGCAGACGGTGAGAAGTCTCTGCAGCATGAGCGCTACTGCGGGTTGACAAAAAAAAGAACCGTCAGAATTGCCATCCCAAGATGTTCTTTTGGGCCATTTTTGTGAGGAAGGGGGTGAAAACTGAGTGAAATAAAAGCTTTATTGTGTTGGCAAGCCATATTTTTCAGTCTTTGATAAACTTCAGCCTGGCTTATTGGTTGTAAATATGTGACTTTAAAATAACATCCAGGCTTGGAAAAGATGTGCAATTGCGTGGAATCTACACAAGCATGGGCAACTCTCTTTAGAAATGTGCAAATATTAGAACGACTATTGCTTCTGGGAAATTTAATTTAATTGTCATACTTGTGCTTTCATGACTAGGAATTGCAAATACATGTTTTACTGCAGTGCTTCAATACCTATTGATCTTAATGATGTATGTTTGTTAATTTTATAGTGATTCTAATTAGTTATTCAAAGTTATTGATTATATTAAGTTGATTATTAGTATTCAGAGTTAGCTTATACAGTTGAAGCATTGAAGGAAGTTCGATGGGGTAAATATGGGATATTTTCCCAGTTAAATAAGTGTCTCAAACTTGACAGACGCAAAGTAGTCTTGGTGTAAACACCATTTGTCATAGTTGTACCTGCATGCAAGTACCATAAGTTATATTTTATGGACCATTTGAAACTTTAAAAACCCTGAATCCACAAATGTGTGTCTGAACAAAACAGTGTTTTAGAGAATTTATGGGAAATGTTCCGGAGGAGGGAAGTCGTCTGGTGGTCCTCTTGAAATGGGCTGATAAAAACAAGCTGGGTGGTTGTTTTCTGTCTTAGTTCAAAGGTATTTACTTTGAAGGGAAATTGAATGGGGGAAAAAAAACATGAGGTGTGTTTAACAAAGATCTAAACTAGACCTAGATTCGGTTCTTCATAGTTATGTGCTCAAAATTTACACGTTTGCAAAAGTTCATCCTCATGTACTGTTTGAAACCCCAAGACCAATAACTAGCTAAAAAAAAATCTTTTTACATTGAAGAATAAGTTTGATTAATCTGAGGGATCAAACTGTAATAATATCTGATAAAATCAGATATGTAATAATGATTGATTCATTACAGAAGTGGAAACTGTGCAGAATTGTTCACATCTGAGGGTTTACACTAATTGTGATATATTGGTGTCTGTGTTTCCGAGTCCCTCAGGTGTTTTCTGGGGCTCAGAGATCCTAAATGATCCAAACCTGTTGTTGAGTTTTTTTGGAGACGCCGGTATGCAAGACGTGGCAGCAGCAGATCAGGCCAACCTGAAGATTTGTTCCATATGTTTCCTGAGCAGAGCCTCTCTCTCTCTCTAGCCTCCACCCCTCTATGTTGTTTTTTCCCCACTTCTTAACCCGTTCAGACCCAAATTAAATTCCAGAGACACAAAACAACACATTTTTTTTATTAAATAATACAAATTATGTAATATGACTCTATTTACACTACTATTTATTACTCATTTGTGTTTGTAGCATTTGTACCTTTTTATGTTGTTGTACCAGTAGGTGGCAGCAAGTAACTGTCTTTATGAGTGAATCATTAAATATGTTTATGTACCGTTACATTTGTAGGGCCCTATGATTTCCGCAATGCAAAAAACACAGGCGAAATCATGGAATCCAGTCATAAAAATTGAATTTACTGTATAACGTGGAATGTCAATGAATATGCCAAATTTTGGATGGATACATGAAAAGTTGGTCAGTACACTTAAATCAAAACACAATATGGACTAGCATCTGAATATTAAGCCGCAAATATACTATTTAAATATAAATCCTACATCTTCTGTGTCTCTGTGTGAATGAATACTGCAGACGCGCGCTTTCATTTACTACACACATACTGAAGCGCGCATGATGCTCGCTGTGTTTTCAGCCATTGCCACCTCAATATATGAGTACATGAACACAATCTCTAGAACTGCTCTGAGAGTCCCTTCTTGAGCATTGTACCATTTCTTTTGAGAAAAACTATCATCGATATGGCATAGTAGACGCTTGCACGGAAGCGATCTGTCGCCCGTATACGTCACTCATTGTTTAAACTGCTTCCGCGCATTTGTCTACTATGCCAGAGCACGTTGACGCGTCACGAGCCAGCTGTTGTGACCGCGCTCAGGACAAAAGAGGTAAAAAATTATATAAGTACTGTTCAGTTTCTTGCACAGACCGATTGTTTCATGTCTTAAGACCAGTGTTGTGCAAGTTACTTCCAAACTGTAATACATTACATATTACTTGTTACTGTTATTTAAAAGTAATTCCTTACGTTACAATATTACTGTCTCAGAATTGTAATTACTTTATACTTGTAAGTTTGTAGTTACTTTCACCAAAATATCTACAGAAGTAGAACTTAACATTCTAAAGTGACTAAATGTACTAGAGCCCTGCCCTAACGGCAAAGTGTTTATATTTTGTTCCGGCTTTTTATTAAGTTCATTTAGAAAAAAAAACCGTTTGGAGCATTTTTTGTTCATTAAATACGTTTTTCTTTCTTAAAGTAACGACCAAGAGACCGGCAGGCTGATCATAGATTATGTTTGATCAATTTAGCCTTCTCAAATCATCATGACTTGCCTAAAATAAAATCTATAGATATACTAAAACAGTTCAAGCATATAACAATGTTTAAACGTTAAACCTAGATAAATGTGCGCTGCATCAGTAGTTTGTGCGGAGAGTGGAAGCTAAAGGCACCAGCGCAATCAATTGCAATTTTTTTTCAATGGAAACAACTTGCGCCATAATTTTTGCTCATAAAGGTAAGAGTAATACATCATTTGTAACTGTAAAGGGTCTACTTTTATTTGTGTGCACTCACAATATCAACAAAACGTTGAGCTTTTATCTTGAACAGGAGCGCTTCACAAAAATGAAACGAAAGTCAGCGAATACATGCCTCACATACATGATAAATATGTCTATAGAAAGCTTTAAATTACTACTTGACAAAATAAATAAAACGAAAACAAAAACTATTTAATATAATTGTTATCCGTGAAGATGCACTTCTCTCTAAAGGCGTGTCTAACGAAATGGCGGCGAATCCTTATTATTTCCCCCCGGACACATTCATGGTAATTACTTTTGCTGGGGCTTTTGCTTTATTGCGTGTATTTGAAGGCAGAACTCTTCATCTGTGCTGACGGCTCGCTGCTGCTGCGGGACACTAAACACCGTCGAGCCGCTCTTGACAGTCGCGGCAGGGACTCATGTTGTTTCCACCAGCGCAGCAATTTTTTTTCATCAATAATTGATGGATGTCTAAAATATAAAGATAAGGAGAAGCCTAAAACAGGCCCGAGGACCGGCCCGCGTCTGAAATATGACGTGAATATTGGCCCGAAGCCCGGCCCTAGGGACGTAAAAAAGTCCCTACTTTAAATTAAATTAAAAAACATGAATATGTACCGAGTAAAATATTACTGAAAATGTATTAGTAATGCCTTACAGTACTGCGTTACATCAAAAAGTAATACGTTACTGTAATGCATTACTTTTGTAACGCGTTACTCCCAACACTGCTTAAGACCTCAGTGGATCGTCACGAATCGCAGGGTTTAATTTGGTTTTGTCTGTGTATGTTTTTTTTACTCTCAAAGCCATGGGTCCCATTGACTGCCATTATATGACTGACAGACTGCAACAGTTTGAGTTAAAAATCTTCGTTTGTGTTCTAGTGAAGAAACAAAGTCACCTACGTCTTGGATGCCCTGGGGGTAAGCAGATAAACATCAATTTTTATTTTTTGGGTGAACTATCCCTTTAATGTAATGATACTACTACTAATAAAATTATTATTAAAAATTGTTTTGTAAGGAATATTTACTAGAAAAATATAAATACACAACAGTTTTTCTCTTTAAAAAATAAATTAAATAATTAAATAATATTTTTTATATATAATCAATTAATTAGAGATTTATTTGATTATGAAAATTTTATGAAACCATTAAAATGGAATCTAGAAAATTAATGGAAACACAATTTGGTAAAAAAAAAAAAAGTAATAAAACTGAATTTGAGAAAAAAAATTAATGAGAAAGAGTTTAATGATTTCGATTAATTAGACATGCTTTTTGATTTAATTAATTTTAATTGAACCATTAAAACTGAGTGGAATCCCGAAAATGGAAAACAGAAAAAAACTGAATTTGGAAAAATGTTTTAAAAATTTGGGAAAAAATAACATGGATTTCATAGGGCCCTACAGTTGAGCCACAGCGGATTTTTGTATAGTTGAGCCGTAGTCTAAATGCAAAATTAAATATTTAATACGATCTGATTGTATACGTTGCATTCGCTGTGCACACTCTTTGTTTTTTAGAGCGAGTGCACAATACAAAGTCCAGTTTGTAGTCTGATTAAAATGTATACATGATGGATAAAGTTGAGGTACAATTACATTATGCAGGACTGGTTCGATTTCTGTAGCATTAAAGAGTTTCCAGGTTGCCATGCTTCATTCAATTGTATACCTTTGTATACCTGTATAGTTATATAACATAATGATTTAACTTGATTTCAACAAGACATCTCTATTGCCTGCCTATATTAAACCCAATATCCTTCCATGGAGTCACTATTTTTCTGGTTTTATTGAATTATATAGTTGCTGCAGTGTTTTTTTTTCCCCCCAATCCATACACAAGTCTCCATCTGCTGGTATTTTGTCTTATTGCTGGACAGATGTACACATTTTGAGGCCAACCAGATGTACTGTTTTATTTTTTCTTTATTTTTCTAAAGAAACATGAATATCTGAATTGGAAACAAATAACACAGCACAGATGGCTAAGAAAACACTTGCTGCAAGTACAGTTTTGCAAATGTCAGGGACATTGTGTAAACTGTAACCAACCCGGATACAGATCAGTTTTTCAGAATTTCTGAGATCCGACAAGAAATCTGCCCAATATTTCAGAGAAAACACTGGCAATGAATAAAAAGTTATATAATGAAAATATAGCATGCAATATTAGATTTGTTGTTATCACTAAAACTGTTAATAAGCACCAATGAATAATGCCCCTTCTCTAAAATACAAGAAGTAGAACAATAAACAAACTGGCCTTGTACATTTTATTTATTTTTCTTAGATTCTAGACAGTCGTTCCTTTTTAAGCAATTAAGAAAACCTTCAATACATGGGGACAAATTTATTTAGCACCTGATCTGAAAAAATGCAATTAAAACGGTTCTTCGGTCATCGAAAAGATTTCAATGTAAACATTAATAGTGAAAGCCTATGTAACTATTGCACACAGTGTAGTTGATTCTGTCTTTACTGGAATTCAAAGTCTTCGAAATCCTCACCAAATTCAAGTAACGAGTCTGTAGCCACTGCGCATGCTCTTGGATTTTGGATAAATTACTTTCTGTACATCACCATGAGGACATGATCATTTATTACATTAGGATGAAGTTCATGACTAGTTATAATGCTGCCCTCCAGTGGCAAGATGGTGCACATCGGTACTGTTTCACTCACTTTCTGTGGTTACCCAGTTGCACCGAATTGTGGCTGGAAACGCACCGAAAAGTGGGTGGCTGAATCTCCCAGTATTTTACTGGGTTTGCATATAAACTGATCCTAGTGTAGAGGGATTTCTTAACCCGGGTTCTCGAAGGGCAAAAGTCATTTACGCCAACGTAACTGATGCTGTTGGCATGTAAGTACACCACCTAAAGAGGAAGTGAAGTTGATTAAATCTCCATGCGTGTCATGTGTACTCCATGTTCCAATTGTGTGCATATTTGTGTTTTACCTGCAGATATTTCAGGTTGTTCATGCCTGGAGGAACTTTCTTCAGTTTATTGTTATCCAAATGAATTTCTCTGACTTTGGGAATGGCAGTGAGGCTTCCGTTCTCCACGTACTTGATTTGATTGAAGTCAAGCCACAGCCTGTAGAAGACACCGGTCTTTAAGTTGTGTTCTCTTTTTGTCCACAAGGTGGAGTTTGTTTACCTTACCTTTGTAGACTTTTTAATCTCAAAAAATCCTCTGACTCTACTTTAGCAATCTTGTTATAATCCAAGTGAAGTTCAGTGAGGGAAGATGGCAGATCTGTGGGATTTAGAGGAACAAACAGCTCCATTATGAGACTTGTGTGTAGAAACTGTTTTTACTCTGAAACGGCGGGTTACATAAAGGCGGGTTACATAAATTTGTAAGCACTTTTAAAGACTTTTTTCAGATGCAAAAGTCGTGATTATATTTATATATTTTAATAAAACGTAAATACATACCTTTAGGGATAGCCGTAAGCCTCGCTTCAGCTATTCTCAAGTAGAGAGTCGCCATGTCGTCAAAAGCCCCTGGGTCAATCCCGCTGTTTGCAATTGGATTTGCACTCAGTTCTAGAGATGCAAGAAAAGGGAACCACTTGACATTTACATTGAAAAATGTGACTTATAAAGTCATGGATCACTCCGTGTTGGGCTTGTACGAGAACTCGTATTTTTAACTATAACACAATATTAACCCCTAATCTATTCATATATATTCTGTAAATGCAGATCATAATGTAGACACTTGAGGCCAGAGTGTTCTTTAACCGTAAGTCACCTGAGATCAGTTGATTCAAGTGAGCTTGTTCTTGTCAGACATAAATAGTGCATAAGAATTTATCTCATTATATAAGCAGTTTTAACGAGGTCACGATGGAGGGAATAGATCGGGAAATGAAGCAAGTCGTACATCGCAATGTGTTGAAGCATGTGCGCTAACTGTTTAGCATGACTCAGACCGTGTTTGTTTAAGGTCGTCACTTAGGAGACCTACCTAAAACATTTAGGTTTTGCATTCCTTTAAATGCTCCTTTTGGAAGTCGGCTGATCTTGTTGTCGTGCAGGCGCAGTGACTGAATGCTCGTGGGAAGGTTCTCGGGCATTTGTGTCAGCAGGTTGTATGACAGGTGGAGAATCTTCAGTTTGTTCATGTTGCGAAAAGCCTTTGGGTGAATTTTTGATATCTGGTTACTGAGCAGAAACAGGGCCTGCAGATACAGAAAGGGAATTTATAAAGGTATATAACCATTTATAACCACAAACGTTATATCTGCCATTTTCAAACAGAATTCCTCAATCAATCCATCAGTCAGAATTGTACATTTTTTATGACTTTGAACTTAAACGGTGATTTTGTGTGATCTACTGAATGTTGTTGCATATTAAAATAAAAGTTCAAGGTGGACATTTCTGTCTTTCTACCTGGCTAAGTTTTTGAGAAAGGTCTAGCTATTATTGCACATTAAACATCATTATTTGAAGTATTTTTTGTAGATGACATAACCATAACAATACAAATAATGTTTAGAATGTTGATAAAAAATGTTTTTGTGGTTGAACCATTGAAAATATTAGCAGAGAAGTAAAAATCTGAGCTCTTGGCCTGACCATTAAAAAAAAAAAAACATATATATATATATATATATATATATATATATATATATATATATATATATATATATATATATATATATATATATATATATATATAATTTTTTTTTTTATTTTTTTTTTTTTATTATTATTGGATAACTGGTTCTGAATATTCTGGAATTTCCTGGAAAATCTGAAAAGTTTTTTGTCTTGTTGTTTGCTAGATGTGGGCTCTTTCTGTTTTTTTATAATCTTGGTATTTTATTCCTTCTCTAGCTTTCTTGCTTAGCAAGAACATTTAACCATTTTACCACTAATCATGAGCAAATATTTACCACAAGTATGAAACAGTCCCCAGTAAATGCAAATATCAGTAACACTCAAATATGTGTCCAGAATTCCACATAATCCCGCTACCACTGCACGTCTCCAGATGTCCTTGTGTAAACCCAGTATAAAAACACACAACTCTTAAAATGCCCTAAAAGCATTTGATGAGGGTGTATACTGCTCACATAGAGATTATCCAAGCCTTTGAAATCATCTTCCTTGATTTCCGTGATGTCATTGTTTTGGAGCTCGACGAGCAACGTGTTTGCAGGAATGTCCTTTGGCACCTTGGTCAGACCTGTAAAGACAGAACGAAAGAAAATGAAGACCTATAAAGATAACTCTCATTGAGACTGATATAAAATGTTCAATCACTTCAATCAGGCTGTTCATCTTGAATGATTCATCTGAGATTTTAAACACTAGAAATTATTATTTAATGTAGTGATGTGCACAAAGATGCACAATTTTGTGGGTTGCCTGAGAGACTATCTGACAAATTAGTGTTAAGAAAACTCTATGTAATTATAATCCAGATGAGATGCGTTTCTTAGACATGTTCTTGCATTCAGCAAGACGGAGCACAATGGGACCTGACATGGAACTTAAAAAAAAAAAATGCTTTTTTTTATTATTATTATTTTTGTAATACTTGTGCCTCTTTCTTATGGAAGTTTGTTTTTGCCACTGGTAAATAAATTAAGGTAATTGCACATTTTAATCTTAATTTAACTTTAATTGTTAATTGTGGTAATTGTGACTTTTTATCTCACAGTTCTGACTTTTTCTTGCAACTGCGAGTTCTTTTTTTCTCAAAATTGCAAGTTCAGAATTTTTTATTAGTATTTTTTATTCACGGCCGAAACAAGCTTCCATACTTCCTTAACGCATCTTAAAACGTCTCTCTTAATGTGCATTGCCGCAAACTGTCTAACAGATAAAATACAGTATGCTGTTAGTCCATTAAATAAAAACGAAATTCTAAATCATAGCTATTTAATACAAGTCAGCCTCTGAAAATGACGAGTCAGACTCATACCGTCTTTTGTTCTTACCCTGATCTGAACACTGCAGAACTTTCTTTGAGCACCGACACCCTTCGGGACAGTCCGAAACAAAGTTATCATCATAATCGTCGTAATGGTGGTCGTCATCGTCGTCGTCATCATCGTCGTCGTCATCAAAATCACCCGCGTCTTGTTGCATGATGTCATGATGCTTGATGAAATTCATGACGTTGATAGATGTGTATGGTTTGGCGTGACATAACGTCAGCAGGGTGAGTAGTAAAAGTACCTTCATGGTGCAGCTTTAGTCATAAATGGTATCACCCTGCGAACATGAACACAAGCGCTTTGCCAAATTGTTCACATTTTGGCATGCAAATGTTACGTTGTTTCGTATGTTTCACAGAATGGAAAAAAAAAAAGTGAATTGGATCCCAAGGCTCCTGATTGGATTATTATTTAGCATCACAATGAAATGGGCCAATAGGAATTGATCACAGGTTAAAGAGTGTACTTATATTCTTACTGAATGACTTACATAGCACTTTACAATAACTATCACTAGTTGCGCAATATTTTGGGCATTATTTGATTGTTATTCAGTTTTTTTCTCTAGCTTCACAATGTTGAATCAGATTCAGTTCAGTAGCATTAATAATTATGAGGGAAAAATGTTAATGACTGCTGTAATTGTTTGCAAAAGAAGTTCAAATGAACCAGCTGCACTTGAACAATTGTTTATAGAGCAATCTTGTTTATGGACTCCTTAGTCGTCAACGAATGAGAAGGTGGCTCATAGTTATATATAGACATTTCTGACGCCATGCACATGACATTTAATGGCAAATCTAACTCATCATTTGATATGGTGATATTTGATATTACATTTTAAAAACATTTTATTATTTAAAATAGAAAAGAAACGTAAGAATTCCCATTTAGTAATGAATAAAAAAACTTTTTACAGATAAATTCTTCATCATTTATGATGCTGAGTAGCCCAATAACATGCATCTTTCTCTAAACATGATCTAATATCATGATATATTTATCTGTGTATGTTTCACCGCAGCACTTTTAAATTAATTTGTACATCCCCGAATAGTATAATATGTTGTTTATACAAACATTTCTTTGAATGCCTATGTATATGAAATGGAGCTAGAAATCACTCTTCCATCATCTAGAATCAGATAAATACAATTTACCTGATTAATCTGTGTAATCCTGCTTCAAGTAAGCATCCAGGGGTGAGATCTGTATTGCCAGGATTTGTTGAGGCACAGGTCCTTAAATGCAGCGTGCACGAAAGCCCAAAAGGTGGAGATCACGCTCGTCAAAGCATGAGATCCTTGAATGAATGGGGAAGGAAAAGATGCTGCTGGATCAAGGAGCAGATTCGGAATAAGGGGTAGGAACTCTACGCAGCTCTGCTGGATGCTTAACTAGCACTGAACACTCATTGTTACCGGCCGTATGTTTCTCATCAGCACTTGAAACCTGGCCAATTTTGTACGCCTAAATTTTCGATGGCCAGTCTGGGATATTCTCACTCTTTACATTGCCAATGGGTGGTCTCCATTTGATCTGACTTTTGACGTATTGAAATATTTTAGCGTACATAATATTATGGGGCTATTTCTGGGTTTCTATTTTTAGATAAAACACTAAAACTTGTAATGTAATGGCTGGATTGTGATATAAAATGCCAGATAAAAATAGGTTTTTATTGTTAGTTTAGTGGGAAATATAAATAAAAACCATTAACTTAAATCGTTAGGCATTAAACATAATTCTGCTTTACTTGAGATGAATCCCATCTGATTATTTAGAATGATTGATTGATTCAAGAACTGCCAGAAAGAGCAATAATTCTCAATTGACATCATTCACTTTTTTAGGAAGGGAAATGCATGTTATCGTGACTAAATCATTCTTGAATCATTGTAACTGGTACAAGATCTTGTCATTCCCAAGTCATTGGGGGGACCTTTAATCTCAACCTAAATGTTGGATAATAGCTTTTCCAGACTTTACAGTGCTGTTTGCTTACAGCAGCACAAAACACGACCCCTCTCTATTCACGGGGCAGTACTGGTGGCGCCACATATGCTTGGTTTTGTCTGGGGGTTTTGAGATGATGGAAGTTCCTATGTCTCATGGTTTCTCCGTTCATTCTCCTGAGTCTCACTGGCCGGCATTCCTTACGAAATGATAACCAACCTCAAACCAATAAATGTTTGTGGTATGTCAAGTCGGTGCCATAAATTAAAAGCTTACATGTTTCAGAAAGAGTGATGAAATACTAATAATTTCGCTCAATCTTTCTCTAATTATTTGTCTTCCATGCCCTTATTTGTTGTAATATTATGACGTGCAGAACCATGTTGGAAATATTGCAAACACTTGTGCAGCCTTGAGACATGATGGCAGTTTTCACAGCTTTGCTGCTTAACGTTTCTTTTTCTTACGCCACTGGAAATATGTTTTTTGGCTGTGTAGCTTTGTGTCTATGGCTTGTTTTCTCTAGATGTGAAAGTGAATCAGTTTAGGAATGGTAGAACTGCCTTTAAAAGTTTCAGGAAGAAGGATGAAATACCAATAATTTCCCTCAATCTTTCTCTAATTCTTTTGTCATTCACGTCTTCAGTCGTATTTGTTGTAATGTGTGGGATCTCGTTGGTTATGTCTCAACCTTGCAAATACTTGAGATATGTTGGCGCTTTTCCACAGATTTGCTTGTCCTCTAAATATAGAACAAGATCTAACTGTACCCAGACACTAGGAGGGGGTGGTTCAGCTGTTGATTATTTACCCCTCAAAATAAGATAAAAGCCATGTGACTAGTACTTGAGTCATGGATAGCTTCATGGAAAGCTTCTGAGATGATTCCCCTTCCAGGCTTTTTTTTGTTGTTTATTCTTTCCCCTCTTTTTAGTCCTAGCCTAAAATCAGTGAAACCCCAATTCAACCTCAGAGGCATTTTTCAGTAATCGTCCACATTTCACTGGCGATGATGGAGCGGGAATTCGGAATCTTAAAAGAATCTCGGAAGGAGCGGAAGACCATGATGTCATAGTCAGATCATTTACAGGGGTCATTAATGTGTTTCGGTCTGCAGCGATTTCATTAGCTCGGGACTTCTGTTGAGCACAGATGAGATATTTTGTACTGGGATATTTTGAGAAAGAAATACAATAGCCATTTTAGGAAATCTGTTTATGTGATAGTTTAACACTCACATTTGAGTAAAATAAGTGATTTACATGAAAAGAAAAGTACATAGGAAAACGTTTCATTGAAGCTGTATTGGTTTTGCCACTCAATTCTAAACTAGCCACATACAAAACTTGAACCATGTAGATATCTTTCAATTATGCATCACAGTTCTCTCAGTAGTAAACGTCCTTTATTGGTCCTGTTTCATTAAAAAAAAATCCATTATGTAAGCAGGTTGATATTGGCTGCTTTCTTTTATAAACACTTAAGAAAAGCCATGCATTCTGTTTTTCTTCACTACGACAGACGAACTTAATACTGTTGTGACAAGAATAAGATACATCTCAACATAGAATACAAAGTTATAGTCTGCTACTTTTTTCCTCTTGAACTATTATACAGTTGATTCATGCATCTTACAAAGACACGTCTAGACAGGCGCAAACAACGACAGCGTTCTGCTATGAGCCTCGAGGAGGTGATCATGTTCAGTCTTATCAAACTTATAAATGGAAGTTTATAAAAGCTAATTCAAAAATACTGAAAATAAACATGCCTATTAGAGATTCAATGCAATTTCTGGGACAATTTCTCTTTTTTGGGACAAAAACAAATTATATTTTCATGATAACCGCACGTTTCACGGGAATCAACTGTAGTTTTATATTCACGGTCTTTAGTGGTTTATACTAATAGTACACAAGATTGCAGTTACTTAATCCTCTGAGGCTTTAAAACAACACTAGAGTAGGAGCGGACACAGGAGAAAGCCGTGGGTGGGATTTTCCGGAGATCAAGGAGATTATTCTCAAGGCGAAGGGCGACTAGATGAGAGTCATCCTCATTCAAGGGGTTACAGATGGCATCTTCTGATATGTGCCTGTTGGACAAAAAACACTCAGGATCTCAAAGAATTGCATCTTTTTTTCTCTCTATATTTTCAGAAAATGTATCTTGAATTGGGGTGCATCAATACAATTTCTGCGCTTATACCGATTGTTTAGAATAACATCTGTTGATACTGATAGTTTGGTGCTTCTGCTTTTTATACCGTGTTTCAAATTAATGATAATTAATTACATTTTTGAAAGTAATTCCACACAAAACCTTTTCTTCACACACAGCTTTTTTGACAGGATATAATCGGCGTTATAACAGTGGCAGTTTTTAAAATAACTGGCCAATGTCTGATAGTGCAGATAATTGTATTTATTGGCCAATACTGATTATTGGATTACACCCCTGATCTTGAATTAAGTTTCTTGTTCTTACCACATCGGGAAGTAGTTTTTTTATTTGTATTAACCATAAACAAACATTAAAGGGATACCCAAAAATAAAAATTACCCCATGATTTACTCACCCTCAAGCCATCCTAGGTGTATATGCCTTTATTCTTTCAGACAAATACAGTTGGAGTTATATTAAAAAATGTCCTGGCTCTTCCGAGCTTTATAATAATATAATATAATGGCTGCTAGGGTCGGGTACCATTCACATTTTAACCGGTACGGTACCGATATTGAATTTAAGGTACCGATACCGGTACCCAACTGTACCTTTTTCCGGTACTTTACTGTCTGTGTAATAACAAAAACATTTATTTCAGTGAAAAAATAAGTCCAAAACTCAATTTCAACATTTTGAACAATAGGGCCCTACATTTTTTTTTTCTGATAATCAAATGAAGGCATGAAACATTTATTTATTTTTAATCAAATTAAAATGAAACCCTTTAATTTTTTGGCAAACAAACAGAGGTTTACTGTTAAAATTAATATATGGTAGAAACATTTGTGTGAATATTCCTTTAAAAAAGTTTTAATAATAATTGTATTTTTTCTACAATTAAGTTGTTAATGTGGTTGTAATAATTATTTTGATCATTTAATTTTTATTTTAATTTGACAGTAAATGGAATATATAAAGACGTACATTTTACTGTACAAAAGTAATAAAAGAGTAATATATTTCTGTTACACGTTTAACCACACTTTTATTTTGACAGGTTCCCGTGAAGTTTCTGTGTATACAGTATGATATGATGCTAGTTTTCTCAAATGAAAGTGAAAAAGTGACTCTCACAGCCTGTAAGTTCATGTTGTCATGTAGTGAGATTCAGAGGCCGAAAAGCGCGAGTTCACGTGTGCTTCAGTATTTGTGTCGTAAACAAAACTGCGTCTCCGCCATTCATTCATACCGAGGCTAACGGAACATGCAGGATTCATATTTAAACCGTCTTTTGCGTTTTAATATTCACACACACTAGTTCATATCGCGATTCGAATCAAGTGACAGACCTTCTTTTATTCATCTAAAAATTGATTAATTTCGTGGCATTTTACTATAGAGTAAATTTAGTTTTTATGAAAGGACTCCGCCATCCTGTCTGCGTTTTCGCGGAAACCATATAACCCTAGAAATCTTCACTTTTGGGTGAACTATCCCTTTGAATTTAAAACAATCATTTAGCAATTGGAAAGGAAAATAAACGGTAACACTTTATTTTAGGGTCTCTTAACTAGTTTCTTATTAGCATCCAAATTACTATAATATTAGCCATTTTTTAGTACTAATTAAGCACATATTTATACCTTATTCTACATCCCTAATCCTACCCAATACCTAAACTTAACAACTACCTTACTAACTATTAATAAGCAGCAAATTAGGAATTTATTGAGGGAAAAGTTATAGTTAATAGTGAATGAGTGTTCCCTATTCTAAAGTGTTACCAAATAAACTTCTTTAATGCTTCAATGCTTTAAAGCTATGTAATTTGTTATATAATTCTAAGAGTACTCAAAGTCACAGACCATTGCGTCACAGGAAATTATGACAAACTCATTACTCTTTGCAGGAGGCAAGCAGTGTACCTTATTTTGTTGTTGTTAAGTCGTAGGAAATGTAATGCTGTCATCTCATTAATTCCCATAGGAATAGACGTAAGATGGTTATGGTCTAGACAGAGTTCAGTCATGGTGTTGAAGGTGCCAAAGAAGGACTCTGGCTCAATAGCGTCTCCGTCCAGCTTGTTGTAAGAGAGGTAGAGGTACTCCAGGCCAGGCTCCATGTGTGCGAACACGTATCCTGGAATACGTTCGATCTGATTCCCAGTCAGCACCAGGTGAACCAGCGACTTTGGCAGGAAGGATGGAACCAGGTACAAGCTGTTGTGCGAGAGATCTACAGATTCCAGGTTCCTTTTAGATACAGTGAGAAAAGGCTAAGTGTTCAGGAGCTTAAAAAAGGGGGAAAATCCAGAAAGGGGTTTTCACTTCTAGAATATATACCACTTTTCATTTCTTCCAAAGGACTATTGTGCTAAACTACTCATTTGCAAAAGTATATTTACTAACCACCAACAATTCATTGGAACCAAATGTCTGCTATTTCAATTTTAAGTTTTTATGAAGAAAAGTTAACAATATTTGCTTAAACAATGGTTTCATTGTTAACCTTTTTGAGAACACACACCTGTGATTAATCCAGGCTAAAGGTGCAATGCTTGACTCGTCTAATTTATTATGTCTTAGCACAACGACGTTGATGTTTGTGGTGTAGTTGAATGCCGTTTCAGAGATTTCTTCGATCAGATTGTTTTCGAGGTACAACTCCTGAATGTCAAAGAGAGTATGACGTAAATTGTACAGTTTGCTTCATTGAATAAAATAAACAGAAACCGATGTTACTTGACAATGCAATTAAATTTGACTTGAGCGGCTTCAAATTACTCTGTGGTGAAGTCGTGAGGTTGGTTTGCCATAATTGCTGTTAAAGTGCCACTGGTTTCCCACAGGTACTATAAAACCAGTGCTGGTTTATAGCCCACAAACTTGTGTGCAATTAAATTAACAAGATTGTTTGACAGCAATCTTGATTTCTTGATATTCCTTGAAGTAGTTCTCCATTTCGAAACTCACCAGTAGAGATGCAGGTAGGCCCTGAGGAACGGTACGGAAATGGTTTCTGCCTAGGCGAAGGTAAGTCAGCTCTTTGAGGGGCTTAAAGGCCTGTGGATTCACGTTACCTTCACTGAGCAAGTTCCCCTCCATTTCCAAAGTAACCAGACTGGTGAGACCTTCCAGAAATTATGAAGCAATTTGTGAAAATACTGTGCTTTCATAATACAACATTAGGTAAGGAACATTTCATGCTAGCATTAGTTGATTAAATGTCAGCATTTTTATAGATGTTTTAATTATGCTAACCTTTTATACAGCACAATTTTGTGTAACTGTTTTACCTTCAAAGCTGTTTTCCTCAATTTCTTTTAGATTGTTCTCATTTATCTTGAGCTCCTGGAGTGTTGATGGGAGCTCAGAGGGAATTTGTTCCAGAAGGTTTCCATCCATGTACAGACGAGACAGGAATTTAAGACCCTTTACATAAAAGTTACATAAAAATCACGTCATTAATCTTTTAGGTGTGAAAAATAAAGGTCACATACATTATGCATTCGAATCCTTCAGTGAAAGTTTTCCACTTTCTGGCAATGCTTTGGATACTTATATTTTGTTAGTGACACGTATCCATATGCAGAATCCATGTCTGTATTGTATATCTGATCGTAACTCCAAGCTTTCTAATGAATTGACACATGACTGTCGGAGGACTGTATAAATATTATATATTTTTCAATACTTTGCCATTTGTTCAGATGATGGGCATATTTCTACTGGTTAGAGCCCAGCGAAAATAGGAAAGACTAGCGTAGCATACCCTCTGTTGTTTTTCTTGAACATCTGCCATGGAATTTTGTTTTTATTTGAAAGTCTGTGCAAAACAAAAGCATGACTACAAGTTGGTATAGTGTAGGATTTGTGACTTCTGTAAAAGCTATATGGCTACGAACAGAGCAAAATGTTGGGGCTCAGCACTGTTAGGTTTGCAGATGGTACTGTTTTTGCATGGCTTTAAACCGTTATGGAAGAAACATTTGCTTCTCTAATTCGCCTAAAGTTCAGCTGGAAGACATGAAGTAATTCATATGAATTTCTGAACAAATGGCAGCAGGGGAAACTACATTATCTCAATTGCCAGATTGCTGCATGATCCTTAAAAAAATCTATGTACATGTCAGTCTAATTGAGCAAATTTACTCTCAGAATGGGTCCATTCCATGTCGACAGTCAGATTATTTACACTTCTTATTTGTCTACATTAAGCAGACTTTTATGAATTCCAACAACAGTGCAAAAAGATTTCGTTACAGCCTTGTTCAGCAGCCTTGCAGATCACATCAAGACATTATTCACATGTTTTGGGGGCCTTTAAGATCTTTTCAAACAAAGTCTGATGCAATTAACTAGCATGAACACATACAGTATCTGCACCACGGCCATTCAGTATCGCACCACGTATGTGGCATTTAAAAAAATGTGAAAAGCATGAAAGTTTTTGCCATCTGAGCAATTGCAAATTTGACTATAACAAAGCAAGAAAATTACATTTGGATCATTTGGGTGGTCACAATATTTCTCTTGTTTGTGTTCGTTATTTGCAGTATGTGGTAAACTAGTATTTTTAACTTACTTTAAATGCTTGTGGGTCTATGCCAGATGACACGATCTTGTTTTTCCCCAAGTCTATCCACTCTAAATTGGGAATGCCATTGAATGCTCCAGCAGGGATGGTTTTGATTTCATTGCCTGTAATTTCATAATGCATGACAAGTTATCAAAATTAGCCTCACTGGGATCTGTATACATGGACGTGGACTGTGTAAATACTGGCGTATGCACTGATTTAGACTTAATTTCTTGCATGTGTCTTAGTTAAGTGATCTAAGTTCCATTGCAGCACCTGTATCTCTTTATGACCTGTGAAGGGGTTATGCAGGGATGCGGCATTCCTCACCTTGTAGGCTGAGTGATTTGAGCTCAGGGATGGACAGTGGAGGTATACCCGTCAGTTTAGCATTTTCACAGGTGACAGTGATGTCAGAGATTGAACAACCTGGAGGCAGCAATGTGGTAACCATCTCAGATTCCTCCTCGACTTCATCTGTTTCCTCTTCGCCTAGTTCAGGGCTCTCCTCGCCCAGTTCACGGTCCTCCTCGCCTGGTTCGGTTGGCTCTTGAAGAGCTAAGAGAGGAGGAGGATCTGCTGCTTTCGTTGGTGGCACTGGTGGCATTTGGAAAACGTCCCCCCTCAACCAAACCATGTCCTCGTCTTCAGTGGCCTCGTCTCCGCGGAGTCCTTCCTGGGCACGTTCGGCTGCTTCTTCCAGAGCTCTCATCATCTCTCTTTGCTCCATCTCCAGCCTACGAGTCCGGTTCTCCTCAACCCTCCGCTGTTCTTCCATCCTTCTTTTCCTCTCTTCTGCTGCTTCTCTCTCCTCTTCCTCCTCTCGTAGCCTCCTTAGCTCCTCCTCTTTTTCTCTGGCTTCTTTCGCCTCTTTTAACTTCCTCTGTCTCTCAGCTTCTTCCTTCTTCTGCTTCTTCCTCTGCTTGCGTTCAGCGTCTTTTTTGCGAATCCGTTCCTCTTCATCCTTTTTTAGTCTTTCTTTCTTGTCTCTTTGGCTTTGTGAGATTTCGGGATAGGGATCGCCGAGATCGTTGGGAGGAGGGTCACCGGAAAACTCAGGGGCGTCGACAACTGAGAATGTGACAATTTTTAGTTTATAAGACAAGGAGAAATGAAACGTCATAATTTATATATAAAATATACTGGCAGTTCTAATGCCATGCTTTGGTGAAACTTCAATAGTTTTTCCAAACCTGGGTCAATGCAAATTGGGCAGCACTCTCCAATTGGTTGAAATTTGAGTTGGCACTTCAAGGTGGAACACAGTATTCGGTCGCAGACCACCTCGCCGCTGGAACAGAGGCAATTCACGCATGGCTTTGGCGACCACACCGTTTTATCGTACATGGTGATGCCTCGAAATACACAGTGCTCTGATTTTGCTGGAATAATTATACAAAAAAGAATGAAATGTAGAAATGTGATCAATATACAACCTTTCAGGAACATAAAATTGGCTTTACTTAAAGGGATAGTTCACCCAAAAATGTAAATTCTGTCATTAATTACTCGCCCTCATGTCGTTCCAAACCTGTATTTTGATTAAATCCGAGGGCTTTCTGACCCTGCATAGACAGTGACGCAACTACCACATTTAAGGCCCAGAAAGGTAGTATGGACATTGTTAAAATAGTCCATGTGACATAAGTGGTTCAACCATAATTTTATGAATCTACGAGAAAACTTTTTGTGCACAAAAGAAACACTCTGCTGCACATTCACGAGTGTATTCACATGTACTGCATGTGTGTGGTACTATTTGCCTTGTTTGCAAAGAGAGGAATGTACACGCATATGTTGGTTGTGTGAACACTTATACTCTCGATGTCGAATTCTTACACGTAAGAGAAGAAATTTAATTAAATTATTTTTGTTTTCTTTGCACACAAAAGGTATTCTTGTAACTTCATAAAATTACAGTTGAACCACTGATGTCACATGGACTATTTTAACAATGTCCTTACTACATTTCTGGGCCTTGAACGAGTCAGTTGTGTTGCTGTCTATGCAGGGTCAGAAAGCTCTCGAACAAAAAAAAATACTATAGAAGTCAATGGCTACCATTAACTGTTTGGTTACCAGCATTCTTCAAAATTACCAGCATTCTCAGAAAGCACAAATAGGTTTGGAGCAACCTGAGGGTGAGCAAATGATGACAAAATTAAATTTTTTGAGTGAAATTGAGTTTAAATTGAATGAAGTTTGGGAAATGTTGCGACTAAATCATTACAAAGAATGTTTGGTCTGATTTAATTTTGGTTTCATTACGATACCTTAAAAATGTCTCAAGGCTGCCGCTTTCTATGTTGATTTGATTAATTATTTTTAAAATAATGATTTCAAAAAAAAAAAAAAAAATGGCACATATTGACAACAGAAGCCACATTTTGCGTTTACGGTGCTGTTAGACGATTTTGGAAACTAACACCTGTTAATGACCATCTGGCAATGTTGTCATCTAGTACGGATAATCTGGCTGTTAAAATGGTCATGTAGGTCAGCTATCACAACACTTTTTCCCACGTGGCATAGCCTACATGTAGCTTTTCTACATCTACATTCTCATGTAGGGAGATCTTAGTAGTCAATGGTGTGCACATGCTAGCAATACAGTAGTAAAATGAGTCTGCTGGGAAGTAGTGTTGCTTTCTGTTGTTTTTATGGGGTCTTACTGACCACATATGTGCTGTTTTTCACTAACACTTCTTTGGCTATTCATTTGTAAGAATTGCAGATCTGTTATTGACTCTAATGCTAAAGACACTTACAGTGTGTTGTTTTTTTACCAGTGAAAGTTGGTGGCACCATCTGTGTTTTCACTGTGGTGCAAGCGGATGTTTGTGTTTTATGGAATTGAAGGTTCATACTGTCACATGTTGCCAGTGTATAATCATGTGGTTAGTGTTCAACTGACTGTTACCACCTTGGGCAGAATGGTCATGTTCTATATCATATAAACTAACCAATGTGATACTAAGCTATAAGGCAATTTGAAGACTCTCAGTGTATACTTGAATTTGTATTACTTTTTTCAACCTGTAGAAGGAATGTACATACATTTACAACATCTACTGTGTTTAAAAAAAAAAAATAGATCTTGTATACAAAAAACTATTTGCGTACCCTTCGCTTATAATAGACTTCATTGACAATTTTCATTATCTATACCGGTAATACTGCTGGTTGAATGATAGGTGGTGGTTTTGGTGATTTTTGTTGTTCAGTTGCATAATATATAATAAGGCAAGTCAGTTAAATTTCAATATAAAGTGCCCTCCATAAGTATTGGATCAGTAAAGACAAAATTGCTCTGTTGGCTGTGGAGTCGAGACATTTGCAAATATGATTAAAAGATGAATATGAGACAAAACTACAGAATGTCACATTTTATTATTAGCCGTTTCAACACATATGTTTTACCAAATAAAAAGAACAACACTTTTAGAGTTCGTCCCACTCATTGATGTGAGCATAAGTATTGGGACAGTTGAACATAAGGCAGATATAAAAGATTAAAAGCTATTATTTAGTTGCAGATCCCTTGCGCACAATCATAGCAGTGAGTCTGTGACCCATAGACATCACCAGACTCTTGCTCTCATCCTTTGAAATACTTTTCCCAGCCTTTAATGCAGCCAATTCCAATTGTTGATTGTTTTGGGGAGTTTCTGCCTTTACTCTCCTCTTCAGCTGGTGAAATTCATGTTCAATCGGATTTAAATCTGGAGTTTGACTTGGGCAATCTAAGAATTTCCATTTCTTTGCTCTTATAAATTCCTTGACTGAACTGGCAGGGTGTTTAGGGTCATTGTCCTGATGCGATATGAAGCACTTCCCAATGAATCTGGTGGAATTTTCTTGAATATTGGTAGGCAAGATGGTTTTGTACCCTTCCAAATTCATTCTGCTACTGTCATCATACATTAAGTCATCAGTAAAGTTGAGAGGGCCTGTTCCAGAGAAAGTCATGCATGCCCATGCCATGACACCACCTCCATCATGCTTTACAGATGAGGCTGTATGCTTGGGATCATTGCAGTTCCCTTTTTTTCTCCACATTTTTGTTTTCCCATCACTTAGATAAAGGTTCATCTTTGTCTCATCGGTCCATAAACACAGATCCAAAACTCTTCTGGCTCACCTTTGTGCTTTTTTGCAAACTCTAATCTTGCCTTTCTATTTTTGGTGCTGGTCAGAGGTTTGCATCTTGCTGTGTAGCATCTGTAATTCTGTGTCGAAGTCTCCTGAGGACAGTAGATTGTCAGAGCATCACCCCAGCTTTCTGGAAGTTGTTGTGATTTTACAGACACGTCTTTTAGGATTCATTTTCACAGCTTTTATGATTTGTCTGTCCTCAACTGTTGTTTTCTCAGCCGATCAGGTCGTTGTTGGTTGCTGGTGTCGCTGGTGGTTTCCAAACTCTTGATTTCTCCATGCCCTTTGTTTTTGCTAGAGCTCTAACTGACTTCCTCTTTTCTTTTAGCATCCAAATTGCTTGCTTTTCTCTCAAAGTCAGCTCCTTCGTCTTCATCCGTTTGTGTGTGTCATCATCGAATGCAAGATTCAGAATACAGAAGTAATGGATATAACTGATCCGACACATTCCCTGCTTTTAATATCTGAAGAATTAATGCAACAGGACACAGCTGATCACTTAGAAAGACCTGAGAGGCAACTGTTCCAATACTTATGCTCACATCAGATAGAGGGATGAAACTATAAAAGCGCTGAACTTCTTAGCTGGTAAAACATCTATGTGTTGAATCATCCAATAATAAAATGTGACATTCTGTAGTTTTGTCTCATATTCATCTTTTAATCATATTTGTAAATGTCTTGACTCCACAGCCAACAGAGCAATTTTGTCTTTACTGTTCCAATACTTTTGGATTTTTATTTTTAAAGAAGTCTGTTTTAACAGTAAAAGATACCATCAGCTATCATTATTAAACTTTTTGTAGAACGGTCTGATTTAAATTATGAATAGTTTCTAAATTGACAAACTACTGTATCTTTCTTTACACTGACCTGCTGTCACTTCGTAGTTTGGCTTTGGCTCCTTTGTATTCTTGTAAGACTCGATGAAAATAGATCCATGTTGTCCATTGCTTTCTGCTGTTCTTCCCTGCTGCAAGGCGGTATTAGATGTCTGTTTTCTTGCTCGTTTTGGTCCAACACCTCGTCTTCTACCTCGTGCCAAGGGACGTCTCTGATATTTTGCGAGGCTGAAGGTCAGACAGGCGAGGAGTGACAGTGCCAGAATCAGGTTTAGTCTCATGGCTAAAACCTGTGGGATAAAACAGAGGCATTTCAGCCCTACGTGTTCCTCATATAACTCTGTTAATGTATACTGTCAGCGTACACATTTCCATAATGATAAGTTACGGCATCACAGGTGATCCTAGCCTTTAACAGCTTGACACTGGAGAGCCAGACAGCTTTGATGGAATAGTAGCCTTTAACACCTTTACTGTAAAAGTAAAGAGTAAAACTGTTATTTGGGTGTGTGATGGGTGGTGTTTAGAGGACTGCAGGAGGTTTTAAGTATTATGCTCAAATGTAACAATCATAGCACAACTTTTAGTAAGAACAGACTTGGTCTTGATGACATTCAAACTCTCAGGTTGTAGTGATTTGTGCAAAGCTGTTTTTTTGTTTTTTTTAAGTTTGTATTAATATTTGGATCAACATCATTGACTCCAGATATTCCAATGTGCCATATTAAATTAGCTAAAACGTTCCAATAAAGCCATATTGCTATTTATTAGGTTGTTTCAAGTTTTATTAATAGTGTTTATGGTCAATTTAGTCAGTTCAGTTTGTTGCAGCCACAATTTAGCTAATAAAAACAGTCATTTAGAACTTAAATATAATTTGCAAGACTTGGCTGAAAAAGATTTTGGATGATGTAGCAGCATTCAAATAATCATTAAAATCCTACATGTGTCAGTTCTTTCAGTCAAATGCCTAAAAGAGATGGTTCTTGGTTCAGTGAATCATTGTTATTAACCTGGATTATTTCATTTCAGTATGCAGAATGGTAAACGCTGTTTTTTAAAACGTTAAACCTGATAGCAATTTCTGAGTTGTCAACAAAGTATTAGTATAAATTTAAATTACTATTGGAGTGGTTATTTAAGTTTAAAATGTAATTATTAGCAGAATAGTAACAAACTCTTCATGCTGCGCTTAAAGGGGTCATTGGATGCAAAATTCACTTTACAAGTTGTTTGAACAAAAATGTGTGTTCTTTTAAAATCCCCTTTCTCAAATCAGGCTGTTCTGAAGTTCCTGTCAGAATGACGTAGTTCTGTACAGACCACCCCCACGATAGTTGATTGACACTAGCGTCTTACCTTAGACCCGCCCTGAGTGAGCTGAGAGCTGTCGAAGATGTCTCCGATTAAGTGATTGAAGTGTTTAGTTGTTGGATGTAATAATGAATATAGCAGTCGTCAGTTACTCCCGACATCTGAGCTGCTGAAGACCAGAAGATTAACGTTACTTACGCTCTGAAGTGAATGCGCCGATCCCCATTCGTGATTCAGCTTTATCTACAGAAGAAGTGAGTATAAGGGTTTTTATGAAACTTTGCAAATCGCCTTTCCTAATAATCTGCTAGTTAGCCAGTTTCGCGGCTGAAGTTTAGTAGTATGCTCCATAGATATATATACCTAGATGCCTCATTATCGACTGTTTCTATGGGCCGTGATACATAAGCCAAGCCATCCACCATTTTTGGAACAGCCTGCGAATATTCAGCGCATTGACTGTGTGCGTCCACAACAGCAAGTTATACGCTTGTATAACTTTGAATATTCATTGATTATTATGCATACACATAATCTACACATATCTATGGTTTGCTCATCATTCCACGGAAGAGAGGGGCGGAGTCAGCAGAGCTCACTAGGATTTAAAGAAACATGGACTAGATCAGCGTGCTGAAGACAGAGTTGGGTTTGACAGGGTAAAGAAGGTGTTTTTTACACTACCATTGAGAAATTTTAACCATAGTATATTACAGACCTTTCATTAAGACCCTAAAGAATCATATCAACTTGTGTAAAATGGGCATCCGATGACCCCCCTGTAAAACTTTAAACCTGGTAGCAGTTTCTATATTGAAGTGAAGTGAAGTGAAGTGACATTCAGCCAAGTATGGATACTCGGAATTCGTGCTCTGCATTTAACCCATCCAACGTGCACACACACAGCAGTGAACACACACACAAACACAGCAGTGAACACACACACACACACACCGTGAACACACACCCGGAGCAGTGGGCAGCCATTTATGCTGCGGCGCCCGGGGAGCAGTTGGGGGTTCGGTGCCTTGCTCAAGGGACCTCAGTCGTGGTATTGAGGGTGGAGAGAGCGCTGGACATTCACTCCCCCCACCTACAATTCCTGCCGGCCCGAGACTCGAACCCGCAACCTTTGGATTACGAGTCCGACTCTCTAACCATTAGGCCACGACTTCCCCATAAATTGATAAATTGATAAATTACTAGTTTGAATTTCAGTTATTAGTGAAATAGTAACAGGAAATCTTTACACTGTTTTCAAAACTTTAAAGCTGGTAGCAGTTTCTAAATTGCAGACAAATTGTTACATTTAAATTATAAGTGGAATGGTAATTGTTATTTTTTTTAATTATTATGTTTGTTTTTTTTTAAACTTATGAATTGCAAACAAATTATTACATTTAAAGGGGTCATATGATGCTTTTTTTAAAGATCATTATTTTGTGTATTTGGTGTAACAGAATATGTTGCTTTAATGTTCAAAAAACACATTATTTTTCAAATATTGTACATTATTGTAGGTCTTATATGCCCCGCCTCTCTCAAACGCTTCGTTTTCTACAAAACTCCTCCTTCCGACAAGCAGAGTCTGCTCTGATTGGCCAACTGGCACAGTGCATTGTGATTGGCCGAACACCACAAGCGCGCGTCGGAAATGTAACGCGCCTTTCCATATTCATGAGCTTCAGCTTTCAAAATTAAAGTAAAGACAGTTTATAATGTCCTTAGTTTTGCCATCAGTTCAAGCCTGAGAGGGGAACAGAGTGATGATGTTCGTATGTGTTTGCACACAAGCCGCGATTAAGACGATTTCTGACGGGCTGAACACTCCGCTGTGATGTGACCCTGTCTCTCTCTCTCTCTCTCTCTCTCTCTCACTCTCACACACACACGCACGACGTGCTAAACTCTGCATTTGAACAGTCGATAGCAAATACTTAAACTAATAACAAAACATACATACAGTCGCTGATTCCGAAGCGGCAGATTGTCATAGCAAAGTCAGAATTACCTCCTCTCCTAGGTTCACGAAACTGTCATCCATAAAATGCGTTGCTGTTCTGTTGTAAGTAATCTTATTGATTCCTAAATGCTTTTACTTTCGGAAGGCCAAATAAAGTGCTTTTGCTTTCACCTAGAAACACACATGGTCTCCCTGAGACGGCTGCATCAACACTACTGCGGTTATTGAAACCACACCTTACGCAAATATTTTCACATTGTGACGTAGACATGTGGGGGCATGTTTGAATGAGCCGTTTCAGGAGGGCGTGGCAGAGTCTTAACTTTGATAAAGAATATCTCTTTGGTTTTGAGAATAGTTTTTGCAACTTCAGGGATCTTATCAATGCACAATCAGCTTGTAACACTCCAAAGAGAAAGGAAAACTTGAAATCGCATCATATGACCCCTTTAAAGGGATAGTTCACCCAAAAATGAAAATTCTGTTATTATTTTTTTAATTTAAACTTATGAATTGCAAACAATTTATTACATTTAAAGGGTTGGTTCACGCAAAAATGAAAATTCTGTCATTTATTACTCACCCTCATGTCGTTCCAAACCTGTAAGACCTTTGTTCATCTTCGGAACACAAATTAAGATACTTTTGATGGAATCCGAAAGCTTTCTGACTCTGCATATACAGCAACACAACTGATTCGTTCAAGGCCCAGAAAGGTAGTAAGGACATTGTTAAAATAGTCCATGTGACATCAGTGGTTCAACATTAATATTGATGAAGCAACGAGAATATTTTTTGTGCGCAAAGAAAACAAAAATAACTTTATTTAACAATTTCTGTAAAAAATGGGGAAAAAACTATCAATAATACTGATAAGATAATAATCATACTATGAATCCTACTAAGAACAATATAAAACGCACAAAGGATTAACGAGCTGCTGTATTCATGAATAGTAATCACGTTGTTTGCATTGACTCGAACTGATTTGCTGAAATCAAAACAGGGGCGATAATAGGTGACGTTTGCGCATTAGCTCCGCCTACCGGAGAACTTCTGTGAATTTCGGTGAATTGTTTTTTTGTCAGTTCACAAGACTAAAACTAACAGTTTCTTTGGAAATACAGGTTTGAAGTTTTAAACACAGCATAAAGAGTTTGTTACCATTCCACTGTATTTTATTTGAAAATATATCAGTGCATCATGCTTCTGTTTTAAAGGTTTTTAGTTTAAATGTGGAAGAATCTATATTTTTATACAGATCTGTTAATTGCATCACAAAGTTTAAATATCTTGCAGAAAAAAAGCCAAGCCAGACAAGGAAAAGATGATGACACCGGTTACCCTGACTTACAGTAATGGAAAACGAGAATAAAATCAACAGCTGAGCAATGCTGATATGAGTGCAGGGGGGCGTCTACAAGCGTCAGTCCGACCCTGAGGAAAAGTCATACGGTTAGCATTAAATCAGAACTGCGGTGAGATGAAGCAAAAAAAACACCCCAGAAATGTAGACGAGGGGGGAAACGTTTTAATTAAGCTCTTTAGGATGACCAGGCTCAGATGGAAAGAATCTATAAAACCTACAGCTTAGACAGAGAACTGAAATGTACTGCCGTGAGTAAAAACATCCTAGTGGGGCGTGCATGATATGGGTCCCCCTCTCTCAACGCTGTAATGAAAACCAGGTACAGTAAAGCAATAAGCACTTTTACAGTCCTGCAGCTGTACGATGACACAGACCTATTTCCGAAGACATTTGTCGTCACTCCATCTGCAAACGTCTCAATGTTTAGCAAAGAAGTTCCAAACTGCATGCAATGAGAAGTTTTAATCTATAAACCCGTAAAAATGTGACATGCACCCCGCAGATGGAAAAAGGAAACAATTATTGTTGTACAAAAAGTGTTTTACGACATTACTGAGGGTGAGAGCTGAAAGAGAGGAGAGAGTCATTTGTACGTTACCACTGGTTTCGGGCGGTTTTGTGAGGCCAAATATTTCCGCTCTTTCCCCAAAAGCTGTGGGATTTGCCAGCAACGCAAGAAGCGTGTGTGCGTCTGCTCCGCAGCAAGAACGCTGATAAATGTCAAAAACAGACAGGGGCTGCTCTAGCGTTTAGTCGGGACTCGCTCGGGCAGAACTCTCCAGTTCTGTCTCTGAAAGTTTCAGTCAAATGAGGGTCGTGACAAGATACTGCCTCTCTCAGGCGAAAGAACTTGGTGATTTTGCGTGACCTAATTACTAGGCTAGGAAGGGTACTGTACTCAAACAAAGAGGTGGCATCTGGCTTGTCATTAACGTCTCTGTAAAAACATTGTGTAAGTGCAGAAAATGGGCTGTAAATGCACACAGTGTTGCTTGAATAAGCTGATCAGAGGACGTCTGGACTGGTTTTCAAGCTTTTCTGGATGGGTCTTCAAGTCAACCCCCTACTGCCCAGTAAGACGGCCCCATCTCCCATTTCAGAGGGTGGGCACGTTGAGCCGAGAAGAAAGATTGAGTTTTCTCGTCTTTCAGTTTTGAACACGGAGGGGTCGTGGTCAAGCAGTCGTTGGCTATAATTAGATTGGTATGCTCAAAAGTTTTCTTCTGTTGTCCATTATTTCTCATAATGCCTCGAAAGAAACCAAACTCTTGAGGGATATATTAAGGAAATTAGTATCTGTATAATATATGATAAAGATGTATATTCAAAAACAGAAGCTGATAACAAACCAACTGAGGTTTTAGACCAAATCAATTAGTTTGTATATCTTTCCTCTGCCAATGAAAATATTTCCAAGGGAAGCTAATCATGCTTTGCGTGACCTAACTGTTGTGTAATAAGATTTATGAATATAAGATTTATTTGACAGACGGTGAAGACTGTGTTCTGGACTAGTTAGTGTATTTTTACTGTTGGAAATATTAAACGCTCACAACAGATATGCCATTGTTATTTTAGTCATTTATCTCACTAACGTTTTATATTTTAGATCATTTGACATTAAACAAACTGTTCGTTTTTTGTGACTAGAAGGTTTGATTCATTGTCTGTAGACAAATAAATATGTTAAACACAAGCTGTGCAGTTTAACAGCAATTCGTTATGAAGATTTGCCAAATCAGACAGCCAATGAAATTTAACTTGATATTTATGAATTTAAGTATTAAAAGCTTAAAACAGAAAAAAGTAGTGCAATTACTCTTTATGCACTTTAAAGTTTGACTTTTTTTAAATAACCTTGAAGAAACTCCACATTGTCTTTAATGAGCAGAAATTACTCCATACTTCTTTTTTTTTCCTCGGGTTAAGTGCGGACAAACTAGCAGATGAGTTTTTGACATTTTCCAGAGCTTTCAAAATTAAACAACCTCCAGATTCTTTGAGATGCTAAATTGCAAACACATCCAGCCTTAGATTAAAGCTGATATCACTCTTACACGACTGAATGTGTTGTCGTTCCTTGCAACATCTCATTCAGTGTACAGTGGCATGCCAAAGTTTGTGAACCCCTTGCAGAAAATGTGAATAATTTTAACAAAATAAGAGAGATCATACAAAATGCATGTTATTTTTTATTTAGTGAGAACTTTTTTAATTTGAAGATCAAGGTAAATTGTACTTAATTTGTCTTCCAGGGAAACATGCAGGTATATTCTGTTGCTTCCGAAGGGCAATACTAAATGGAAAAAAATTATATTTCTACAAAATAAGAAAAATTTGGATGACATAATCCTGTTCAGAAGTTTTCACCCCCCGGCTCTTAATGCATCGTGTTTCCTTTTGGAGCATCAGTGAATGTTTGAACCTTTTTTTAATAGATGTCTTTGAGCCCCTCAACTGGAGAGGGTTCAAATATGCAAAAGATGCTGGAAAACTGAAGAATCTGCAAGACATGGAGGGTTTTTCTGAAGAACAGTGCTCAGTTTAAACAAGGGACTCATGAACAACCATCACAAAATAAAAAAAACAGTCGTGGATCATCCAGGTAACCACACACAGTATTAAGAACCAAGAGTTCCCAAACTTTGTAAGGGGGTTATTTTAATAACTTCACTTTTTTTTTGTCATGTAAATATCTTTAATGTAAATGATCTTACTCAGGACAGTACTAAATAAAAAATAACATGCATTTTGTATGATCTCTCTTATTTGGTAAAAACTATTCACATTTTCACAGATTCTGCAAGGGGTTCACAAACTTTTGTAAATTACCTACAAGTTATAATGTGTCTGTAGGATCAATTTGAACAATTTACAAATGGTTTTAATCGTCAGTCCTTAGCGACAGAACTGTAAACAGATGAGTTTTATGAGACATAGATCAAAAGAAAGTTTAACTATAGTGTGAAATTAATGGTGTAAGATGTTTCAGCACCGTAGGATGTTTTGACTTGCCATCAGGTAATGACCGGAGTTCAGTGACTCAACCAGCTGGAATGAACAGCTGCGACTGTTCACTGTTTGAACAACTGTGCGTGAACTTTCTTTATACATGTTCCTTGTCTTAATTGTGCATGATTCATTGGTGTACTTGAATCCAAAGGAAAAATACCATCTTCAGTATATTTCTTCAAAATAAACGTACTTGCTCTGCCTCTGAAATGGCTTTCCTTTTCAGATGACGCTAGCAAGTCAATCCCATCCTTTCAAACTACCTGTCCTACAGAAACCACTTTGCGACATCAAGTACCCTCCCTACTCTTGTCATGGAAGTAAAATGGTTCTAAAATGGATTCCTCATGTATTTCCGCACTTACTGTTCACATCATAAGTTACGAGGATTGGACGTTCTTCTAGTTCTGTTTGGTTGTAGACCCAACCAACATGACGTTCTTTTCTTAAAGAAACTCACCAGAGGATGTTGAATTTAGGATGTCTTTAAAAAAATCTCTCTCTTTCCACAAATGAATTCCATTGGTTAGAATGATCTGTATAATATCACGGACCATTTGAGATGTACTTTGAGACCCAGAAGACTATTTCTCACACATGCCTTGCACCATGATAATGTTTGTCAAAATGCTGGACTGTGTTTTTTCGTTGCGTTCAGACATCTCTTTCCACTGCGGTAATGTCAGCATCTGGTTCAGTATATTTCCTTATGGAACTTTTAACATAATGGAAGATTTAATGTTGTGCCAGAGAGCTTAAGCACTCAGCATTGGCATGTGTGTAGTCAGCGGTTTTGTGTTTCTTTCCTTTTAGCTGGGTACCTCATAATCACACTCGAGGCATTTAGATTAACAATTCAGTTTCAGGCCATCCGCTGTTAACAAACCTTGGTGTAAATTAAGTAATGATTTAATCGGTGCAACCCGTGGATTGAATATTCATCTCCATTGTTTCCGAAAATTTACTTGGAGTCTGAGAATTGCAGCTTTTCTGATTTCTCTGGTCAAGTTTTTAAACGATCCAACACAACCTGACAGTATTGGCCTCTGAACGAGCACGGAGACTCTGGTTGTCCTGTCTGGTGTTTTAATAACTGTTGACAGAGATCCGTGGGGATAAGATGTCGCTCCAGGATCAGACAATAGAGGTACAGAGTTCAAATAATGGTTGGGTTGTGTAACGGATGCTAAATTAATGGCTTAGTTCAAGGAAGCCTTTGGTCAGACCTCTGTCACATTTACCGAAAATAGTGGTGTCTTTTAAAGAACTGTTAAGTGTTTTAGGTTAACACTTTGACAGAAAATGCTTCATGAAGTTATTTACAATATTTACGGGGGGTGGGGGTTGAAAGTCTTGGCAAATGCTTTAATTATATGCTAGTTTAATGTAAAAAGCAAGCAGAAATATTGTATGTACAGACTACAGAGGAAGATTTGTAAAAGCATGCAACAGCAAAAAAAGTTTTGCATAAGAGCCCATTTATAGCTACATATTTGAACAAAATGAATTAAATTTTTGCCAAAAGTGTGCAAGAAATAAACTGGAAAGGATACAGTCATTGTGAGTAAATACTAATTACAGAACTCATTGACTGACCTGAGTCAATGTGTACGTGTCAAAATAAACATTTGCAAAAATGTAAATGTCTCGCTCTAAAAACATAAGTGTTTAGTCTTCACGAGGCCGTAAGGATCATCACAATCACAAATTCAGACAGGTTTCGAGATACTCTTTTAGAGAGAGCCTCAGTGTTTACCAGAGGAAACATCAAGTTAATGGTGTAACTGACAGCATTTCCCAAACGTGTAATGTTGGAATTGGGAAAAAATTCTGGAAAGTTCTGATGTCCAATTGGAAAGTCTGATGGGTTTGTCTAAGGGACTTGTGACGTCTTTGTTGGTTGATTGTGGGAACATGGTGTGAATTACCATATGTTTTGAATTACCTAGTTGAAATGCAAACAAATGAGGAGGTAAATTTAAGAGCAATTTATTTAGATGTCGTAATTAAAACATATACTGAGTATCTGTGGATGTTTTAGTGTAATTAAGGGACGGGGTAAGGGTATCATTTCTAACTGTATTTAGTGGTTTCTGCAAAAGACAGAGGTGGAAACATTTTTCTTCTATTATTTTATTATTTACTGTCAGTATTAAATGGTTCTGTGTATTCGATCTTCTCTTCTGTGGTTCAAAGTCCTGAAGACATGACTATTAAAGGTCTTCAACTCAACTCGTTATTAAAAAACACTTTGTGTGTTAAAGGAATAGTGCACCTAAAAATGTGTATTTCTGTGGAATATTCTGTATTCTTTTGTGGTATAATTAAGTTAGATCTATTCAGTTCATCACTTGATCTAATTTACGAAACTGATCTGAATGATTCATTAATGAATTAGGTTGATCCAGTTTTCACGTTCAAGTTACTGCCTCCATGATTCAGTCACAACAGTTAACAGCTCACTGCAGGGAAAAATGATCAATGAATTTTGGGGGGTCTGTTTCTTACATAAAAGTCTCAAATTACTTCAGAAGACTTGAATTTACATGTATGCATTTAGCAGACGCTTTTATCCAAGGCCACTTACAAAAGAGGAGCAAAAGCAATTTGTATGTTGCTTTTTGGTGATTTTGGAGACTAAAAGCCCTTGTCTTTGTTCACTTTGACTGTATTTGAATATTTAATTATGTCGTTGCCAGGACGTTCTTGAATAATTCTCATTTTGTGTCGCAAGAAAGAAAGTCAAAACCCTTGACATAGGGGGAATAAATCATAACGCTTTAGTCATTTATTCCTGTAAGACATCAAAGCTCTGTGTGGACAGTCTCAGACTGTGACTTCAGTGTATTCTTGCCTTGTTATGGAGCAAATTCCACTTACAATTACGCAAATCTCTAATATGTAAAGTTCTCCATATTTTATTTGTATGTGTTTTGTTATCGGCCGGTGTTTTGGAACCAGGTTGCCGTGGGTCAGATGGAATCTGTTGGGATTTTGATCCCTTTAACAAACAAGTGGTTTGTTTGGCAGGAGAAGTACCCAGACGTGGTCAGCCTTCCAGAGGGATGCCGATCCGAGCTCATGGTTATAAAAAGTCCTCAACTTCCAGGGTAGGTTGCATCAGCTAAGAAAGTGAAATGGAAACTGCGGCACGTAACCTCTGCTGTTTTCCATTTGTTGATGGCATATGAAACATATATTATGTCAAGTGACTACAAGTTCCTGTATCTTTCTATGGTGACCATGACTGATATCTCCAGATTACATGCAGATTACATGCTGTATGTTTCTCAGGATCTCCATGACCATATTCTGGAAGATCGATGTGTCCATGGAAGGAGTGGTAAAGCCATCGCTTGAGCTCCTGCTGAAAATGCCAGACCAGGGTAAGATTAACTGGGTGATGAGGGAAAAATAGATTATGTATGGGGTAATGTTGCATCAGGGTTAACCAGTTTATCCTGCTTAAAAGTCTTTTTACACTAGACTCAAAAACTAGCCATTTTTTGATTAGCATGATGCCGTCAGCTAGCTACGCTACCTTACATTGATGGAATAAAAGAGAAACATGAAAATAGTCATGGGAACGGTTCAAATATTATGGAAGTCCTAAGAGGCCATGGAAGTATTTTTTACTTTTTTGTTTTCTCCTGATCTACTAGGCACTAGGTAGCAGTAAATATAACTGATGGGGTATAACTTTGTCGAGATCACAAGAAAACTATCGTTATGTTATCACGAGAAAATTCCCAAAATTAAGTCATGATGAGAAAATGTGTTAATTTCAGATGATAATATAAAAAAAATAGTTTGTGATCATGAGAAATCTTTCATTTTTGTTTTCAAAACAAGAATGAAAAATATTAATCCATGGCCTCATAGAGCTCTGTAAAATATACAATTTTGTGGTTGTAATACAAAATTGGCACGATTGACCAATCAGAATCAAGTATTTTATTATTTTACACACAATTGTATAATTCATAATAGTGACTTAGTGTGATCTAAAATGTTTTATTTTGTTTTCAGCTCGGGAGTTTGACACCAAAAAAGTGATGGAAAACGGCTCGGATTACTTTCAGAGCCTCCTGCGGGTTCTCGGGGTGGAAGCATCTATCGAGGGCTTGATAAGAACTGTGTGTTTGTGAGAAGTCAAAAAATAAGCCAACATTGACGCCGGGGGAGCTTCATATCTAATCTTTTTATTCAATATAAACACCTGTACAATGTACAGGTGGCATCGATATGTAGTTCCTAACGGGTTACATATCGACGCCACCTGTACGTGCCAATCATTTTTACGCATGATATGCCCACACTGTATGGAAATATACATCATTAGACAAGAACTAGAAAAATAAATAATTTTAAATACAAAATGTCAGACAGCAAAATCCACTTTGTATTTTCAAATAGTTAAATTTTAACATTAGATTCCATCACAGAAACTGTGATCTTCCTTTCTTTTCTTGCTTAATAACAGAATTAATGTCCATTCCTACCTACATAGTGATTATAGATCTTTATTTCATTAGAATAAGACAACGTCACCACCTCAGCCTCATAATATCTCTGGTTCAAAAGGGGAAAGATGGTGTTGCAGCAAATACTGCAATGTCTGTTGTGGAGAAACTGCACTTTTCAATCAGTTATATCATAACATCAATAACACATGACAGTCAAACAAACACCATCAGTTGGACAACGAAAGCGTTCTGGTTCACAGGTAAGGCGTATTAATACTTCTCTTTACACCATTTCACATTAAGACAAAGGGGAGTGTGAACACAGTTTGGCAATGTTAAATGTTCATCCATGGAAAATGCAAACACTGTTCGCCTGATCGGAACTGCATTGACGACTTTGAGTTAAGCAAGTCGACGCTAAAAGAGGTAAACAGAAGCGTGAGCATCACTCACGCCACAGTACATTGTAACAGTAATATTCCCCATAACAGAGAAAGGCAACCATGAGGTGCCATCTTTAGTGTTAGATACACCGTAAAATCTGCGCAAACAGTCTTACTGTGGTTGTTTTTACGATCAAAGATACCAAACTCGCAACTCGTGTAACGTTAAATCAACACTACCGTTTCTGTGGCATATACTGCTTCTCTGGGGGGGAAAAACGCTGTTCATCACTGTTGGAAAAACTGCAGGATCATCCTTTTTCTTGTGCTAACAAAAACTAGCGTGCTGTCCATCTTTGGTCGACTTATGAAATATGTCTGGCTCTGCAACCAATTACAGTCATTAAAACTATAGCCAAACATAACGTAGTAGCGTTCAAGCTGCTGGGGATGGATTCCTCTGGTTGTTTTCTGCTCTGAGATTTCAAAACAGATGACAACCATGCATATCAGTGTCAAACTCAGAGATGAAGCCATCGTTGATGGACAGACGCAGGCGAAGTTTCATTTTACAGCAGTTTTTCTGGTAAAAAAAAAAAGGTGGTGTTTGATGTTTGAGATGATGGACTAGCTTTAAAGAGGTAGTTCAACCAAAAATTTACACACCATCGTGTCTGTACTGATGTTTTTCCAAACTTTTTTTTTTTTGCCACACAAAAGCTGTAAAACTCCAATAAAGCACCATAGGACTATATTTCATGTCTTCTAAAGTCATACAAATTTCAGTCGTTATTCACTTATGATTGTTCAGAAATGTTGCATTCTTTCACAATACCTGGTCAGAATGAACTAACGAGCTGCATAATTCAATCAAACGGGTTTGCGATGACATGAGGGTTAGTAAACAATGGACAGTTTTTTGTGAACTACTCTTTAATAAGACACTTTGATTAGTATATAGCGGTTACGCCAGCCGAGCGTGTTACAAAAATACCATTTTAATTGCGAGTTATATTATTAGGCTTATCTTCTAATTTAATCAAATCTATTTTACGGGTAGTGACGGTGTTATCGCGACCTCATTCGCTAGCATGCAACAGGTCTGTGCTTGTCAGTATAACTGTAGATCGCCGAGGGTTAGTGGTTTGAGCAGCTCTAGGGTTGTAGTCGTGCTAAAAACTCAAGTACTTGTCTGTTTTTGAATTCCAAACTGCCTGTACAGCGACTGCAGACACAGCCAAGCTGATGCACGGTAAAACGTTCATTAGGGAAAATCGCTGTAAGCCACTTTTGGCACTTGGAAACCACAGTAGCGCCGCTGCGTGTGAGAAACACCCAACAGCACTGCACAAAAACACACATATCCTTCCATGTCCTCCCTCTTTACAGCCAATGACTGACTCATTCAGGTATTCTGCGCTTTAGGAGACCAGCCGCAGTGATAACATCACCCTCAAAAAGAAAAACATCAGGTCGCTCTGGCAACAACTGCGAGTGCCATCTTCACGGTGGGAGGGCAAATACCTAGACAGACTAGCAAACAAAAAGAACAAAATTACATCACTATTTCAGCTTCACTTCTAGGCATTTCCCAAGCAGCACTTGTAGAGATGCCTCATACAGCATGGAAGAGCAGCGTGCACTCCTGCCTTTCCTTATATAGGCTGGAGGGGGGTGGAGCTTGCGTGCTCCGCAGGTAGTAGTTGACGATTTTGGTGTCCAGCTTGTACTGGTGAGGGATGCCTTCATACGGTTTGGGGTCTAGATCCAGGATGGAGACTGAATACGTGAAACGAGGTTTCTCCAAATTCAACTGGTGTCTGGAAACAAAGCAAACGAAAAGTAAAATGATGACAAATGTCAAGGAATATAAGTCAACCAGTGATTTTAAAGCGCGGAAACTAACTTACTCATCTTCCTCACAAGGTGCAAACGTGATCATGATTGAGCAGTCTTTGGCAGTCATTGCGACTCTATACTGATGAACCTGGAAAGTAAAATCTGGGAGTTAATCTTAATAGTTTTTTTTTTTTGGAATTAATTGCCACCAAAATACATTCAAACTTAAAATTCTCAGCATCACATGTTCACAGTCTTACCTTCCCAACTGCATATTCTACAGAGCCGTCATCTTCAGTAGGACAGTTTTTCACCATCTCCATGAAACTTTCATTATAAGGCCCATCTATCTGCAATCGGTTTCTGGAGATACAAACAAGTGTTGTTCAGATGTTAAAGTGAGTCTATTCATAAAGATGATGTGGCTTTGCATGGACATCACGTATGACCAAGCTGCACAGGACCACCATGTGGCTGCAGTGCCTCATGACTTGACTTGAACTACTTATATTCACAAATGTGTCTTTTGCACCACCTAGTGTCTGTTCAGTCTTTCAGGGAAAGTAACAAGTTTTAAAATGATAGAATGACCTATATTATAACTGGTTAGGTTTCATCAGCTGTTCTGAATTTTTATAAAATGCTTTCAGTACATGTGAACACTGCATAGATCTGAAGTATTTGCCCAATAGAAACTTTACTCGGCAGGAACAAAACGTTCTTGCACTAGAGTATTGATCTGATAAATCAGTAACGTAGCACTCAATATCCCAGATTAAAAATTCACCTTTCTTTCGGGAACTCTTCTAGATACTGCTCCACACGTTTGTACAGAGGGTAGATTCCTTCAATATCCAGGTTATCCAGCATCTGGACTTGGAGGATTTTTGCGAGGACACTGTCTTTAGGGAGGCCGTGGTTGCCTGTGAACACATGAAAATGAGTTCAATGTCTTCTACAGGTCTTGCGTAACAGATTTATGACTACTGTCATTTCTATGCCGCAATAATCTGACTTTTTATACACCCTTTAACGTTTCATTTGAAATGCAGTTGATTTTCTTAAACTATGTCAAGCACTTTAGCTCCAGTTCACTCCTACGCATATATCGTGACTCATCAGTGAAGAGATTTCCATTGCACTTGTTCAGCAATATTTTGAAGGACATTAAACCATGTTTCCCCACTGACAGCCATCCAAAGTCACTGGTAAAGTCCTCACCGTTGCGGAGCAGGTCTCCTGGGAAGGGACTGGCTTCACAGTGCGGCCTGCTTTCGGACAAGTGCACCTTCCTGGGCTCTCCCGAGTGATTTGAGTCCCCGCCGCTGAGCAGAGCGGTGCAGATCACCTGAATGAACTCGTTCAGGACGGCTTTGCCAGGCTGGTGGCCGTTATAAAGGCCATTACTATGAGGGAAATAAGGCCGAAGGTGCTGAATGAAATCGTTCAATTCGGGTTGCTGCTTGGTGTCGTCTTTACAGCTAAATATCAACTCTCCACCCTGAAAAAAAAGAAAAGTGAGTCAATTAATTAACGCTACTTTTATATTTATCAACCATTTCTAATGGATTATACATATATATATATATATATATATATATATATATATATATATATATATATATATATATATATATATATATATATATATATATACACACATACACACACACACTCACCGGCCACTTTATTAGGTACACCTGCTCAATTGCTTGGTAACGCAAATTGCTAATCAGCCAATCACATGGCAGTAACTCAATGCATTTAGGCATCTGGGGGGGGGGTTAAACCACTTTGGTGGTTTAAGCTAGTCACAAATCAGGTGAGGTTATGTTGGTGAACAGCAGGCCATTGCACACGGAGTCCGAACTTTTCGCACATTGAAAAATAAATACAACCTCAAGTTGTGTCAATCACGTTTACACTGCCTCCAAAACTTTCGTCCTTCATAAAAATAAAAAAAAAATCGGACCGGGTTCGATTTTCTGCGTTTTCACATCCGTAGCAAGTATTTTGATAGGAAAGGATCACGAATACGAAAAAACGCATATGAAAATTTCAGGCTCAGTGTGCAAGGACCTTAAGTATAACAAAAAATGTTTTAATAATCATTTTAATTCTTGAATAGGGAAGTTCACACCACAACAATAACGATATTGTTGGACTCACTTTCGGAATGATTTATTCCAACGAATGAATGATAAAAACATTGACAGCCAATCAGAATCCACTCAACTTTAAAAAAAAAAAATCAAACATGCAAGGCAACAGACGTCAAAACTGCAGAATAGTATCGTCCATTGGTGTGGACGCTAATATAGTTATCATTCTTGGTGTGCATGAATTAAAACAGAAGAAAGACCAACTGCGAATCAGTATGCATGGCATCATCACTGTCTAATGCAGAACATTCTATCAACGGAAGTCGAGGGAAGATTTTAAAACTTTAATCTGAAGTGTAAAGTTCCAAAAATAGAAATTTGTTTAGAGACGTTAAACGATTCAGGACTGAATTACAGAAATTAATATTTACCTTAAAGATTTTCAAGTTGTTTTGTGGTTCCTCTAACAGATTCTTCAATGCAACATACATTCGCTGTTTGCTCCTGGAATACAAGATATTGAATAAGATTTAGGTGAGTAAAATTAATTCACTGTTCGTACTAAATTCTTTGCATCTCATTTTGATTGACATGACAACACAATTAGAGATTGTGGATCACCACATCTGAATATTGTTTTTTAACATTTCTGTGACTCATGCAGCAGTACAAAACGTTCAAGCATTATAGAATATAGGGCTGGTCTCACAGTGGAAAGGTGAGTCACAACTTTTGTGAAAATGTTGATTATGCTCCTTTTTCAAGCGGACAATTCTTTGCTTTAACACAGGCCACTGACACATCCAGTTTGGTAAATGTCTTTGTCACAGTCAGTTAGGTTTGTTAACGATACTGGCTAAAGGTCGTACCATCAGTGTAAGATATAAATCCAGCTCTGATTTCCTGCACTGAGTGGCTGAAGCAGTAACTCACCCTGAGAAGAGATCCAGAGGACAATATCTGCTCAATCGCTTCCACTTCCCATTAGCTAACTGTAAAGAACAAAACGTGTTACTGTAAACTTTGGGATTGAAACTGATTCTTGTATTTTCGGCAACATAAGCTCATCTTCTACAGCCAAACCTCACAAAGAATTGATTAAATGATAAACTAGAGTACAAACAGATGGCAGGATGTTTACACTACACCATCCTGTTTTTGTTTTTTTTGTTAAAGCAGAAGTTTGCTTTAATAAATCTGGCTTCACTTCTATAAAAGTTTGGCAATGGCTAGATTTTCAGTTGGTACTTGCCTTGTAATGCTGATGCATGCAGAATCTGCAAACTTTGCGCTTGCATTCCTTGGTTATGTGCCTTGAAAAGGGTAGAAATCCACATTTTGGCTAAGGGGGAAAATGAGAAAAATGTAATTGTATCTCTGGATCTTGACGTGTTGTGAATAAGCTTTTTGTAAAGAAGTTTAGTTGTGTTTATGAACACAAGCAAGCCTTTCAGATCAGATTCACACCACTTCTCTCTGTTTGTTTGACTGACCATGTGATTAAATTCCACACAAATAGATCCAACGAGTCATTCGGCTACTGTGGTCTACTTCCCCAAGAACAAACGTTCATACTAACATACTAACTAAAAACAATTCTTTGTTATGAGACTCAGATCTTGCAGTTTAACAACCGACACTAATCCAACCCGAGCGCGTTTACAGCCTAACAGCATGAAGATACAGAAAAACGTATTAACAACTGTCAGCAAGTTCAATGACCAGACATGCTTAGACATGTGACACCAAAGTCAACGCATTCAAGGCAAGGTTCTTGGCACACTTGCATACAGCTTCGAAAGTCAATGTTTTGGAAACTTGGGAATAATAAAAATTCAGTCACTAGAGAAAAACTATGTAAATTAGGCTGCTTATAGTTTATTCTTCATTTGCAATGAGATTTAATGTACATTTTTCTTGTGACCATGGCAGCAGTTATTCATTTAATGATGATCAAATGATGGAGAGGACAGTTGAAGGATTTTGCAAAACTTTTGAAGATTTTACTTTGTTTTGAAGGAAACTTGCTGAAAATGTACTCATTAACGGGCCATCCATTCTTTATCTGAACATATTTGGAGAAATGTAGCAATACATTACTTGCTTATCATTGGATTCTCTGCAGTGAATGGGTGCCGTCAGAATAGGTGCTTTCGCACTGGAAGAACCTTTTCATAGTTCCTTGAACCATTGGTGGAAGTTCCCGCTTTTTAGCGTGTTCGCACCGCAGGAACTAGCAACGGTTTTCGTTCTAGGAACTCCGTTTGGAGGAACTAAATGGGCTCCTACTTCAGAGTAGGGTCTAAAACAATTCTGTAGGAACTATCAGTGACGTAAGTGTATGCTGATTGGACAAATGCATACAAAACACTTTTAAAAAGCAAAGTAAAAATATTCACAGCAGAACATGCATTGGTGAGCAAGTGATGTAATGATACATTTCTCCAAGTCTTTTCTGATAAAGAAACAAACTCTTCTACATCTTGAATGGCCTGAGGGTGAATACGTTTTCAGCATATTTTCAGTTTTTGGGGAACTATTCCTTTAAACCAGACATACATCTAAACGAGTGGTAAATGGTACATGCCAGATTGTGGTAGTTTGCACAACCTTGCACTCAAAACCAATGATTAAATGAAAACATCACAACTGCATGTGCAAATTCCCCCACCAACACGATCATAACAGCAGTGGCGTGTGGAGACCATGTCAAACTGAACATGGAGTTCACCTTAATCTCAACGCAGATTGGAGGTCTGTGATCTCTGAGGTGGTGGAGGGGAAGTTGGGTCAGGTTGGGAAGGCATAAACCGCACCCACTGAATGTGTCCATGACCTTATCACAGCGCAGTTCTGCGTGAAGGAAAGATCACAACACCGTAACGCAACATCAAATCCGCTCTAAAAGTGACTGCATCTCACATAAACATGTTTAGATGAACAACAGACTCAATTTTTTAAGGGATGAATCTCAGGTAAACATATCCAAGTCAGATTTTTACTCAAAGTCGTAGAAAGAATGATTGATTTTTGCATAATGAAAATTAAGCCCATCTAGGACATTTTTCCTACATATTGTCATTACCATTATTTTTGAGGTTTTTAGTAATATCATCTCAATGTTAAGATTACTGTAATACAAGGATTTTGCAATCATAAAAATACAACAAATACTATCATAACACTGTTGGTTTTTGGGGGACATTACAACGTCACTGCAAGCAAAACAAAAAGAAAAAAATCATTCGTACCAGGTCGTTCTTGTTGGACTTTCAGTGACAGCTGTCTCACAAAATCCAGCGGTAGTTTAACAACCTCCTGTGAACATTCAAGCCATTATTTTCGTCTCATTTGTTGGGTCACGGCTTGTGTTAAAGCAATGTAAAAACTGTAACTTACTCCACTGTGAATGTATTTCTCCCCCAGTAAAGGCTTCATGACATATTTACTATAATCCACGATGTTGAGGATGTGTCGAAAAGCTTGTTCTGCGGTCTGGCAGGAAAGAGGTAGGAAAATGAGCCGACACTATGCCAAATGTCAATGCAAACAGACAAACATTTGAAGCATATTTACATTTACACTGTTGCAGATACTATTCGTACCAAGAGACGCAAATAAGTTACAATACAGAGCGAGAAAACACACCGAAATATCATGTTTAACCTTAAACATTCTGGACAAAACTATGCTAAAATTGAAAGTGACTATTTGCGTCAACAGAGCTTGATAGAACAATCATTTGTGCATCAATACTTAAAGGGGTCATATGATGCGATTTCTTGTTTTCCTTTTCTTTAGTGTGTTATGTAGCTGTTTGTGCATGTATACGATCTGCAAAGTTACAAAGCTCAAAGTCTCCCACAAAAGGATTTATTCTATCTAACCCTAAAAGAGGCAACGTATCCTGGGGGATACAAACATTAAAATAAAAAAAAATCATGAAATTTTATTATTTGAGTTCCAATAAGATGGAAAATAGAAATAAATTAATTTTCTGATGTCTATTTATGGTTTTGCCCTTTTTAGGGCTAAAAGAGAAGGCTGATCCAGACCGGGCAAAAACGCCTCATTCAAAGACGCCCCCACATGTCTACATCACGATGTGGAAATATTTGCGTAACGCCAACCAAATGTTCAAGAAGGCGTGGTTTCAGTAGTGTTGATGCAGCCGTGTCAGGGAGACGCTGTGTGTTTCTATGCGAAAGCAAAAGCACTTTATTTGGCCTTCTGAAAGTAGATGCAGTTAGGAATCATTGGTTAAGATTCGTTTACAACACAACCCAAATGTTCGAATTTGTGCAACGCATTTTACGGATTACCATTTTATGAACCTAGGAGAGTACAAGGCAGGCTGTGCACAAAGGCTATTTCTAAAAAAGAAAAAGAAAGAAAAAGGGTTAATTCCGACTTTGCTATGATAATCTTGCGCTTCTGAATCAGCGACTGTAAGTATGTTTTGTTATTAGTTTAAGTATTTGCTATTGATTGTTCAAATGTGGAGTTATGTGCAGTGTAGAGTAATGCGTTGTGTGTGTGTGTGAGAGAGAGAGAGAGAGAGGGTCACATCACAATGGAGTCAGCTGTCTTAACCGTGGCTTGTGTGCAAACACATACGAGCATTGTCACTATGTCTGTCATGCGACTCTGTTCCGCTCTCGGGCTTGAACTGATGGTAAAACTAACAACATAATTAACTGTCTTTATATTTACTTTGAAAGCTAAAGCTCGCGATTAAGGAAAGGGGCGTTACATTTCCGACGCGCGCTTGTCGGAAGGAGGGGCTTTGTAGAGGGGCTTTTTTTGCGGGGCATAGAGGACCTACAATAATGTACAGTATTTGAAAAATGTTTTTTGAACATTAAAGCATGTCAAAATATTCTGTTACCCCAAACACACGAAATATTGATCTTTAAAAAAGCATCATACGACCCCTTTAAGTTACACTGATGGAAATATGTCAAATTATACATTGGTAAGTCATAAACGCAATTCATTTTTCCAAGTATTGCAAATATTTATCCATTAGGGGTGGAACGGTACGCGTATCGAACCGTACGGTTCACGGGGCAAATTCCAAATGGAAGTGGAACATCCCAGCTGAAGATAATGAGGAAATTACGTCTCTCTCTCACTTTGCCAAGTGCATTCCAAATGACTAAATAATGGCACGCACGTGCCCCGTTCACTCCAAAGTCCCCACTCCAAGGGGATAAGGATGATCACTTCCATTTGGAATTTGTCCCGTGAACCGTACGGTTCGATACGCATACCGTTCCACTCCTAATATCCATCTGTAGACATGATGAAAGTCTTTCTTGCCATGTTTTGAATATTGGCCACAATACGCATCCAATGAAACTTTGTCAGAGGTTTGGTCTGGCTTCTAATAGTATCGGTTCTTTCAAAGTGTGCAAGAAAAGGTAATACTGTTATATAATGCATATTGGAGAAATTTGGGAAGTAACAACGTTCAGTAGTGTCGATTTGGGGAAGTTTTACCTGTCGTGTATGTGCAGAGTCTTCAGAGGGAAACTTCAGCAGACGAAGAACTTGACAGTGCTGTAATAAGAAGTAACATGTTTAAAAACAGATATTACACGAGTCATTTCACACAGACTTTGAAAGCAGTATGTATCCTTGTCTTATTTTAGTTCAAAAGGGAATTCTTTGAAACGGGTTTGCCTGTGTGTACATTACAACAAATACTCGGATTCAATAAACTGAATGCACATTACATTTTTCCCAGAATGCTCTTAGACAAAAAGGTCCACAAAGGTACAGGTGACATCATCGCAGTGTCTGGTGGTTTGTTTTATGGACTGATGCAACCGATGGCCGCTTAAACGCAAATGCAGTTTCTAAACATGCTCGCTCAAAGCTTACAAAACCTACTTCTGCCTCACAAAGTGTTTAACATAACAGGATGAAGCTCATAAGTAAATGACTCATAATCCACATCAAATATATAAAGAAAAATAAGTTATTTTACACTTTTTTTTAATAACAATCAAGTACAATTTCTTTAAATCTAAAAAAAAATGAATTCTCATTCAAGATTGTTTAATTTTTTTATGGATAGGACAGTAGACAGGAAAGCACTGGGAGGAGAGAGGAGGTAGGGTCGGCAAAGGACCTCGAGATGGGACTCGAACTCGGGTCGCCGTGAGCGCAGTTGCACTGTATGTAGACGCATTAGCCACGAGGCTATTGGTGCCGACAAGATTGTTTAATTTTGAATCAGTTTTAACATCTTTCATTTTAGTTTCAATAACTTTGTTGTGTTTTTGTTGTTTGTAGTAGTTTTTGTAAAATGTCTATATAGTTTCTATGAATTTTTACTCCAGTTTTAGTTATTTTAGTACTTACATTTTAATAAAAAGAAAATTTGAAATGTTAGCTAGCAACAAGCTGAAAAAAGCTTAAAAATAAGTCTATATTATTATTTGAGTTAAAGTTTATTTCAAATAGCAAAAATGTTTAGTTTTTGTTTTAGTTAATAATAATAACCCAGTTATAATACAATGAAAACCATCCTGTCCAGACACAATTATTTTTGTAATAATAAACTTAATTAAAAATTGTTAAATACAATTAAACTTTAAAAAATATTACATATATAAAACTTTATTTTTTTACATTACAGTAGGGAATTTTACTATTCCAACAAGAAAGTGTTTAATTGTCACGAAAATGTTTTTACAAGGATTTATTGTAGTATGGCCTGGACGTTAAACCCATTCATATGACAGTGTGCATCCGAAATGAATAGAATTTACAAATAGTTTTATAATACCTGACTCATTCAGACTGATTTGATCAAGACGATGCGGTCCAGCTCGTAGTCCAAGAATGTAATACCAGACCAGCAACAAGACAAAAATCCACACAAGAGTGTGGGAGCATGAAAGAATGTAAGTAAACAGCAAATAGAAATGGACAAGCCCTTGCAGGACTCTAAAACTGGTTGAAAACGGCATCAAAGCTTCAGCCATTTTCCCCACACCCAGATTTGACACGATTACATCAACATATTGGCCAATGTTGTCTCAGGCATCTTCCTGTGATTGGACACACAACTCCATGTTGTGATCTGTATATAAATCCAACGTGTTTATGACTCCAAATGTTTTTACTTCAGCTGAGTTTATTTATCATATGATGGTACGGATGATAACAAATGAGCTGGAAAATCAGGCAAAGGTTAATCCGTTTGGAAATCCTTGATCTTAACAAAACAGGACCTTGATATTGCCATCCGAGTGACAAAAGGAGTCAACTACATGATAAAACCAACTGATGAATGAATCATTTACCACTTATAGTTTCCATTAATACCTTATTCAGATCTTATATGCAATAGATGTTTTGAATTTCTCTCCTTTGTCCAAATATAGGAGAGTTTCAGCCAAGAGTTTAGTGCTTAGACCAAGTTCTAGCAAAGAAAGTAATACCTTAAGACAATATTACATTGTTAAAAATTAATATGCCAAGATCTTTTTAGTCTCTAATTGTATTGTTTCCCCAAAGAAGAGAGATAGAAAGTGATCAACATCTAGCTATATTCCCACCCATCATGGTGGTCTAAAACCACCCACATTATCTTTCACCCAATGAAGGGGCAACTGTTGAAGGTTTCCAATCTGAACTTTGAAGCCTGGATGGGGAAGATGTAAAGTGTATATTGGAACAGAGATCCAATTTTAGATGCTCAGAAACTTAAATATCTCCACTGACCATTCATTCAATTGGCTCTCAGCATTACATATACTATATATGCCACTGAAAATAGTTTAATAAACTTTCGAGCTCATAAAATGGGTGTGGCATGTCTCACACATGTCTCTCATGTAGTACATTGACTTTATCAATGAATCCTGGTTTAGCCTGCTAGGTGGCTATTAGCTTTAAAGCCCTGACAATACCCTTTTCAGACAAGGAAGATGTTTATTTCTGTCTACTGATGGTATAAAGCGACCAAACTTTGTGTTTAGGTCCTTTCCAAGTAGTTTGAATTGATTTCCTGTTGACTGAATCCGATTTGATTGAGTTAGGCTAAGCTAAGAGCTAGTAACTATTGAACACTAACCTGCAAATGAGACACGACCAGGCTCTTGTTGCCCTCCCCGTGATATTTCCAGTCGTTTTCGTCCATTTTGTCCAGTTCCATAACCCAGAAGAACCGTAAACTGACGGGGGTTTTGGCGCAGATTTGATACTCAGGTCCGAGATGATCGGGGTCAGGCGCAAAACTTCTGGAGGATCCGCGTCTGACAAACCGAGGGGTGTAGCGCCACTACCGCTTTCGCGAGGACACGCCCACTCCGCGCTCTCATTGGCCAGGCGAAGGGATTGCGGTTTCTCATTGGTCAGAAGTGTTTGTCATAATTAAACTCGTCCGCTGATTGGGTGCTGAAAGTGACAATCAAATGGTCGCCCTCTACTGAAGGCAGTTTATATTCTGCATCTATAAAATGATGTCATATGAACGCATGATTGCTGTCTTCCTTCCCTTTTCTGGTAACTTGCCCATGATTTGCTCAGAAAAACTTATTTTTGGGGGGTTCATAAGTTAATGATTAATTCAAATAAATATTTTATTTTTACCTGAATACATTTGAAATTGTGTACCTTAAGAAAATGAAATGAAAATGCCTTATAAATACTCAAAATTAAAGAATTGTTCGATAAAATATCCATAAAAAGTATTGCCAGGCAAAAAAATAAGTTATAATATTGATACATCTGATTTACACATGTAATTTTTGACATGTCATTGTAATTAATATTGATTTATTTTTTAAGGTAAATTCCATATATATATATATAACTTTAGGAAAAGTAAATTAGTTTTTAAGAAAGATGCTAAATTTGTATGTTGTCTAACTATAGTAAAGTGCTTGCTTGTAAAGTATTAAAAATGAAGAGTCCTTTGTATGGCTTATGTTTTGATTAAATTGGTGTATCAAATATAGTTGCATGGAATAACCACAAAAGAGTTTAAGAAATTCATAGAAAACTTTTAATAGAAATTTGAAAAAACATGTTCAACATGACTGTACAGGGAGCTTAAAACACATTTAATCAAAATACATAGGTTTTCTCCATAAGATCAATAAGATGAAGATTTCACCGTTGATAAAAAAAAAATCTGCCTTAAAAAACAAGGTTTAAAAACCAATCGAACGCGAGCAATGCCTGATTTACTGTGCTCACGAGCATCTAATTACACAAAATCGCTCTTCAGCTGGAGCAGGTCATCATGCTGAAGGATTTGGACGGACTAGACCGTCCAATTCTCAGTTCATCTTTGCAGCTGTCCGCCTGGTTTGTGTCTGATGGAGGCGCGGACTCATAGAGGACGCATATGGACCCGTCCTCTCCGATCCGGTAGGACACTTCATAAGGGTCGACCCACATGGTGAGTTCGCTTGGCAGCAGTGAAAAGAGTTGCTCTTTTGTGAATCCAATTGTACAGGCTGCTTTGCCTATCAAAGGGTCCATCTTGTGGTTGATCCGGATGCACCTGTAACCTGAACCTCGGTAGGGTGCATTTGGGAACCAATGGTGCTGATAATGATCTGCAATGAAAAAAGAAAGTTAATCAATCATGGCCTTGGTGTTCGCAATTATTTGCCAATGATTCTG